>NC_052950.1:27812884-28138197 GCF_013358895.1 Oreochromis aureus
CTCGATCTTTTCGAACACATAGAGAATGACACTCTGTCTCTTACTGTGAGGATTATAGCATATTATTATTTACACAGGTATCCAGGCTGGTCTGCAGGTTTTTATTTATGTTATCTGTTTGGTCATAATTTCTTATATTTCGGGAGTTCCACATCAGGTTATGGTGTAGAGTCAAGAACAGTTTCCGATTACGTTGTAACGTAGATTTCCTGCTGAAGTATAATTCAGGCATTAGTGACTTTTCCTTCTTTAGCCAAAGAACCTGCTATAAATGACTGTGCTAAACCAAAATAATCCAAATTCATAGAAAAATTAACAAAAATATTTGCAGAAACATGAAAACAATTTAACAATTAATTATTTTAGCCTGGTTTTCACATGCTGCATCACATTTCAACTTTTTCTTATCTTTTAAACCGATTGTCTTTTCGTGCTGTTCTGCCCGCACTCAGTCCGATTTTTTTCCTCCATGCATCAGTAAGTCTACAAACTAACCCTGTCGCTGAAGAGCTTCTTTGAAAAGCAAGAAAGAACCAAAGATGAGACACCAGAAGAGTCTCAGAGTGCCAACAAAAAGAAAGCTGCATTTAAAAGAAAAGATCAAGAATCTTACTGAAATCAATGGTTCATCGCAACAGGTGATTCAAATGCTCCACTCTGTACAATAAGTGGCGACCAGCTAGTTAATGAAGCCATGAAACAAGCTCAAGGCTCTCAATGCACGAAGCTGCTCTATGATTAAAAAATAATAAAAGTAGACAATTTGAATCCATTAAACATTGTAAATATGAAGACTTTTGATGGGGGAAAATGTAAGTTTTATATATTTGTGTTTAAAAAAGGTCATTTATTGTAAAGAAAGTGTATAAATTCCTTTATTTCTTCAAGTTTCTCTTGCTTTACTCTTTACATTGCACTCTTTGCCTTTTCAGACCAAAGACTTGACTCCGAGTCATCTGAGACAAATGAGAAACCTTCAGCATTACAGGACCTGACAGGATCAAATCAACTTCATTTTGCTTTCCTCATCAAACACTGTGCACCATTTTATTTCCATTCTCCTTAAACCTTCGAAAAACCCATTTAAAAATAAAGACAGCCGCTTTTGCGTTCTGTGTAATGTAACTGCAGTGAGCTACACAGGCACGGATAAGAAAAATGATGCATGGAAACACTGTGTCAGTAGAGTGTCACTGTCAGTGTCAGGAGAAAATGGCCCAATCACAGCTCGGTATGTAAATTATGCGCTCAGCTTCAGGCTCATGAGTGACAAGAGACTCTGCCACTCTGAAGCCATACATCAGCGAGGCATGAACGTGACGGCGTTCGGTTCAAACTCGAGCCACGCTGGCGGCGTTGTAGTTATTCAGCGAGACCGACATGAAAACCCGACAGCACGTTTGAGGGCTTTTCTGAAAGAGGGGTTTCGCCTCCTCTGCGCTTCCATCCTTCTGCATATTTTTTACCCCTTCTCCCCCTGTGTGTGTAGCTCCTGCTTTTCTATACATCTCCTGACCTCTGTCACGCCATCACTCCTGCCTCATTGGTCGAGCTGGGGGAAGCTCGAGTGGCAGCCCCCGAGCGCACGTGTGTCCAGCGGTCGGCGACGAGGGAAGATGACAACACAGCATCTTCAGTCTCCCGAGTTAATATATGCTGCTGCTGTGTCCAAGACTCCCTCTCTGTGGCATTGCTGCAGCCGCAATCAACACCGACTCCTGCCCTCGCTACACGCATCATTAGCAGTGGTAGGAAATCCTTTCCGCTGGTCTCTTACTACTCGTTTCTGCATCGGCTAATGATGTCCCAATCCATCCATAAATTTGTCGTTGTCTGCCGCTTTGAGAAGTTTGACATGGCAGCAGGGTGCACGGGGATGAAAGTGCTCAGTGGACAGACTGCTAAAACGTGGCAGCAGGGGAGAGGGGACATTAGTCAGAGGGAAGAAGCAAACTAGTTCTGCCTAAATGGATTCCCTAATGATCATCCTCTTGTTTGCATCTTCATCACCACCATTTTCCTCCCGCACCTCCCCCTGACTGTTAAGCTTTAAACCAGACATTTGAGTTAAAAAAGAAAGCCACAGGTTTAAATTTAGCATCAGAGTGCAGGAGTTGTGTGCCGACTTTTGATTAGCGATGTTGTCGCATCTCTTTGAACACCTCAGAGACTGCCGCTCACATGATCTAATACACTGCTTTTGTTAATTATGCAGCGGCACAGCACAGTATTCCCTACTGCAAGCCCTCCGGTGCGTGTATGTTGCATTACTATTCACGAGACATAAACCGCGCCAGCTCCCGCCGCGGAGGCACCCAGCGGAAACCTGGGACCCGTGACGACGCATGTAAAAATGTCACGCCGCTCGTTTTCTCTTCCTCTTCCTCCCCTTCAGCTAGCGCCCCTCCTCTTCGACATACGCCGCTCTCGTCTTTCCTTGACGTTCAACGCCGCCGGTTCTTCTCTCGGCACCGAACGAACGAGGAGCGGTGGGAACGAGGGGGCCGGTGAGCAGCGGGGGAAGATATTTATCTGTGCATGTCGGCGGTCTTACTGGGGGTCTCCAGCGTAGCTTAACTGCGCGGGCCGTATCCCAAAATGAACGATGATGGGGAAAGTGATGACGTCTGGGTTGAACTGCTCCCTGTCCAGTTGGTCGATGCGCACCGAGCTCGGTTTCTGCAGGGGGGGAGAAAAACAAAGAAGTCAGCACAGCGAGGAGAAACATATTTACATAGCTACCGGGCAACCATCAATCAGTCACCTGCTGCCAGCATATGAAATAAAAAATAATCCACCCAACAAGGGTCATCTGTCACAGGAACATAATGAGATGAAGCCCAGATTGTGCTCGTAGCGTGAGCACAACAATGATAAAGCGATGCTGGGGATGGCGAGCTAACTTCTGACGCTCTTATCGCGGAGGAGATTGACAGGCAACATGTCCTCGGCCGACTCCCAAATCACAGTTAGCCTGTCAGGCGTGGGGTGGGATCAGAGGAAGGGGCCGCGGCATAAGGCGCGCTGATCTGCATGGCAGATGGCTGGAGGCCTGCGCTCACCTTGACATTAGCCGCGTCCGCCCGTCGCCGCCTGCATGCAAACTTTGATTAGAGAGCGAGAGGTCGGCAGGCAACTTTGATTGTGCCGTTAAAGCGACATAATCAGGTTTGATTGGCGTCGTGATTGCCCTGTTTACAATCCCGACAAATACACTGTAAATGCTAATTCACAGATCTTAGGCCATTTAGTGTCCTCAGCTCCTCCACCTATGCTTTAATGCACCGTAACAGATTGAAAGGTGATGGCGTCAGGGGAGCCTCGCGTGATTGGCATCGGATGCTTTCACTCGGAGCAGTATGTGACCTTGGTGTAACGCAGCAGGTGAGGGCTTTTCACAGAGCCAGAGTACGTACGGGCCGACCTACACCACTTAGCCCTGAAAGGACATTTTTATTGATTACGGAGCGCTGTATGGTTTACACTTAAATACCTGCAAGAAAACACTTGTGTTTGCTATCAATTATGTGACTGACGGAAATGAGAATGCCGCTGGATAGGTTTAATTAATCTATTGATAAAAATGCCTGGTTGCAGTGTATTTTTCCAACTTAATTGCAATGTTTGCTGCAGTTTAAACTGTGTGTATAATGAGCCACTTTATTGCCATCTGCTATTTGCTGTGCTTGTTCTCCACTGCATTTAGTAAACTTTCCTACTTCTACGTTTTTTATAATTGATTGAGCCATTTTGTTCTATTTAAGCATTTTTTAAGCTGCTTTTATTTCACTGAACACTTTGCTTTTATCATACTCCATTTTACTGCGCTGTTACTTTATTTTGGATTTAATAGAAACTTCCCACCTCAGATTTATCTGAAAGAAGTCCAGGGGAAAGATACACTTCCTTAAAGTAATTATGCATGACGACTTAAGCTAGATCGTTTCGGTTTTTCAGGATAAATATCTGATTATATGGCTCTGTGAATGTGGTCTTACAGCTCATTGGCTGCTACACTCATATAAGAGTATTTCAAAAATTCATACTGGGGAAAACGAGAGAGAAACATCACAAATTTTGAGCATAACATTAACACAATCTTGCTCTTTCTAAAAAAGTTCACATGGCGCTGGCACACGGTGTCATTCCTGGGGAATATCACAGTGAAGTTTCTTTTTTCCTCCCATATTATACACTTAATATCTGCGAAATCATTCAGCAGATTTGGACTGTTTTAAAAGAAAAAAAAATGTTAGGTCCTTGTTTATGAGAAGCTGTAAATCAAATATCAGTCCCCTGCCTGCAAAAATGTGGTTTCTGCAGGCCTTTAAATTTGCTGTCAGAGATCAAATTTAAAGCATCCATCATTCTCTGTTAAGCTGACACTGCTGAGAGTCCGTATTCATAGAGCCACAGTACCAGGTATTTACCCTAAAACATTCGAATGACCGAGTGCAAGTAGTTTTCGAGATAATGAAATTTAAAATGGCTCCTAAAAAGATGCGACCGCCATGCCTTGAAAAGCATTTTGGAGAAAACTAATAACAGCAGGGGCCTGAAATTGTGCATAACAGGGAATTTTTTTAAAGATAAATCTGAGATGGGCAGGTGGGAGGCATTTCATAAACCGACATAATGTGTGTTTTGGCTGCTGTTACAAAACATCTGGGATAATAAGGCCTTCATTTTTTCTTTCCTCCCTCTCCTCCTTGGAACGGAGTCGCAGGCCTAAATTGACCCTTGCCAGGCCTCACAGCGGGAGATTAAAAAGAAATAAATCCAGAAGCAACAGCCTGAAGAAAGTCCAAGTTTAAAAAACAGAGTATTATGAGTTCATATGTTTTGCCTGCTCAGCTGATCGGCCACATATGTTAACTAAACCAGAGTGCCAAGTTATCCATGGCTAAAGGTTAAACATGATTGGATGTACCGCTGCTGGTAGAGCCGTCGTTATTTTATCTTTAACCTGGAAGTGGGAAATAAACACCCTGAGGTGAGTTCACGCCCGTCACCCACCGAGCGCGTGCACAGCTGCTAGCGCTACACTGATTGAACTCGCATTCCTGACCAGTCGCAGCCGCCGGGCATGACAACTTTCCTGTTGGAAACCCTGCCCTGGACTCGGGGAACTTGTGATTGGCATGTTTAAAATATTAATTTTCTGGCATGTTTTACAGACAACACACAGGAGCGACAGTGATTTAATCAAAGCTTAAGGCGCTGGGCTTAGAGCTGTAAATATTTTAAAACCATGCTTGGTCAGAGAGAATGAAATGGCCGTAAACAGCCATCCAAACAATAACCAATATTGGAAAAAGCTTCCTGGGAGCGTCGTGATCCATTGCTTTGACCCTTGCCTCTGATAACTCTGTTTTCTTCAAAGAGGGTAAAGCTCCAGACACGACCTCTTTAATACACTTTGTTTGACTGGCGGTCTAATCTTTTAAGTTGAGCGCAGCAATGGAAGACCATTATACACCCACTGTATGGAAAGCCTGACAGCAACAATTCAGTTCTGCCAGGAACAGCAGTTGACTCAATAACTCACCCACACCAAAGGTTACACAATCATATTCACTGCTCATATGCAACATCCTTGCTAGCAAGGACATCTTCACCTTTACCCAGACACAATTTCTGTACCTCCTTCATAATGTGGGCCACACGAGAAGGTTAACCAACTTTGACTGTGACATAAAAACCTTCCTGCCGTAATAGTGCTGATGACAACAAATGCCCTGGGCATAAAAGGTGAGGCTGCTCGTGTCACAGGCTAACAGGAGCAGCCTCATTCCTGCAGTGTCTGCGGGGACACGCAAACGTCCTTGAAACGTCAGACAAAGCCACCTCGGTGTCGTAACAAAGAAGTCGAGGGCCTCACCATGCCCGGGTTGGTGACGATCATGCCCTTGCACTCCTCGGCGTACTTCTGCCACGCCAGCTCCTCCCACTGCAGCATATCTGCAATCTCCTCCTCGGGGACCAGGGGCTTGCTGCTGCGTAGTAGGTAGAGCAGCACCTGATGCATTGACAGCACCTCCTTCCCGCCATCTGAGACATTTCATAAACATAAAGAAGAAATAAATTAATAAAGCCACTTATGCATAGAAGCTGAAGACAGAGTTCACCAGATATTTATAGTTAATGGGAAAAAAAGAAAAATGTAAAAGCCTCACTGCAGTTATAGGAGGTTAACTATTTCTCCGAGCATCCATGTGTTATTGTATAAAAATCATGAATGCTGTTGAAGAATATTCTTTGTTTTATACAGGCATCTAACCCACCTCACCTCTGCCAACTCTAAGTTTCTCAGCCAATATTCAGCGAAAATATACTGTGAAAATGTCCCCGTGCATTACAATGGCACTGTTCAGGAAGTGCACAGGTGAGCAGGGGAGCTGATGCAAGGTCGGACAGCGCGTGATACGTGAAGGCACATAATGACACGCTTATTACAAGATCAGAAATAAGCTGAGAGGCACCGCACACACATATGCATGTGCAGAGAAATACAGCTGAACACAAGCGGGCAATCAAGCAGGTCAAATAGAGGCAGTTTAATAGACACTCATGCAAAATTGATTGACCTCCATTTCAGATGGACACAAACCGAAAAAAATCCACTGCCCTCTCAGTCCGGGATGCATTAGGACTAATGCACACCCTGTGACTCTAACTTCCAAACACGCCGTCATCGTGCTCTCACTGCAACTCCCCTGTTCGCTCTCTGCCTCTTTCCCCTTTACAGATCACATCAGAAACACTGGATTGGGTCTTCTGGCGCTTTTGTAAAAGAGACAGATAAGTGTTTGTAGCCGACTAAATTGGGAGAGCTGGGAGAGAAATTGTTTTTTGATGGAGAGAAAGTAGCTGGGCACGGCTGTCATGACAAACGCCACGGTAATATCATAGTGCACCAGCACCATCATGTGTATCAAAGATGAATACCAGGCAGACGCACAGAGGCTCAGGCACTAACTCCATCTGCCATTTTACCAAGAACGAACCACAACTATCACCATGAGTGTAAAAGCTTCGAGCGGATATTGCTGGAGGCGAGCTTTTTTTGGTTTTAGGCAACGTGAGACAGCTTAAGAATTACGGACCACCAGAGGGAGACAAATGGCAAAAAAAGAAGGTTCTGTGACGAGTCCTACCGGGCAGAAATCTGACAAAACGTGGCATGAAATGGAAACGCGGGCATCCAGAGACCTCACCGTCAGACTCGGGATCTGGAAAAAAGACATTTATTAATGACACAGCCTTACGTGCTTTTCACTCATTATTAAGAGTCTAACTTTATGAAATTGAAATGAAGACCCCAATTATTTAAAATAAGAGTTATTAATAAGAATTCAAACTTTTCCTGGTACTTCATATCATGGATGTGACTCTAAATGTGAAATACAATGTTTAATATTTAAAATGTTCTCTGTATGTGTAATGACCGCAAAGGTTAAACTCATATAGGATCACGTGTTGGTCGCCAATGCTCTCTGCCCCCATCTTATCTCCTCATTATCACTCTGACAGGTATAATATAAATGCATGATCTGTGCACGCTGTTATCAAAAATGCAGCACTGTTGTAATAATGGGAAAAATGACATTGTTTTAAACACATTTCTCAACAGATTTTAACCAAGGAGAAAAAAAAGCATAACTTTATTACTAAGCAACAAAAAAATCCATTATTTAGTTTTATGAGCCTCGTTATCCAACTATATATGCATCCAAGAAAACATTACAGCAAGTTTATAACAGAATGCAGTTCCACAAATGGCCACTGGGGGCTGACACTACAAGTGAGTCCCACGGTAAAATATATTTCACAGTATAAACTTTTTTTTTTTTTTAAACTTACCTGTCAAAAATGATTACTTTTAAAATTTCAAAATGAGAAATTTGGCCATAGTGATTGACAGGTGTCTCAGCAACGTAATAATAGTGGATTAAAACTAACCTTAAAACTAGACGAGTCATCGTAAAACTTTGTAGTTTACTGAAAAAAAGTCTAACAAATGAGTTTGTATGTACAAAACTAACTAAAATCACATTAAAAAGATAGTTGATGTTTAGTTTTAGGCAGTTTTGACAAATATGCCATAACCTGCCTGATGAGGCTTTGGTGCTTCCATTTACTGAGATTAAGGTTGTCCTGAAGAATTTTAGTATATATATACATATATATCTATATCATTGTCGCCTCATTTGTAACAAGAAAAAACTTAATTCGAAAAACTGGAGTTCCAAAAATTGACCTCTTCCCGATGGTGTCTGTTTCCCTTTGGATCATTTTTAACGCAACTACCGACCAAAGTGCTTGAAGCACTCATCCGAGAAAGGTGTGCTCCACTTTCGGTGAGTGAAACACTGAGAGGCAGTCTCTGTTGCAGCAGCTCATGATGTTGTTTTTAATGACTTCAACTTAAGGTTGATTTTCCTTGCTCACTGTGTTTTAGGCAAGATCGAAACAGCCACCTTTTGTCTTGCAGTGAAGTTTTAAAAGCCTACCAGTGTTTTTAAATTGGATTACACTCTTGGGAATAGCGAATCTCTATCAGCTGATCGCACTGACAGTTCTACCACCAGGAGCGAGGCCTGTAATCCCAGAGAAGCTATGAAGGAAATGACCGTCTTTCACAGCTGTTCCACGAGGCGCGGGAGGTATCGGGACAATAATACGGAACGAGCTCGTTGGGCTGATTAAGTGTAGGCGTGCAGATGAAACACTCACACTTCCCGGGACCACAGTGTACTTGGCTTCACATGTAACGTTATTCTGAGCAGTAAGAAGAAATATGGACGGATTGCAGTGGTTGTGGTTTAAACGTCGATGTAATCGCAGACATGTTGCTGTGAAGAAATGCTTCTGCGAACTAACTATCGAACTGCTAGCTGTTGGAATGCATCCATTATAGTGGCTGAGGGAATTGCTCTGTTTCCATCCAGTTTACATCAACACAGTTTGGAATTCTCCATCAGTGGATACAAGCATCACCCAAATGGTAATAGGTCCTTACCAGCCTCTGCACCACTTACTGCAGATGCTCAACATTTTCTATTACATCTACTGGGCGCAAGCATTGTGGTATCTATAACAGACACCACAATACTTCTATTAATTTTAAATTTAAGCTCATACTAGATCTGATTTATCGAGCTCTTCGCTTTCTTGTATTTTCTATTTAGCCGAACAAGTTCTTTAGTGTACGATTTCAACTTTTCAGAGCTGTTTTGTTCAGTGAGTCAGAATTTATTTTATTGAGCCAAGCTGGCTGCTTTAACAAAGCGCATTCCCACCTTTTAACTCTTAATGCAGGTTTGTGTGTGTGAGTTTGTGTGAATGCAGTTTGCTAACAAACCTTGCAAGCATTAACATCCCCTCATCTAAATATGGTCACTTGTGTCAAAGAAAAAAACCCAAAAAACAAGAGAAAGTGAGGCTTTAAAAAAAACAAAACTACTATACACAAAAAATATTTCCATAAAAATAAAGGATGGCATTCAATAAGATGCCCATTTTGGTATTTCTGTAGCATCCAAGCTGCAATTTGAGATAATTGCCTCTCATTTTGTGACCCATGCGTAAGAGATTCTGGTAGAACACGCTGCAATTTACAAGCGACAATCACTGATAAAGCTGGGAGTTTCTGTGATCTGTGTGTAAGCGCGAGCCCTCGCTTTGGGAATCATACCTGTCAGGTTCCAGTCATAAAGCTCAAGAATATCCCGGAACAGGTAGGAGGCAAACAGCTCCAGGCCTCGGACGCAGTAGTTCTGTACATGAGAGACAGCAGAGGTTTGTTATCAGCGCCACGTGAATATACAGTAGCAGCATGCAGCCACAAAGACTACCCCATAATGTAGATATGATTGATAACTAAATCCAGTTCTGAGACTTTATCACATAAGCCACCTTATTGATACAATCACCCTCAGCGGGTCAAAAGGAAGCTCTTTTTCCTCTTCTAAAAGGATTAGCACCTTCACTCATCCGAGCACTGAGGTGCGAGAGTTACACGCGGCTCAGCGGCGCTCAGTCTCAGCCGTTTGAGATAAAAACAAAAGGGGTGAGAAAGGGGAGAAAAAGAGCTGGCAGATAAAGTGGGGTTTTACTGACCTCCGGTGCCATCTCCTCTATGAAGTGAATGGTGTAATCTATGTTGAAGCGGATCACACGGCACAATGGAATCTGTGATGATGAAAGGAGCAGAGGACGAGGAGAAGAAAGGACAGACCGACTCATTACCATGGCGTTAGGCAGAGGTCACAGCTTTGCAAGGAAACTCATTAAAACCTTGTTTTTGGGGTGTTTTTTGTCTTCAGTGGAGCTAGCTCACATCTGTTGGAATATTTGGAAACCACATTGAAAAAAAGCAACTCAAACACACATGTACAAGTGCTCTCCCCCTACTCACTCACACAGGCGTGAGCACCTGACTCTTGAAAATTAACTAACTGAAATCATGCTAAATAGATAAGCCTGCTCTTCTGTGTTTAATCTCCCTAGTTACACGGTCTTTGTTGTTAGAGCGCAGGGGTCCATTTTAAGAGATTAACCTGGGAGCTACTTTCATTCTTGCCCATCCCAGCAGCCAACTAGCAGGGGGCTAATATCACCAGACTCTGCGGTTCCTAATCCCCGCACCGCCATGAAGAGTTTACCCCAGCTTTTAACAAGGGCCGTGTAAATTATCCAGTTCAAATCATGCCTAATCCTCGGGGTTCTTTTCAAGCTAGAGGGGATATTGACCGAGTGCTCTAGTATTCAAACGTGCAGGAAAAACACACACATACGTAGAGAGGGCAGGGAAATATTCCAGAAATGGCGTTTGGTGATCCCCTCGGTTGATTTCTTGCTCCTTTAAAACTTCCACTTTGAGGACGGAGAGAAAGAGAGGCTCCTTTCAAATCACAGCTACTCTAGTGTTTGACAGTCACTGATGGGCCTTCAAAAGTGAGTGAGAGGACTCTGTGACAAGGTCAGCCCTGGGAGAGAGGAGCACTTTGTCCACGCGACAAAGAAGTCGACCCGAAGCCAAGAGTCGATTTGAAGTTATTTCTGACAAGAGTGGAGCTAAAAGGAGGAGGGATGGTCCACTTACACGCTGAAAATACGAAAAAATGATGTGTTGCCTCAACAGACATGAAGAAGGTTGAGAGTGTCCCATCACAGCCAATCTAGATCTGACTGAGCTGCACAACTGATCGTAGGCCTGGGCTATTTAAACTGCAGGCTTTCGAGCAGGCAGGCTCACACATAAGAGGGAAAAGAGAATAAGAAAACTAAGAAAAATGTATTAAGGATATTATATGATATAATAAAATATTGCTTTGCTATTGCAAACTTCTGCAACTCCACCCATATAAATCAAAACTAATGCCTGATTTTAATTTGGCTGATGTCCCCTTGAACAAAGTCTCCTTGTGTGGCGCTGACATGCTTCCAGGGTTTTCTGCTATTTTTAGATCGCTTTCTGGAAGCTCCATTGTGACTGCTTGCACGATGATGCGTGCTGGATCTCTTCAAATGTATTAAAGCAGTGACCTTTCAACTGCTTTAATACATCATTTCATTTTGTGAAAGAAGGCAAAATACCACATGCAGCCACATCAGGTGTGCAAGGTGGGGAAATGAGGGACAATTGAGATGGTGTGGGCAAAAAAACTTTGTATTCTCATGTACCATTACACGATGGCACAAACTCAGGTGCTATTTTTCCCCAAATACTCAGATGCCTCAAGTTGGAGTTGGTATTGACAGTCTGACCCTAGGGGACCATGACTTGGATGCTCTTGGACAAACTTCTTTCCAGATCTACTGCCTTAGGAAATGTGGAAATCTGTGTTTTATGGAAGAACAATTTATCCAGTTTTTCTCTTGTGAAATTGCAGATGGGAGCAGTCAGATTGCAACGTCACGATCTTAAAGTAAAAGCAACAACAGAAGTGGTCCAGAGATGCGCACGGAGATGATGTTAAAAGGAATAATCAATTACATTTAAATCACTTACGTGTTTTTTTTTTTTTTTGTTTTCTAACTGCATGGACTTCAGTGACTGGACTTTATATACAGAGATTACACATGTGGTTCCTTTTCCTCTTGTTGTTTTCGACCTCGTGTAGCTGCAAGATAACTGATGTGCAAGATTTATGTATATGTGAATACCTCTTGCAACCCTAAGGTTAATGAGCAGGATTCCTAGTAATGAGTTTCCAAAAAGGCCCTAAAATATCACCAATAAAAGAAACAATCCACAAAAAACACTTAAGCATTTAGGTTTGTGTATCCTGTTTCTACCAGACAACCTTTTGGCCTTTAAGTCATTAGTGAAGCTGCACATAGTACTTTCTATGAATAACACACTATATCAAGTATTTGTGCAGAAAAAGACTCCCCCGAGGTGAAATGTCAATGAAGAAGTCATAACCAACCCAGTACACTTATACTTCACCTTTGCGAGGCTTAACATGACACTTACAAACAAAATAGAGTAAACTCAGTGTGACACTCGCCTCCGAAAAGCTCAACGCAAAAGGAACTGCCAACTCCGAACAAGTAAATAAATAAAAATAGAAACTATAAAACACAACAGCATAACTGAGAAAAATGACTATACACTGACACCCACTGTTACTGTCAAAAACCTGAGAGTGCTGTGGTGGAAAATTCATGGCTTACCGCCCGAGCTGCTAACAATTCAAAGCAGGCTTACGTTAGTGAGAGGAGTGTGGGAGAAGAGAGAGAAGCCTTCAAACAGGTACTCGTGGTCATCGTACTCAATCACTGTCGGCCTGTCGGTCTGGAACAGAGAAGAACAAGAACAGTCTCACGAGCACGCAAACACAGCGCTGTAGTTTAGGTAGAGTGCCGTGAATATAAACAAACTGGCTACTATCAGAACAATGTGTTAGCATGTATTCAATCTAGTTGTTTATTTTAAGTTATACCAGGAAGTTGGTGGGAGGTGACACAGTGATCCTGTAGTGGAACAGTTTGCCAGCGTTGTTGTTCATTGGACGGCACCGTTTCACAGGCTGGAAAAGATTAAAAAAGTCAATATTTGACACCGAGGTGTTCCTCTGTGCTCAACATTTATAGGCGAATTTAAGCAAATGTAAGAGGTGCAAATCATGAATGAACTGAAACTCCCTTTTTTCCTTCATAGACCCACAGGACAGCAACTTTAACGATGATGCGAACATCAAAGTGTCAAAAATTGCAGTTCCTCACAAGGCCACTTGAGGCTGGCTAACAATAACACTAATAATAATACTAATAATACTACTAATAATAATGATAATAATAATAACAATAACAATAATAATAATAATTCTTTATCGCAGTAGTCCCCAACCCCCGGGCCACGGAGTTATCGTTAACTCAGTTTCCCTGGGTCTTTTCCCGTGTTGTAGTTGTGCGTCTTATTTTGAAAGAAATATTTATGCGTTACCATAGCGACCAGAAAGCATTAAGGGGCAGAGAGGAGGATGTTACTCTCAATGTTGTTGGAGCATTTCAGGAGGACGCTGCTAATAAAGTTACACAATTACACAATGAATTCGCGTTTATTATTATATTTACAAAATACCACAGTTTTTGTCTTGGTCGTATCATTTTACTTTGTTGTATTTACACCTTAAAGGCCGGACCATGAAAATATTGTCCGACAAACTGGTCCGTGGCGCAAAAAAGGTTGGGGAACGCTGCTTTAATGAATACAACTCTGACCAAGATAGCGATTAGCCACAGTGGCTAATTCCATAGTTTCTTTTCAGTCTACTTTTAAGGTATTTTAATTCCAATCTGTCATTCACCTTCTTGGTCCTTTCTAATCAAGCCAAAAACATTCAATTTATACCGATTTGGGGCGAAAAAGGCATCAAAATGTTCTAATTATGAAGGTTAAACTACAACATATTTTTCAGTTTTCTTGAGAAATTACTTAAGCATATACAGTGGATTTTTCTGCTAATGGACTCTTTATAGGATTTCACTCATTAGCTGGTCGAGCCGACTGAAAAAAAAAAAAAAAAAGGGGGCATTGCCGTTCCCTTCTGCAGATGAATGCAGTCACGCAGAGGCATCTTGTTAAGTGCAGAAGTAAGTGAAGAGCAAAGCATGTTTGCAGAGGTTATTATAAAGACAAACTGCTGGTATGAGTGATGAGTAAAAGCTTAATTGGCATCCTATAATGAGCATAATTATAAAGTCAATACACATTAGAAACTTATTAAAACAAATAATTGACTAACAACTTCCAGGTCAACAAAGAGCAACAAGAAATTAACGCACTAATTAACTCGAGACAGATTTTTAAGACAGAAAATATTACTAAAAAAAAAAAAAAAAAATCAATCAATCAAATATACATCCCCAAACAAGTGAGTATGGAGCAGACATTTACCCGCCTTTGTCTGGAGGATGATGCACATTTACCACTATTCAACGTACCTATCATTGGTTAATAAAGTCATTAAGGATTCATTAAACAATCCCAGAGTTTGATCATTTCCTACTGGGCATAAAGGCAAAAGAAACAACTGAACGACGGAGCTTTTTGTAGATAAAATGCATTTTACTTGTTAGATGAGCATGTGGCTGGTGGGAGTTATAGTTCCAAAACACAGCAAAGTAAGAAAGTGAGTCATAAAAGAAAATATATCTCAGTGTGTGGAAAAATACCCGATGAATCACTCGGACGCAACTCCCCAGTCAAATTTCCTCAAATGTAATATCTTTTTGTTCTTTAAGATGCTTCTGTCTCACTTATCCTGCCTTTAACACAATAGAAGATGGCCTCTGTATAGAAAATGCATTTAGCCTGACTAAAATAATGCCCTTGCCCCCGCGTGGCACAACTTCAAGGTTATGAAAGGGTGATTTATTCATGGCGTGTCATACCTCTTCCCCCGGGTAGATGCTGTGGCGGATCCCTGTACGTCTGGCCTTGGCACTGCACTTACACAGGGGACCATCATTCATCTGGACAGAAAGAAAATACGTAAATCAGACAGAACTGCTTCACTTGCCATGTATAACACAGGGGCTGCTCAACATTTTACATCTCTAAACTGCAGACTCCTGACCTTTATTTCTTTGCTGCAGTTTGAAGTTTTGACTTTTTAAACTTCACTTTGTGACATTGTCTCCGCAATACATATCCTCACAATAAAACTGCTGGCCTACAACTTTATTGCAGACTGTCTTTCCATCAAGTGGAAATGACATTTATTCAAAGCAAAGAGGAAGAGTGCAACTGACATAGAGACGAGACAACAATACAAGGAATACTTAAAATGTGAAAGACTGCTGTCCTGTCACTGCAACCAAAAAGCCAATAAAGACCCGAACCAGGAAACCTGTGAGCCAACCACTCGCATTGACACGAGGGTCACGGCAGTTTCAAGTGGTTGGTGGCAGACTTATTCACACATCAGTAATTTCCCTTGCAGTAAAGATGTAGCTAGGTGTATTCAAAACATGAATTAGCGTGGCAGTGTTCAGTGCTCTGGTGCCTGGATCGAGCCACTAATGAAGCCGTAGGACTTTGTTACTTTTTCTGTGGATACTAGAAGTCCAACCTGCAGGTGGAAAAGCAGATTGTAAGATCTGGCTGGTGAGTCTATATATGTGTTTTTTTACGTCCCACTGAAATAAAAGTTATGGCTCTTTTCCAATTTATGTAGACAGCAGCTTCAAAATAAATGCCCAGAGGCTCTGCTGGCTGCTGAGTTTGAAGACTTCTTTATAGGAGGACTTTGGTTATATGTGCTGTTAGTGGTTTCAGATATTTACAAGAAAGACTTTAGAAGCCAATGGGGAAGAAACAGAGTCCTTACTGTATCAAAATAAAAGCTACACTAGATATTTATGGCCACAACAATCAACTCTTACATTCTGCTTTTTTCAAATGTTTTTTGCAGTCTTATCGAGTTGAAGTCTGTTTTGGAGTTAAGTAATGTGCAGATTATCCTCAGTTCCAACAGCATAGCTGGTATGGTTTCTTTCTTCTTTATTGGATTATCCAAAGTCAGTATTTATTTTACCTATGTGGATCTAACACAGATGAATACTGGACAAAGGTGCAATGATCATATGGATGCCCTACAGCCTTTTTGACAAGCTTTCTTCTACTCTTTCTTCTTCTACTCTTTTATTACAGAGCCATGCTGCTGTAATACACGTGGAGTGTGGTTTTCTTGCTGAAATAAGTCAGGCTTTACTGGACAGCAGTTTATCTACTGTCTTAAAACTAGTATATACTCTCACAGGTAACTTTATATGGTTTATAAAGTTGAGCATAACTGCTCTGCTGCTTGTTATGCAAACACCTAATGAGCCAGTGAGATGGCAGCAACTCAGTGCGCTTAGGCACTTAGGCATGGTCAAGTTTGAAGTTGAAACCAGCCGCCAGAATGTGGAAGAAAAGGCAGGCTGGTCCAAGTATTTCAGAAACTGCTGATCTACTGGGATTTACCTACACGACCACCTACAGTGTTTACAGTGAATGGTTTCAACAGACAAACTATCCACTGAGCAACAGCTCAGTTAGTTGATAAGAGTACATCAGTAACTTAAATAACGCCTCCTTTTAACCAACGTTTTCAGAAGAGCAAATGTCGAACCGTGAAGCAGATGGGCTACAGCAGCAGAAGCCCACACCAGATGCCCCGCTCCTGTCAGCTAAGAACAGGAAACTAAGGCTACAATTCATACAGACTCATCAAAGTTAGACAACAGATGATTGTAAAAACGCTGTCCAGCCCGATGAATCTCGATTTCTGCTGCGACATTTGGACGGTTCTGAACTGAATGAAACAGGAAAGCATGGATCCATCCTCCCTGGTTTCAGTTCAGGGTGGTGGTGGTGGTGTACTAGTGTGTGGGATATTTTCTAGGTATACTCTGGGCCCCTTAGTGACATTGTTAATGAGCATCGTTTAAACACAACAGAGTATCATTACTGACCACGTCCATCCCATGATGACCACTGTACCCACCTTCTTATGGCTGCTTCCAGCAACATAATGTGTCATGTCACAAAGCTGAGATGCTCTTAAACTGGTTCCTTGAAAACGAGTCTACTCAAATGCCCTCCACAGTCACCAGATCTCCCACTCATAGAGTTGTGGTGGAATGGGTGTTTCACATCATGGATGTGCAACCAGAAAATCTGCAGCAACTGTGTGATGCCATCATGTAAATATAGACCAAAATCTCTGAGGAATGTTTTGAGCACCTTGTTGAGTTTATGCCACAAAGAATTTAAAGAGTTCTAAAAGCAAAACGAGGTCCAGCCTGTGTGAACCTGCATGTGTCAGGAAAATAGGTTCCTGGAGACACCTAGTGTTACAGCACCACAAAAACAGCTCTAAGTGGTTTGGCAGGTGTTTAACATGCTTCGATGTCTGTGCACGGATTATGACAACCGCTCAAAACACACATAAAAGTGTGTAACTGAGATCAATGAAGGCCAAGATCAAAACCAGGTGGAGTCTGACCCATGAGTATTGTGATGATGGCTCATGGATTGGATATTCAATCTTTTTATATAAATAAATATCAGTTAAATGGAGGAAAAACACAAATGATAACTTAGCAATTCATAAATTTATTAACTAAAATATGGGAACGTGATGTTAAAACTAAGGTACTCTTATTTCCTAAAAAGTATAATATATTATTCATGTTGTCCAATGAATTTATTCATTACTTTTTGTCCTGCAAGGACACTTATTAAAGGTCAAGTGTGACATAAATAAACGTGTATAGACTCAGTTAAAGCTGACAGATTAAAAAAAACTAATTACTAAGATTGCAAAATCATTTTTTTAAGTCATACTTTGCTGATGCAAAATTCTGCCTGAGGTTTTAATTCAGGATTACTTGAGTCCTTTTCTTATAATGCCTCTGGCCTAACGCAAAGTGAGGTCTCTGCAGTTTTCCTGCTTTTATTCACAATGCAGGGCCAGTATCAAGTCATTTTCACATTGCACAGCAGGAGCCAGCACATTAGATTACATCTAAGTGCTGGAAATACTCTGGTTTTGGAGAGGGTGCTTCCTGGGTAGAGGGTACAGGGGGGCAGGAGAGTTAACATCATCAGTTATCACATAGGCACAAATCACAAGGACTCTGATCTAGAGAGCTGGCAGGTTAAGGACCATTTAATGTCTGATCTGGCTGCAGGGGACATCTGCATTCTCACTTGTTTCTCTGCGGGGTGATGTCTTTGAAAGTTCAGGGCTGTAGTCCATGTGTAAAAAAAAATGATTTGATTGATTTACCTTAACTTTTAAAATCATTGTTTCAAAGATGAATGTAAAGTCAGCTGTTGTCGAGAGACCAAATGTTTTGGTTAAAGGTTTCAGCCTGCCTGTGTAGCTGCCTTATCGTTCTCACATTGACAGTATGTCTTCCTGTATTTCAGGAATGCTTTCAGATTGAGATATTCTGTATGATTTAATACTTTGTCGGACATGAATTAAAGAGGTATACACAGAAGATAGAACAATCTATCCTCGGCATCCTTTTGTTAAGACACACTAACCTCCCCGGGGTCATTGTACCACAGCTCCTCGTGCAGCCGGTCGGGGTGAGCTTTCTTCCTTTTGATCTCAGCGATGACATCAAAAACCTCTGAGTCAGAGCTGCTGGAGCAGGTGCTTCCTTCGCCTTCTGACTCACAGTCTGAGTCGCTGCTGCTGTCATCTGAAACCACAGTGCAAGAAGGTCTTTAATCATGCGAACGCTACGCGGCTAACGATTAAAACTAATTCGGCGAGCCGGAGCTGGTCGAGTGGTTAAGCTCCTCTGCTCGGCTGTGCCCACGCAAAGTATTACACTCACAAGGCAGAGTCAAAGTAAAGTAATCTGTCAAAATGCTTTAAAACTGTGCGCGCTCGGGCTCTGCCAACTCTTGAAGAGGAATAATCACCCTGGCTGTGTAGATGACACAGCAAACCTTAAGATCTGTTACCTAATTTGCACTTGCTTAATCTTTCTTTATGCAAACAAATATAGTTTAGCATGACTAACAGCTAACTGTGGTGGTTTCGTTGTCTAAACACGGTTGTTCATAACAATTTCCAATTTTCATGCCAGTTGCAGACTTTAATGCATCCGTGAGATTAAAAGAGGGGTGCAGTTGCCAAAGTTGACATCTGGCACTCGTGTTTTCTCTCCTTCTCCCTCACTTGTCATTCTCCCTCACCGAAAACAAAGATCAAACCAAAATGAGGATTATAATTACCATTCTGCTGAATGGTTTGTGGCCCTTAGCTAAGCAGAGTCTTTAATTCTTATCAGCGCTTTAACTCGAGTGTTTGATTGTGAAGTCGGCGCCCAGAGCAGCATATTTAGCAAATTGGATCTCCCTGAGTGAGATTTATATTATTGCGGTGGTGAAATAGACAATCGGGCTGACAGCCCTGCAGATAAAATCAGAAACATAACTTAATCTCTGCCTCGCCCCAATGCACTGCTGAGAAGATAGCAAGCTTTTTTCCCCCCATATCAATAAGAAAGGTTGTCAACAGATGTTTTAGCTGATGGCTTTTATTTGGTAACACAACAAGTATGTGCAGGCCAAGGTTTTGTTTAAAGACAATCATACATACATACAGTCACAACAGCAGATATTAAACATGGCCAGTTATAAATGATGAGGGCAGTGTATGTAAAATACTCTGTCTTAGATGGCTCTAAACACTCGGTTTCAGCAAGTTTTTTTATACTCTTGGCCCTATATGATGTTATTCAGACAGGAAATCCCTTATATGGTCATCTCAGGTAAAGAAGCCCCACCTACTTGCTGTTCAAATCCTCTTTTTACAAAGGGCAGCCAATCAGAAGAAAGTAAGCTTAAAGGACGGTTCAAAGAAAGGATCTAAAATGGCTTGTTTCAGTCTCAGAGGGTGCTCCAAGGCCCCTTAGCATAAGTCAAAGATGGATTATTTTGAACTGTGAATCAGGCAAAGCTACACTAATAGCGTCCAAGAATAAAAATGTGGAGCTTGAAATTAGCAGGGTCTCCTTTACAGAATTAAGCTTAAAGACTGTGAGGTTAAAGCTAAAATATAAAAATAGCACAACTAACCTGGGTCCTCGTCCAGTTTGGTCTTGGGCGGCTCCCACTTGGGTCGAGCAGCCTTGGCTCGCTCCTGTCTGTTTCCCAGCTCTTCCTCAAAGCGCTCATACAGATCACGCAGTTTACTCGTTCCCACCACTGTAGAGTCTCCCTGAAATACAGAAGTTCAAATGCAACAAGTCAAGTTTGTTCAACTGCTGAATGTTAAATGGAAAAGTTGTAGACTGAGAAAGGATTCCAGGATCTTTTAGTCAAACTAACATTTTAATATTTAATGGATATTTCAGTCAGAGCCACTTTAGTCAAAAGAAGATTATCATTTCCTCCTGTACTCATTGATTATTATTATTTATAGGGTAGTATGCCTCATGTAGCTCCCACTCCTAAGTGAAGCCTAAGATAATGCATCTCTAATTAACCCTCAAGCAACCTAATCTAAAAGAACTGATATCTTATTGTATACTGATATACTGACTGTGTTTATCACAACTATACTGTATGCTTTATATTGAAAAGTGTGGAGCTGCTGTTCCAAGTTGGGATATTGGTTTGTTGTATTGAAAAGAGAGCAGGCCGTGAAAGCTATTGGTTAAAATTCTACATTTCACTCTGGCCTATAGCCAAGAGCTTTAGATAGAGACCAAAAGAATGAGATTATGGGAATAAGCGGTGGACACGAGCTTCCTCCATACGTCTGCTCCTGCCATAGAGACAGGCTGAAGGGCTTGAAGTAGAACTGCTGCTACTCCACATTGAAAGGAGCCAGTTTGGCCATTTGATGTGAATGCCCACTAAGGACCTCCCAGTGTAGGTGTTTTGGGGTGGGCCCAGAACATGCTGGAGAATTTACATCTCTATGCTGGCTTAGAAATGCCTCAATATTGCCCAGAAAAGATGGAGGAGGTGGCTGGGAAGATGAAGGCCTGGGCATCTTACTCAGACTCCTGCCCCCACAACCCAAACCCTCAGAAACAGGAGAAAATGGATGGATGTCCAGATGGATGCATGGATGTAAAGTTGTAGGAGAACAATGACAACTGATGAAAGGAAACCTTTTTATTATTAAAAAAATATAATAAAATCACATAGAAATATCAGACTATTCTGTCAGTTGAATTTTAGACCGTGCACTCTATACAAGACGTGCTGACAGGATGCACCAGCTGATGAAGGTTGGCATTGAGATGAGATGAGCTGATCTGGTGGGATTGTAGCTGAGCTTGATTTTGTGGACTGCCGGAACTAAAACTATGTTTACTTTTGTGTGTGTTTTTTATGCTTTCACTGGAGACGGTTCTGAGCAAAGAGGAAATGAGGACTGAGCCAGAGGGGATGACATGCAACAAAGAACCCCAGCTGGACTCTAATCAGGAGGATTCTGGGATTTCACGGTCAAAGTCTCAAACCCACAGGCCTCCAGGATGCGCACTGACTTTTTAAAACTTATGCACAACTATATTTGAGTTTCTTTAATATACTCACACTAACAGTCTATTGATCAAGACAAAATGTGATGTTAGGTGGTATAACAATGTCACAAACAAAACTGCAAAACCTACTTATGCCTTTAAAAGAGAAAATGATCTGCTTTCCAGGAGAAATGTATCTTAAATTATTACAAAGCTTGGACCACTGTGAAGTGTAATCTAAGTGTAAGTCAGTTCTACACACATCTGGCACAGCAGCAGTAATTGACACCCAAAGGTAACATCCTCTCTGTCATAACAGAGACACAGGAGAGCTAAATCGGTTTGTGAAGGAGGCTTACGAGTAAAGTTGTGTTCCCTCTTGACATTTAACATCACTTCAGTTTTCCTTTAAGGACAGGTCAAGTGTCTGCCAGAATGTGTAATGTGTGGGGAGAGAAAGGAGCTGAGGACACCGAGCATTTGAGACTACGGATAAAGGTCAGCGAGGAAAGAGGAGAAAAAGTAGTTGTCAGTATCCACAAGATCCAAAGACTTCAGAAAAGCATTTGAGAAGGATTTGCTAAAAGAAAAAAAAAGTGGGAATAAGATGTTATTTGAGTGTCGGCTTAACTGACTGACTGAAAAAGATACTGCTACAAAGCCATCAATCCAAAAAGTATCACAAGTAAATATTCGGGATTTGTTCTTGACGAATTTATCAACTGTGAAATTGGAACTTTGGTAGATTAAGCTCTGTTGTGAAGTAAAAATACTTAAAGATCTATGGTACTTTATTTACTCACAACACATGTATGTGCATAAATACAGATATGCATGCTTTTTTTTAGGTGTTCATAAATGTTCTGCTATGGTGGCTCTTCAAGAGGATGTGGAATGTATCGATATATAATAAAATTTGGTGGGGCAATCGTAACAGGGTTACTAGGGTACCGCCGGGGATAGGACCTCTGGTGGTCTGGCTATAAGCCAGTGGGGGCCCAGCCAGCCTTAGCCTGAAAAAGCTACAGAAGTCCACTCTCCTGTGGCCCACCACAAGCTTCGAATACAGGCTTGTTGTCCATGGAATGTCACGTCTCTGATCAGGAAAGAGCCCGAGGTAGTGCGTGAGGTTTAGAGATACTGGCTAGATATAGGCTGACTCACTTCAATGGACAGCTTGAGCTTTGGAACAGGTCCTCTGGAAAGGGGCTGGACTCTGTTCCAGTCTGTAGTTGTCCCCAGTGAGAGGCAGTGGGTTTTCCCTTGTGGATGCTGCGAACAAACGTCCAGGGAACCCGGCCTTCTTAAAGACACTGGGTGGGGTGCTGGAAAGTGTTGCAACTGGTGACTACCTTCTTCTACTGGAAACAGTATGAACCAGAGGGGAGTGACTGGGAGGAACGCTATGATCCCTATGATCATACCCTATGATCCAACCAACAGAAAATGGATAGATAGATGGATGGATGGTATGGCAATGATCACTGAATAAAATGGGTATTTAATCATTTTGGTGTTGTTAAGCTGATTGCACTTTTTTCTAAAGCTTAGAAAAGACAGTAGGTTGATTTATTTCTTTAGTATTTATAATTTATGCTACTCCTTTGGCTCTGGTTTCTTGTTATTAGTGTGTTGTAAGTCTACTTGGGGTGGGTACATCTTTCAAAAGCTATTCTTTAACACCACTGCAAGCAAAATTAGTGTAATGGCAGAAAGAAGACTAGCAAAGTTTCCTTTTAAGAATGTATTATAACCACAGACAAATATACTGTTAGAGCTATGGACACTTTGTAAAAGAGTTATTTAGGAATTTAGCAAATGCTAGCTTTATAAAAAAAGAAAGATGTCAACAGTACCACTTGGTCCATGGGGTCATTGGAATAGTAGTTCTCGGCGTGGGTGCACCGAATCCAGGCGGGTTTCAGCAGGTCTTCCTCTTCTTTCTCGTCATCGCCCTTCTCCTTCACTTTTTCTCGCTCCCTGTCCCGTTCCCTCTCTCTCTCCCTCTCCCGCTCTCGGTCTCTGTCGCTGAAGGCTTCATCAGAGTCTCTGCTCCTTATGGCGGAGAAGCTGCGCTCTCTGCTCAGCCCCGAGGAGCTCTCTGACCTCCTGTCCCTCTCCTCCTCCCAGCGACCACGTTTCCTGTCTCTGCTCGTTGACCGGCTACATATGAAAAGGAAAAGTCAACATGAGACAGGAGGTTAAATCTGAATTAAAGCCTCATGTTTACACTAGCTCATTATATCAAAGAAAATATATTAATACTAAAATACTAGAAAACGGCAAGAAATTAATAAGTTAAACTGTTTATATGACACTACTTTTCTTTGCTTGAAAAATGACCTCTGTCTAAATAGAGCCACTGCTCAAGAAACCACAGTTTTTTCTGCCACAGAGGTTTTTGACATGATTCATTACCAGTATGGGGCCTTCAGGTTTTGGTCTTAGATATCATTACTTTCATTTAAAGTGAATATCCATGAATCTTTACTGAGGTCTGTCTCTTTTCCACCTGCTTCACAGCTCCATCTTCAACATCCTTTGTCCAGTATATCCACTTTCCCTCCTCTGCACAAGTCCAAACGCTGTGAGCCTCCAAACCGCTCAACCCGAGCGGTCCCTCTGATACACTCATTTCTAATCCTGTCTATTCTGGTCACTCCCAGTGAAAATCTGAGCATCTTCAGCTCTGCTCTCTGTCTTTTTGTCATCTTGTAAAACTCCCCTTTACTTTTGCTGCCATCCTTCTGTTGCAAATCACCTCTATCCACTCAACCCTTCCTTCACCTCTCTTGTGCACAGTCTCTTGCTTTGAATGCTAGACCTTAGGTATTTAAACTCTTTTTAAATAGTTTAAATAAAAACTCTTTATTTCTTGCTTAGTCACTGCTGCACCTGCCTCTCCCCAGAACACAACCCCCCAAAAAAGCAAACCAACTCTTGTTCTAAAGATTTCAGAATCCAAGTACTTTATTAATCCCTGAGGAAATTATGTATTTCATACAAGGATGTGCACTTCGAACTTCTCAGTTGGGCACAATCCAGCTTTAACTACTGTGGAAAGAGAACTTAGGAGGCTACAGTGCAAAACTGAACAATGCCAGTAGACCAAAGTCTCTTGTCTGAGAAACAGAAGGCTCAGAAATCCTGAACTCAACCACCATAACTAAAATGTGCCGATTATAAAGAGAGTAGACAACATATTTGCATCACAACTACTTTCTTTTGGTAATTTTCTAAATTGTCCCAATTGCCATTTAGAGACTATAATGGAGCCACAAAGGTTGATGCTTGAGACAACAGACTAAACTACAGCTTGGTTTAACGTCACTGCCCTGGTTGCAGAGTAGGAGCAAAAGAAGTCAAAACAGGAAGAAAAGCAATGGCAGAGATTTTTTTTCCTTTGATTAAGGGAAAGAAAAAGTATAATTTCTTCAGGGTGTTCTCTCTATATAATCTGAAAACATCTTCTGTACTGATGCGTGAAATGGCGGTTAAAAAACAACTATGAACGCCAAATGTGCTTTTCTTTCAAAACCAAGGATTTTTCTTTGTGACCTTAAACTTTATCGATGAGTACTATTTCACAACAGCTGCAGTAAGCCAAACAAAGCAACACGTGTACCTTCGAGGCCTCTTTCTGTGCCTGTCGGGTGACTGGGATCTCCGACTGTCTCTGTGCCGATACCGCTCTCTGTGAACAGACAGAGTAGTTAAAAGGAAATCATTTCACTGATTGATTTCATTTGGCAGAGCGTCGTCTGTGTACCTGCTGCGATCCCTGCTCCTGTGTCTGGGGGGAGTCCGGCCTCTGTCGTATTCAGACCTATACCGCCCACCCTCTTGCCTGCTGCGCCTGTCTGGACTTCTCCCGCGGTCCTTCCTCTCTCCAGGAAATTCCATTTTGTGCCTGTCGCCGTGGCCTCCATAGCCAAAGCACTTCTGCCTGTGATCATCGTGCCGATACCCTCTTTCTGGGGACCTCCTGCTGTCCATGGGCTTCTCGTACTTGTACTGCCCCCCGTGCCTGATGCTGTGGTCTGCTTGAAACTGGGTGTTGCTTTGGGTGTAGCTGGAGCTGAAGGTAGGAGGAGGGAATGGAGGGTGAGGAGGATGGGGGTAGTTCATGGAGTACGGAGCGTGGTAGTTCATTGATTGAGAGGCCATGGGGGGAGGCATTGGGGGGTGTGGTAGTGGCGGTGGGGGCACAGGAGGCATCATGTAAGGGTGGTAGGCATTTTGAGCAGATACCTGCGCCCTTGGAGAGGGACCACCTGCGGAGCCGGGCAAGGGAGGAGGTGGAAAGTTAGGTGGTGGTTCAGGGAAGCCTTGTCGGGTGGGGGGCTTCGAGAAAGGTGGGCGCACTGGGCACTGGTTAAGAGAATTGGAAGTTTGGGATTGAACTGGAGGAGGATACTGCATGAAGTCAGGGTGTGGAGGCATGTAGGGGGCAGTCTGCGAATCGTAACGGTAGGAAGGAACTGGAGGCTGGGGAGGGGGCGGCCTTATGTTGGTGGGTCTGTAGTTCTGGTTGGTACCATGCTGGCCAGGAGGCACTCCTCCCCGGGGACCCCCACGATCCTGATGGAAAGACATGGCTGTGGACAAAAGAAGACAATCGGGTCAACACAACTGACATCCACGTGCGAATGAGACACATCTGAAAATCAATCGACTGACATGAAAGCTTTAGTTTCCACTCACGGGTTTAAGCCTCTAAAGCCTAACCTGTCGCTGGCGTCAGACAGGTGGTTTCAAACATCGGCAACTCCTGAACTATTTGCTCAAATGAAATAATTCCATTGGTTCTTGAAAGCAGCGACTCTGCACTTTTATTAGTACTAGTATCATTACAGTAATCCCAGGCATGGTGTCACAGCAGCCCTGCAAAGACGATGGTCAGTTGAGAGAACTGAGATTTAGATGTGGAGCCCTGCCTGGGATTAGTGTAATGACCCTAAGATCACTGAAAAAGCACAGAATGGATGCTTTCAGGAACTGTTGGACTTTTTCTAATTTTTTGACAGTATTCAAAAAAAACATTTGTTCCCCCAAAATAAACATCAGACCAGAAAATCAGACTTTTATTGGCCACTAGTATTGGCTCACAAAGTGCAGTGATGGCCAGAAGTTTTGGCAGAACATTTGTGTTTCATGCATTTTGACAAGTCAGTTTTTTATTTTGATTATTTAGATTTTTTTTTTTTTTTACATCTCTTTGATAAAGTGAAAAACAGTCATTAGTATTGTCATTAGTTTTAAATACTTTGATTGGCAAATAAATCAGATTAGTTTAAAGAACAGGACTAACCACAGATTCTCGATCAGATTACCATTTTGGGTCCATGACCATGAAACTCTCCATACTGTAAATTCATGATCTCCAAGCTCTCATCAATTTAGCTTAGTGACATGGAGCAGCATCGAGTACACAAATGATCACCAAACAGTTTCTGGATCATTGGAAGAAGATGTTTTTTTAAAGACATTTTTAGTCAGTCCTTACCCACCATGGGTGGAAAAGCAGAAGCCCAAAAAACCTTTCAAGTTCAAGCACTGATAAGGCAGGAAATGCCATCAATCAGGATTTGGCTCATAAGCTGATATCCAACATGCCACAGAGAATTGCAGAAGTTATGAAGAAGGTGGTTCAACAGTTTAATTTTTTTTTTTTTTTTGCATCAATTTGATTTTGTTGCCAATAAAAGTCACTGAAACGTATGAAACGCTTGTTTTTGTTCTTTCCCAAATCACAGAAACATGCAAAAAGGAATCTAAATAAAAACTGAAGTGACAAACACAGAAAGTTGTGCACTGCCAAAATTTCTGTGCACGACTGTAATTTATTTACTGCATAAGCTGCTAATTTATAAGAACGTCAACTTATAAGTAGAGTTATATTTTATATTATAAATCTATATTACAAAATCATTTGTGTATAAACTATAAAACATCAGCTCTTCTTTAGACTTCCCTCTAAATGCTGCAAGTCTCTCTGCTAGAAAGAGAGAGGGTGGCTGATGTCAGGCTGCAGATGGACGTTAAAAAGAAAAAAACCTTAGCTTTACATTTAAAGTTCCCAAACAGCTCGATTGCTATAAGTATTTTATTAGTATTAATTATTATTTTTAATGTGCTCCTCCACATCGAAAGGAGCCAGTTGAGGTGGTTCGGGCATCTGACAAGGATGCCCCCTGGGCGCCTCCTGGGTGAGGTGTTCCGGGCATGTCCCACCGGGAGGAGGCCCAGGGCAGACCCAGGACAGGCTGGAGAGATTATATCTCTCGGCTGGCCTGGGAACGCCTTGGTGTTCCCCCGGATGAGCTGGAGGAGGTGGCTGGGGAGAGGGAGGTCTGGGCTTCTCTGCTTAGGCTGCTGCCCCCGCGACCCGATCTCGGATAAAGCGGATGAGGATGGATGGATGGATGGATGGATGGATGGATATTATTTTTATTAATGTGATGCAGACTGTAAGAGCAAACTACTCATTGGGGAGGGTCCCTTTTGGCCAGTTTGCTTCACAGGAAAGACAATAGTGGTAAAAACAAATAAGATAAATTACCTCGCTATTTTTTCATGGTATCGTGATCCTCGTGTTACGTATTATTTCATTAATAAATATCGTTTCCGTTCATTTATATTCTTGGAAGTTTTTTTTCCTGCTTATTCGAGAGAGTTAGGAAAGATTTCGAGTCCAGCCTAATGCTGCCTAGAAATAAGGACTGGATCCCAGTTTCTTTAATATTGTGATGATTAATTTAACACTGGTATTGGATCAGCAATCAGAAAAGCTTAGTAAAGGTTGGATCGGTGCATCAAATACACTGTCACACAATGGTTTTTTTAGATAGCCCTTTCTCTACATGAACAATCTCGCTCAAGCTCTCGGGATGGACAAATGAAAGTCGTACATTTGTGACTAGCACGTTTATTCCCTAATTTTTGTACATATACGGAACTCTGAGCCTGATATAATGACTTTGAAACTTAAAATAGCGTTAGCGTCTTATAAAAAGCCAAATAAAGGCTAAACGATAGTAAAGGTTTTCACAGCTGAGCACCGTTAAACGAGCTGCTTGCAATTATGAACTCCACCTAACCAATACAAACATAAAACGCAGAAAATAACCAACAGCAGCCGGCGTAATGTAAAGGTTAAAAGAGAAGCGAATACTCTAATTTAATAGCATTATCCAACCTTAGGTTGGATAGCCGGCAATGTTAGCAAGTTAGCAGCAACAGCATAATGTCAGGATGTATGACGTTACCTTCAAATCGAGGAGGGCTAACAACAAAAGAGTGTCATTCCTGTTGGTCAAAAAAATCCAGAAATCCTAAATGTTGATATTATATTGTTATTATTATATTTAAAATATTTGTTATTGGAAGCTATGCAAATACGGCTAGCTACCTGGTCACGCTTTCGAGGTGCCCGTGTTTCAGGTCGGGATGTTTAAGGAGACGGACACAGATGGACCAATCGAATTCATGGATTTGAGGTTGTCCAATAGAACTTTACAGTTTTGGTGGGTTCCTAACGGCGTCGTGGTAGCACACAAATAAATAAACAAATAATTGAACAAATAAATAAATTGATAAATTAAACTTGGTCTATCTGTGGCTTATGAAATTAACATTTATGCTTTCGACACAAAATGAGATGACTTTCAGGAAACGTGTGTGGTGTGTAATTTAAACCCTGAACTATGTCTGCTAGACCCAGTCTTGCCTTTAAATGGGCATAAAGTCTAGGCCATCATTTTTAGCTCATGGCCCACATACAGCCTACTAAATATATATACTACTTAAACATTGATAATGAACAGAAAATACACCCACCTCAGTAAGTACACATTGCTACTAACTAATAAGAACTGATTTAATTCTTCATGGCATGGATTCAACAAAGTCCTGAAAACATTTCTCAGAGATTTTCGTCCGCTTGTCACACAGTTGCTTCAGATTTACCAGCTACACATCTGTGATCTATTCACATCAAATCCCAAAAGTGCTCTATTGGATTGAGACCATTTGGGTACAGTAAACTCATTGTCCTGTTCAAGAAACCAGTTTGATATTATTTGAGTTTTGTGACACGATAAGTTATCCTACAGGAAGTAGCCATCACAAAATGGCTACACTGCGGTCATATAGAGATGGACATGGTCAGCAACATTACTCAGACAATGCTCAGCTAAGGGGCTCACAGTGTTATACATTATTCCCATATTACAATACCAGCATGAACTGTGATACAAGGCAGGAATGATCGCTGTTTCATGATGTTTATGTCAAAGTCAGATCTGAATCACAAGACAACGTTTTTTTTCCAATCTCCTGCTGTTCAGTTTTGGTAAGCCTGATGTTGTGCATTCAGAGATGCTCTTCCGCCTAGCTTTGTTGTAAGAAGTGGTTATTTGAGTTACTGTTGCCTACCTATCATCTAGAAGCTGGTCACAATGACATCTGGCATCAACAAGGCATTTTCAATCAGAGAACACCCACTCACTGGATATTTTCTCTTTCTTGGACCATTTTCTTTGATGATCATTTGGGAAAATCCCAGATCAGCCGTTTCTGAAATACTCAGACCAGCCTGCCTGATTATTATAAAAGATTTGAATGTTTTCCGAGATAAGTCAAAAACTAATTTATAATATACGTTTGAATGGTATCTTAATTTGCACGTAATATTTAGTTGGGCATCTTGAGCTGATCAGCTGAAGCTCATGTTGCTTTGATAGGTGCCTTCAGCTCATCTCTATTTTGATGTTTCTCATCTTCGTCTTGACTATGCGTCTCATATTACCTTTGGGGATCAGGTCAGGAGAGTTGGCTGACCCCTAAACCACAGTAAAACCATAATCAGCAAAATATTTGGTAGTAGGTTTGGGTCAGTGGGAGGGTGCTAAGTCCTGCTGGAAAAATGAAATCTCCATGCAGCCTGCCAGCAATGTGAAGTGCTCTAAAATCCTCTAGTAGACAAGTTGACTTTGGACATGATTTAAAAGGGTGAACCAACTGCCACCAACACCAGCTGATAATGAGGAACCCCAGACCATCACCTTCAAACACCTTGGATTCATTCTATGGCTTCCAACTCTTCCTCCAGATTCATGGACCTTGATTTTAAGTCTTTAGAGATGCACCAGTGAATGTAAACAGGGACAGGTTGATGTATTTTGTCATTTTTATGGGGGCTTTAACTTGTGAACATGATTACTGGTAAATGCAGGCTGATGCTCTCTTTATAGATGTTTCTTTAATGTGCTCCATGTTTCATGCTTCATCTTGTTTCTAGTGTACATCAGGCAAGGATGTATGTGTCTTTGCTTTCTTTGGCTACTAAATGTGACCCTGATTCTAATCCTGTTTATCACAGCTTCTTTTTTGTGAGATAAAGAAAGCAGGGCCATCTTTACAACTATTACTATGTACTTTTGCTAAAACTCCCCTAGAGGGCAGCAGAGGGTTTCCTTTTCCACCCCTGAAATTTCATTGCAATAACTTTGGGAAACATTACCATGGAAACCTGTTTTCTTTCCAGAATGAATGACTGAGTCTGCAGTGTATCATCGTACATTTATTTCTTACGGTCAGCCTGTTCTTCTACACTTAAAGAACCTGAGGGACAATCTGGCCTCAGCCAGTTGAACTTCTCTTGTATTATTCTGAGAGAAGCCTCTTACACAGAGATCAATACAGAGCACCAGTTTGTCTCTGGAGATGTTGGGCTGAATACAAGGGTCACAGCCCACTTGTTAACCTCTGTGCGCAATAACATTGCTGTGACCTCTGCTGTGATTTTATGGACAGCCTGTTGCTATGTGAATTAATGTGAAAGAACAAGGTTAAGGTGTACAAACCCACACAGCTTGTTAAGAGGAAACACGCACATTCTGCTCTGACCACTAATCACCTAGCATGGGAGATCCAATGTAAAAAAAAACAAAACTCAAGAATGCTTGTTGGACAGACAGGTAAATATTTTCTTTACTTTTGGCTCACTCAAACTACGAAATACCAGAAAAAATGTGAAAAACAATCCTCAAAACTAACACAAGTCCACGGGCCAAAGCCAGGATTATTACTTTGTATTTTTAAAATGATTATAATATAACAGCACTGAATCAGTCGTGGAAATAGTAGCATCTCAGTTTACTGCTGATCGTATTTAATCAGTTCAGCTTCAGCTCTGAGCCAGAGAGACCTCATCTCTCAAAATCCAGTGATGATGTCCACCTCGCCAGTGCTCTCGTGGCAAAAAGGGAGCAAATATGTGCAGCCAAGTTACTCAAATCTGCTGAAATCTGAAACTGAAACAAGTTTTAAAGATGTATTAAAAATTCCCCTCATTTTGGATTGCATGTTTGCACATGTGTGCACATGCTTTTAGAAATTTAGCAGTAGCTGCTACTAGTATGGAAATACACTTGCAGATTGTCAGTGTCTAAACTAGTTCATGTTTGCACAACACAAATACCTATAAAGTTACAGGAATACACAGTATAAAAGATGGACGTAGCCGCCACGATGTCACCTGATGGCTTCAGACAGTGCATTTCAAAATATTAGCATTTTCGCCAACATTTTCTTTTTCTAGACAGAACTTTATGAATGAAAGCTTCATTATTAAACTATTTGATGGTATAAATGGATAGGAGCGACAGATGGGTTCAAGGTGGCGGTGGGATTACATCAGGGAGCGACTCTGAGCCCCTTCTTGTTTGCAGTGACGATGGATAGGTTGGCAGATGAGGTCAAGCAGGAGTCTCTGTGGACTATGATGTTTCCAGACAACACTGTGATTTGTAGTGAGAGTAGGGAGCAGGTGGAAGAATGGAAGTCAGTAAGACAGAATACATGTATGTGAATGAGAGAAAGGCAGTAAAGAGGAGGAAGCAAGAGGTAGAGAAAGTGGAAGAGTTTAAATACCAGAGGTCAACCACTCAAAACAACCGACTGTGCAGAAGTAACATGAAGAAGAGAGTGCAGGGAGGGTGGAGACGAGTGTCAGAAGTAGTTTTTCAACAGAAGTGAAAGGGATAAGAAATATTTGTCAGATGGTAGTGAGGCCTGCTGTGATGGATGGTTTGGAGACAGTGGCAATGACACAAAGACAGGAGGCTGAGCTGGAGATGCTAGTGCTAAGAAATGAACAAATAAAATAGAATTTCGCTCGCCAAACCTGAAGCCTAGACTTGGTGGTCTGACTGTGATAATCACTAAAAGAAATGTCCCAAAAAGCTAAAAAAATAAATAAATCTAAGCTAAAAATCATCATAAATTTGTATTGTGGAGTAGATTGTCCTTTGAGTGACCTCACGTAACCTCACCATACGTGGCAGAGATGAAAGAGACAGAGACATTAAAGGGAGAGGAGTACATTTTCACCAGCCTTCTTGGTTTTCCTCTGAGGCGTCTGATGGTCAGCAGAACTCCATTCAGATTCACTTCAGGCTGCCTCAGGCAGCATTAATATTCTCTGCCTTTCTCCAGCTTCACTCTCCTTTCTTTAAAATACAAAAGCGGAGTTTCTCCATCTGCAGGAAGCTGCAACACAACCAACCTGTCTGACATGTTTTGATACATATTTTTCATTCATAAAATCACAGAAAAAGGGGATTTCGCATTTGCTGCTAGACTGTGTGGGATGCCTTCTCCTCAGGTAAACTTTGTTTTTAATAATTTACACAGTTGTACTGCACAAACACAGACACATATGTATTTCGAAATGCTGAAAACCTCTGTTTCATAAACCTAATACTCTTCACTGGCCTGCAGGGATCCAAAGTATCACATAAAATATGAGGAAAAGATCATGCTGCCATGGTTGTGGTTTTACCCCGAGTCGGACCACAATCCAAGCACCTCCAAGTCTGAGGCCAGCTGGCATTTAAGAACTTCAAGGTCTTGTGCACAAGTGTGGAAAGAGTGGAGCGAACAGAGCCTGAAAGCAAAGCTGTAGATTTACCGCTTCATCTACGTTCATACCTGTGGTTATGAGCTGTGGGTAGTGATTGAAATGAGCTTCATTCAAAAGGCAGCTGAACTCTCCCTTAGAGATTACATGGAGAGCTCACACAATCGGGAGAGCCTCAGAGTACAGCCGCTGCTCTTCCACAGTGAGAGGAGCCAGTTTGGGCAATTGCTTTAAATGCCTCCTAAGTTCCTCCTAACTGAGGTGTTGTGTGCATGTCTAAGTGGGAGGAGACCCAGACCCAGGAGATGGGCAATTACACTCCTTGGATGATTAGAGAAGAAGCTCTGGGCATCTATCCTTTGACTGCTGGTCCCACAAACCCTGTGCCACAGGCACAGGTAATGGGCTAAAACAAGCTTAATTGTGCTCTAATAGAAGATCATCATTTGACTTTTTCAAAGACTGCACAAAATGTACCAATAGCATTCCCTACTTCTGTCAAGAGGAACAGGAAATGGGGAGAAACTGTGAATATAAATGGTTATTTTGACAAAAGCAACACTGCTACTAAAAATAAGACAGAGTTAAGTACAGGCAGAAAGAACTAAAAGTTTAAATCCATGTTAACATATTTATTCACATGTATCATTAACCAGAGGGCCTTGGATGTTTTGTGAGTAGCCTGGGACCTTAAAAGAAAAAAAGCCAGAATAAATGTGAATATGAATGTTTTTTTGAACAGAAAAGCAACAATGAATCTAGACAAGGCCGAGAAGTGCCACTCAGGGCCATCACTGATTTTTCTAAATTCCAGTATATATTTGATTAAGTGAAAAAGCAGCACTGCCTGTTGTTGTCTGTCTCCAGAAGCACAGAAGTCAAAACTTTCCAATAGTTTTGTTGTTGTTGTGGCAGGGGGGATTAATGGAGCACTGTGCACCTGCAATATTGAATACAAAAGTCAGAACAGCTGTTAGTTGATGAACCTCTTGCTGCTGTGGACTTTGGAGACACTTTGCAGGTGCAAAGAAAGGAAAGAACAGTGTGTGGTTTAATTTGCTGTTATCATTGAGCATATGTTTATGCATAGGCAAACATCTGAGAGTAAACAGTGTTAAGTCTCAGCATTTGCCCTTACTTAGCCTAATACCACATTAATATTTTTGTCCATATTTCAATAGTCTGAGTTAGAAATCAGGTTGTTGTGTGGTGGCTAGCAGTGCCTCCTAAAATCAACAAATACAACATTTGTGGTTGAAACAATACACGGAAAGTGAGATGAAGTTTACTTGGCAGTTGCTGATTGACTCCTTTGATGAGTGGGACATGAGAGAGAGGAGGAGAGAGCCGAGGAAATGAGTGTGCCGGATGATACTTCAAAAGAGCTGCTGGAGAAGTGAAGAAGAGGACTGGACATCCTTTCAGCTTAAAAGAAGCTCTTATAACATAATAGAAGCAGAGACTTTGAGACTAGGGTTGGTAATTGTTTTTAATTAAAGAATGGGCAACATGCAATCAACATGCAGACTCTTATTTCTTCTAAGGGGTTCAACTCCTGCTGCAGAAAATAGAAATTATGGCAGTCAAATTATAGCTCATTTGGTTTCTACTCACAGAAATGCTTCACACAGCAAAGAGACTTTCATATTAACTTGAACATGTAATTGTACTGTGTAATATTAAAAGAATAGGAAGGAGACTAAAAACACCACCTGGGGAATTGCACGACAGAAAAGGAAAGCTTAATTACTCTACAAATTGATAGTAAGGTGCACAGACTCATTACGGTTGAGAGGTGAAATTAAATGAACTCTACTTTTAAATTCACTTTTTATTTTCGAAAATTTGCTAAATCAATCAAATGACAGGGCTGGAGCTGCTAAGGAGAACAAAAAAAACTTAGTGAATAGTCATAAAAATCACAATAGTTCAAACAAGAAGCCCAACAAAAGTATGAAACTTGGTGGAGAGCACTTATGGAGGGCCAAGAGTCTGGTCAGCAGCCCCCTGGCAACCTCCATGTATTTTTCTTGACTAGTATGCAAGTAGTTCCTGATGCTTGCTGGCTGCAAAGAGAGCGATGTGGTCACTTGTAGTTTAGATGGAAGATACGACTTGTCTACAAACACTCACTCACCTACTGCTTAAATTGGCTGAAACATGAACAAGTGCAATGCAACTCTGGATAACATCTTTCGTACAAACCACAGGTGATGATGGGAGGCTGCTAATGGCCAGTTGCAAGGATGTTTTTGGTGCAGTATCTTTGACCAATGTCACCCAGCAACAGTAAACAACCTTTTCAACCAGTCGGGGAATATACATTTCTTGTCTACCAACTGGTGCTTAAGAGAGGTCATTGTCTAGTCGCTAGCCCTGTGTGAACGGGGCTTTAGCAGCTGATTTCATAGCATCTGCAAGCAACCTCCAGCAACCACTTTGTTAAGGATTTTTTCCTAGCTACCAGTGGATACCGGTGGTCAGCAACCAGTCTCTACATCTTTGTGACTGGTGCCTTAGCTGAAGAGTGTGCTTCAGTGCAATCCTCCCTGCAGACAAAAGGATGTTTTTTGTGCTGACATCCCAACGCCTTCAGCAGCATGGATAATAGGTGTGCTACATTTTCTGCATACTTGAGTCTGCTAGGGTCCACTTGGATGCTAGTGATGTAAATTTTATCATCACATGATGAATGTGAGTATCTGAGTGGATATCACACAACGTGTGTAGGTGTGCCCTTTAGGTGGATTGCAAAGAAGTCTTAACAGAAATACCAGTTTTCCACATCTGCAGTGGAGTATGGTGACTATGGAATGCAGGATTTATGCACCCAGTGTTTCCTCCTACACTTTCGGGCTATATCTTCTTGAACAGTGATTTCATGAATCAGCTAGAAGACAAAAGGATCAACTCAAATAAAGAAACCCGTCTAACAGCTAATGTTTTGGGAGTGAAGTAGAGCAATCCACGAACACCAGTATCACTTGCATAGGCTAAGTTATAGATTCTGTGTGAATTTAATACAAATAAAAAGAGAATTACAGTTGTAATGGCATGGCTCTGTTTGGTTTGATTTCTAAAATAGCTAAAAAGGTTTGGCCTTTATGGTTCCTAAGATGAAAATTTATATCAGTCTGGACCATCTGTGAAAATATATTTGACTCTAATCTTAAATGGCTCTAGAGAAGATTTTGCAGTGTTGGTGCAGTGCTGTTGCTTTACAGCAAGAAGGTCCTGGGTCAAAATCTATTGGCTTGCTTGGGCCCCTCTGTGTTGGGTTTGCATGTTGCATGTACTTCAGCTTCCTCCCATAATGTGAACACTGTGGGTTAGGTTAATTGACAATTTTAAATTGTCCGTGAAAGCGAGTGGTTGTCTGTCTCTCTGTGTTATCCCTGCAATAAACTGGCAACCTATCTAGGGTCTTCCCCTGCCTCTCTACCCATGATAGCTGGGATAGACTCGAGCCCACCTGTGACCCTGAATTTAATAAGCGGAAGAAAATGGATGGCTGGATCGCTCCAGAGCAGGTCATGTGTGTGGCATAGTGATCTAACCAGGTTAAGCCCCCAACATTGAAAATCTGTCTTTTGGCGTGTGCTCCATATTAATAAAACTTAGTTTTTGTAAACCTTCTCAGCCAGTTTTGAATCCGGTTGTTTTTCTGTAGTGAAGCGTAACACCCACAAGATTGCACCGAATTAAAGTACCAAACAAAAGATGAACCAGTGCAATTAAGCAGAGACTGACAACCTTGGTTTGAAGTATTAAAACACCATCTCTGCAGAGCGAGATTGTGCTTTACCTCTTTCAAAAAAAGGAAAAAAAAAAAAAGACTCATTTCAGCTGAAAAGGCCAAAGAGAAAATAATGTTGTTTGGGTGACACACTGGAGAGTAATGCATCTGTGGGAAGACTGAAGTATTGAAATAAGCGCATCATCAGGAGGGTTTAATGGATAGGTTCAAATATTAAAAACTCACCTGATTGAAAGCTAGTTCATCTATGTCACCTGTAGGTTTTCAGTGTACTTAACTCCAAGAGGGTGGAAAAACTGAACATCGTATCTGCAGTTTTATGTTAGTTATTCCATTTACAGCAGCTGCTGGAATCGTCTCTCCTATTAATGAAGAGTGCTATATGAGTCAAAATGCTGTATGGGCTGAGCCACATGGTCTTTGTGGATAAAAACTAGAAACATATTTTAATAAATCACCTTTCAATCCACAGTAATCGTGAAATAAACACTCATTACAGATATTTCAGTTGTGCACACTTTAATATTGTGTTGACCGTGTTGATTCCAAAGCCTTTTGTTGATTCAAGGTTCAAATATGAAAGAATGAAAGTCTGAAGAATTTTTATGAAGTGCTTAGTCATCGACTTTGACATGACTGCAATCACTGGAATGAGGATAGACAAGGCTGAGTCCTTGCTTCTTCACGATGAACATAAAGAGTAACTTCTCTAGTTTCTCTCATTTGCCGTTCCAGCATGCAGCATTGTGTCTGTATAAATGTTTTCTGCACATGTCACAGCTTGTTGTACACAGAGAAAACACACTTTCTCATGGAATCACACAAAGAAATGCAAATATATATAAATGCACATTTTTTTAAGTACATTCTGTTGATTTAGGGCTGAGAACTAGACAGACAATATACAACTGTAATCCCTTTCTAGCAGATAAACAAAGCTATTAAGACCATGGAAGCCAGCAGAAGCTTAGCATAAAGCCTTCAAACAACAAGAACCTTGGCTAAGTTCTTCATGCTAATGTAAGCTAGCTTCATGTTTAATAATGCACAGGCTTAAGTAATATGCTTTCCATCTTATTCTGAGCAACTTTCCAACATTTCCAGCCATAAAAAGTCACAATAATTCCAGTTTGGTTTTGCACTGTACCTCTGCCAACATGGGAGACACTGACATATTAATTAATGGTGGAAATCCGACTCCATCCCAGCCCACTTAGGTCAACCCTGTGTGTCATCTAGGACTGACGTCATATCTCTGTGTGACTAGAGGAACTCAGTTTAACTATTTTTGATTACATATTTGAAATAAATACAATAAAATAAAATAAAACAATATTGCTATTGTTGAGATGTGTGTTTGCCTCTTGTTGGCAAATGAATTATGTACTGAGAATGAAGACAGTCTATATCTATAGGAATAGCACCTGCTAGTACATGACGCAAGGCATATCTGGGTCTGAGCACATGTGTATGTGTGCATGTGTGTGTCTATCCTGTGTCCAACTCGAGAGAGAGCGCCCTTTCACCTTGTGTGATGAAAAGCAGGTAGACAGTGAGAAAGAGAGAAGCAGCTAGACTTTATTAGGTAAACCATGCTAATAGACAGACCCCCTTTGCCTTCAGTGTTCTCTTATTACTTGTGGGACAGATTGTGCAAGGTGTTGGAAACACCTTTGGTCTATATTGACATGATAACATCACAAATTTGGTGCAAATTTGTCAGCTGCACATGATGGGTTATCCTGTTGGAAACAGCTGTCAGTAGATGGGTAGACTGTGGTTATGAGGGTATGGTTAGCAAAAATAATGCTGTTTAAATGATGCTCAGTTGGTAGTAAAGTGTGCAAGAAAATAACCCAATTAAACCATCACCACCACCAATGATACCTGGGAGGATGGACACATGCACTTCTGTTCCGACAATCTAAATGTTGCAGCAGAATCATCAGAGCTATGTTTTTCCATTCTTCTATTATCTGATTTTGGAGAGCCTGAAACTATGAGTACAATTACAATTCTTGTTCTTTGCTGACAGGAGTGGCATTTGCAATTCATCTGCTTCAAGGTTTGATGCATTGTGCATCCAGAAACGCTTTCCTGCATACCTTAGTTGTAACAAGTGTTTATTTGAGTTACTGATGCCTTCCTGTCAGCTGTCTAACCATTCTCCTCTGACCTCAACAAGGCATTTTCATCCAGAGAATTTATTTCTGGTGCTGCCATTAGCCAGTCTAAATCAATGGCCATACACATACACACTTTTTAAAATTATCCAGTTTAAAATTTCTATATGTACAAAAACCTTTACAGCTAAAAGTGTAAGTTGGAGTAATGACACTGCAAGATTAAAAACATATTAGCAAAGCTAGAAGACACTGATGTATTAGCTTATATAAAATAATGCAATCAGAGAGATACCTCCTGATGATATTCAGTATGGGTACTTGCCCTCTGGTTTCATAATTGTGGTGATTTGCAGCAGAACTCATGGCCAGATGTTATTATTTGAATTTTTATTGTAGCCAATAGATTATAGAACCAACCAGGCCTACAAGCAGAATGACTCAGATTCTTCACTTACTTAACTCAACCTGAGAGAGAGGAGCTTGAGCTGTCTGTTTTGCTTTGTATTGCTCTGAAGGCTTCAGGGCAACAAATCAAAGTGTGCCTAAAAGAGGCTTGAGCAGTGTGCTGGAAAACAGTGAATTATCTGGGTCTAAAATGTAGACAAGTGGAAACTGAGCTTCTGACAATGACTGCTGCTCTGCCAAAGTGGCTGGTGGGGTAAATACAGACTGAGCAAAGCTAAGGATTTTTCAGCATCTGGGTCGTTGAGGATTTGGAACAAAATAAGGCAGACCTAATTTTCTGCTGATTGCACAGGGTATTGATTTGTTGTTCAAATAGCAAGACACTTTATTTAATTCCACGTAGAGGAATTTCAGTACTGCTATTCAGTATGACATGGCAGTCTATGATATGATGTTGTGGAGAGGAAAATGGGGTGTAAACTTGTGTATATTTCAAGCTGAGAGGGAAGCTGTGGATCTAAACTGCTGCAGTCCTCACCCGTGCAAAAATATATTTAAAACAGTACCCATCAGTGTTATCCATCTTACTTCAGCAGTAATTTTGCAGGACTGAAAAATAAGATCAGAAAACACCTGCAGTACCTGGAAGGGCCACTTGAGGCTGAGTCTGAAAATGGGTCAGCCCCATATGCTCCCAAATTAAAGAGCTAAATTTTACAGCAGAAATAAACATATTTACCGCCTGCAATAGGGATGGGTATTGATAAGATTTTAACGATTCCGATTCCATTTTCGATTCTGTTTAACGATTCGATTCTTTATCGATTCTCTTATCGATTCTTGTTTTTAAAAAGGAGAACACTAAGGTCGATTAGCTTAGAACTGTTTTATATCTTCTCTTTCAACAAGATAGAAATTTAGGAGTAACATGGCCTTACAAACCCAACAGTGAGATCTTAAGAGATCCACAGCCCACTGACTCTTCAATGGGGTGTCACAGGGTCCCCGGGAAAATTGTAAACGTAAAATAATAAAATAAATATTCTTCTGTAGCAATAACAAAGTATAACATAAATTATTCTGTAGCAATTACACAAGAATATCCAGTAATGTCCCTGCCTACAATTAAACACATTCACTTACCATCTGCTGTGGCAAATGGCTGCAAGGTTTTGACCACAAACTAGTCACTGCTCGGTGACATTCGGGCCTGAAAAGAGACGCTACCGGTAGACTGCAGCGACAACTGCCAGCGAGCGCCAGCCAGACTGTCTGTCTCTCTCATCATGGTCACCTAAATGCACAATGGCAGGTTTTGTAATAAAGCAGATCGCGCTAACATAATATGCACAGTTGATTATTTACCTGCCGCATTAACGGGAGATGACGTGCAAACGTTACCGCTGCTGCTGAGTTCAGATTCACGAGTCCGGAGCGGAATTAAAAACACAACATTCATTTAAGGTTATCGCGTGTTTCGTGAGCAAATGCTTTTGCAGATTCATAGTGTTTCCTCCCTTAAGTGAAATATCTACTTTGCAAGTATTGCAAGTTGCCCTGTTGTCATCCGTTCTTGTAAAGTATAACCAAACTTTTGAGCGTTTGAGCCGCCATGTTTCCTGCCAGGTAAATGACGCTCCATAGCGTGGTGACGTCATTCGGGCGACTGGAATCGATAAGGGAATCGTTTGCAAAAATGGCAAACGATTCCAAGGAATTGAAACAGTGGGAACCGGTTCTCAACAAGAACCGGTTTTCGATACCCATCCCTAGCCTGCAATACAAAAAGTTTTTGAACTCTGTAGCCAATTTTCTCCAGATAACTCGAAGAAGGGTAAACTTTTAACGCACCAATTTACATTTTATTTATACTCTACTGTTAAGGGGAGCAGCATATTGCCATTTATAGGCTTGATTCAATTCTTTTAAAACCAAAGTATGCCTCGTAATTGAATACTTGAAAAATGACCTTTAGCATGAATAACTAAAACTGTAACTAAGAGTAATGGTTTTCTGTATGACTTTATCAGTGTCTCACATTGTTGTGGAGAAAATTTGATGCACTTTTATTTACAGTGTCTTTTGGATTCATTGAGTTTTGTGGGCTTTGATTAAACATAGCTCTCTTAAAGTCTCACCACAGTATTTCAGTCAGGCTGAGGTCTGGACTTTTGACTGGATTCTTTTGTTTTTCAGAGATAAGACGTATAAAGCACTTAGAAAAGCACCCTATTCAACATGCTAACTGCGTCTGACATGAGGCTCTTGGGACTTTTGCAGTTTCTCTGAGCACTGCACTGTCTGATCTTGGGGTAAATTTGCTGCGATGCCCACTTCTGACATTGTGTTAACACATATCTGAATACTTCAGACCACCAACTGCAAAACATCTGCATTTATAGAAGTACTCACACTGATGATCAGGTAATCAAGTGCATTTAATTAGCAGGATCTTACCAGTGAAAGCAGTAAAGGTGTAGTTAATGTAGTTATCCTGGTTACTGAAGTAACTGAAGCTACTAATGTGCAGCCTAATCACTATGGCACAGTGACAAATCCCAACCCTAAATCCCAAACCAAACCATTTACAAATTTAAAATTCAGGCATCATTCAGCAGTCCCATTATACTTTTCTTTCCTGTGCAAAAACACTTTTAAAGCAGTCAGAAACATTACTCATCGCCACATGATTTTAGCTCAGCTGCATCTGAGGTGTGACTAAAAGGCTTTGTTTTTTTTTTTTTCCCCCTTTTTAGCATTTGAACACACAGTGCCTGGAACACAAAAAAGAAGATTGCAGAAAAACATTCCTCTTGTACAAATATGGACCGCATACTGTGCACGAAGTCGTGTTCTGTTTCCCTTTATCAGGCTAGATTCAACTATGCGTTCCACTTGTAAAGTGCAAAATATAAAACTGGATTCACAATGAAATTTGTTTTCTGGAGAGACAGTCTTTTAAATTCTTAACAAGCTATCGCACTCTTGTTATTTCACAGTCTTTGAATATATGGTAAAAATAGTTCCCTGTTTTTGTTGCATCTTCAACAAACTTGCAGATCCTGTTCAAAAAAGTTATATCCTCTAGTTATAAACAAGTCAAATAACATGATAAAAGTTTTTGTGCATTATACTTAAATAAAGTAAACAAAACAAAGATGCATTTTCTAATTTGATTTATTTATTTATCTATTTTTAAGATGAAAAAACTCATCTGTTAATTCATCTGATTACATTAACAAATGAAATTAACAAAAATAAATTAAATATTTCTTTGCATATATTTGTTTCCGTTTTTGTCATATTTGCTACATTTTGGAATTTTTTTTTGTATTTTGCTCCTTAAAAATGTGCAATTTATTTTGCTTTTTCCTCCCACAGTCCAAAGACATGCAGTTAGTGGGATCAGGTGATTTTAAACTGCTCATATGTGGGAATGGTTGTCGGTCTCTCTGTGCTAGACCTGAGGGCGAAGCACCCCAATGAGGTAACATGGTACTATAAGGTCATTAAGATAAGATGGGGCCTGGTTATTTAAGACCTTGTATGTGAGGAGCAGGATTTTAAATTCAATGGTGGATTTAACAGGAAGCCAATGAAGAGAAGCCAGTATAGCAGAAATATGCTCGCTCTTTCTAGTTTTTGTCAGTACTCTTCCTGCAGCATTTTGGATCAACTGATGGCTTAACTCTACTTAAGTCTTTCTCAGGACTGCATAGAGTAGTGTAAAAATGTTGTTTTCCAAAAGAATGCATTGAATTCAAAATCCTGCTCCTCACATACAAGGTCTTAAATAATCAGGCCCCATCTTATCTTAATGACCTTGTAGTACCATATCACCCCATTAGAGCACTTCGCTCTCGCTCTGCAGGTTTACTTGTTGTTCCTAGAGTATTTAAAAGTAGAATGGGAGGGAGAGCCTTCAGTTTTCAGGGCCCTCTTCTGTGGAACCAGCTTCTAGTTTGGATTAGGAGACAGACACTATCTCTACTTTTAAGATTAGGCTTAAAACTTTCCTTTTGCTAAAGCATATAGTTAGGGCTGGACCAGGTGACTCTGAATCCTCCCTTAGTTATGCTGCAATAGAGCGTGAGCTGCCGGGATTCCCATGATGCATCGAGTTTTTCCTTTCCAGTCACCTTTCTCACTCACTTTGTGTTAATAGACCTCTCTGCATCGAATCATACCTGTTATTAATCTGTCTCTCTTCCACTGTCATGAAACGCTGTGTGGCAGGCAGGAGATGAGGACTCAAGGTGCAGGACTCACAGACTCAAGGGATGAACTTAAACCACAGCTTTATTTGCTGGTAACAGAAAACAAGCATACAAAGTAAACTAAACTGGGGAATAACACACTAAACTTACAGGGAGACACCAGGAGACCCACACAGCATGAGGGACGACATGACACTGACTCAGAGAAACACAGGGTTTAAATACACTGGGAAGTAACGAGGGGAATGAGACACAGAAGGAGGGCACAGCTGGGAGAAATCAGGACTGACGAGACAAGGAAGCAAAGCAGGACACATTCACATAAGACATGGACCTTCAAAGTAAAACAGGAAGTATGACACAGAGACGCGAACTTGGCACAGTGGAGACAGCAACTAAGAAACACAGAGACATAAACCATAAGGCAGAGGTCTAAGAACCAAAATACACAGAGGGAAATACTAAGCTTGGAACACAAGAAACTAGACTTGAGAGAGTAACAAAAGACCAACCATGAGAACATAATTCACAATACAGAGTGACAGAAAACAAGAAACTCAAACATGCAAAGACACAGACTTACACAGAACCGAGGGGACACAGAAACATGAAGGGCAAGGGATCAAAACTAGAAACCATAGAATAACTCACAAGTACAATAATACAAAAACCACGAAGAACTAAACACACTGGGTCAGGAGACCCAGGACCCTGACATCCACAGCATGTCTTGATCCTGTCTTCCTTTCCTCACCCCAACCGGTCGCAGCAGATGGCCCCGCCCCTCCCTGAGCCTGCTTCTGCCAGAGGTTTCTTCCTGTTAAAAGGGAGTTTTTCCTTCCCACTGTCGCCAAAGTGCTTGCTCATAGGGGGTCATATGATTGTTGGGTTTTTCTCTGTGTCTATTATTGTACGATCTTGAGGTAGAGTTGGATGTCTCGAGACCACTTTTACGTGGTCTTGGTCTCGTCTTGGTCTCGACGGACTTTTGTCTTGGTCTCGCTGTTTCGGTCTTGCGTTCTCAAATCGACATAGTGTTCGGGAGATTTGGAGTCAACCATCAGCGGAGCGGGGGGGTGGCTTACTGGCTTAAGCCAGGGTCATTTTTTCAGAAGCATGGGGTCTTTTGGAGTGTAATTTGTTAGTTAGATGCCTGACTGACAACTGTATAAAACAAAAACAACACACGAAGCGCAGAGCGCACCGTCGTAAATTCCCCCTAATTTTGGTATGATCCAAGCTCAGGCACTAGGCGACTGAGCACAGCACCCATGTGAGCGAGGGGGGAGAAGCTGCTGCCTGCGACTTTGCTGCAGACAGAGGAGAGCTTAAGTTTGACCAGGTACCAAAGCAAATCATTCGTACTGTACAAATAATGTAAATATGACAGTGTATCACAAAAGACTGATATAAACTGATCACTTGGTTGCGTTACTTGCTCTTCGAGTGAATCAACAAATGGATAAATAAAAAGCCGAACGACAATGCTGATTTTTTTTAGAGAGTCTTAACTTACATTTCATATTTTCAGTTGTTACCCTCCACGGCTAAACAAACTCTCTAAATCGGTTTCAGTTGTGTACTGATGAACACAACAATGGACATAAGGAGCTTCTTTTAAAGAAAAAACTCAGGTAGATGTTATTTTATATATTATGCTTTGTATGTTGTTCAGTATATTTCTATGCAAAACAAGAGGAATTTCAATACAACCAAACCAGATGTTTACATACACTTTAGGGAGAAAACATAAAAACTTTTTTTTACTGTTAAACATCAATTTAGAGTAAACTTTTGTTTTAGATAAATAAATGTTGAAATCTCTCTCTCTCTCTCTCTCTCTCTCTCTCATATATATATATCGTTAGCTTCATAGCATAATTGCCTAAGTCACTTTGACCAGACAATGACTTAGGCACTTATGCTATGAAGCTAACGATATATGAAGTCATTCTTTTTTGAACAAAACTCAAAACAGAGCCTAATAATCTTTCAGTCATTTCTACCCTCACTTAATTTCCTTTCGCTGCTCAGCTCTCACACAGTGGCTCAGCTATGCTCCAATCCCTCCATATTGTGGCCAATCACATGCAAGGATATAGGATAATATCATTATGTGAAAAACAGAGAGGGTGAGAGACGCGACAGTCAAGTGGAGCATCCGCCTGTCCTCTCAGTAAGTGAGTGAGACAGTAGACAGCAGTGAGGAGGGCTGTGCGAAAGCAAAAACACATAAATATGCCTGAGACCCGTAAACGAAGCAGCATCTGGCTGCAGTTTAAAGACTTTTTTTGTCTCGGTCTTGGTCTTGGTCTTGTCTCGACTCGGTCTCGGTCTTGGTCTCGTCTCAACTTCGTTTTGGTCTTGGTCTTGTCTTGGTCTCGGATTAGGTGGTTTTGACTACAAGTCTACCTTGAGGTGACTGTTGTTGTGATTTGGCGCTATATAAAGAAAATTGAATTGAATTGAATTGAATTTACAGGCACTTATCCACATGCTTGCTATAGCTTCATAACTGTAGTTATAATAAGAGCTTACTAGGGTTTTCTGGAGGAGCAAAGTCTCATTGAGTCTTCCACTAGTTCCTTTCCTTTGACTTTATGCAAATTAGTGCTGCTTGTTTATCTAAAGCACATCTTTATCTTAAATAATGGCTCAAGCAAAGGAGCTAGTGAAAAAGCAAAGAGCTGTAATGTGATGCCTGAGTCATTAAAATCTAGTCCACCAATTTAGTATGACCCAGACTTTTTAAGTGTGGTAATTTCTATCACACTGCAGCTCTTTGCTTTTTAACTCACTTTCAGATTTTAATGGATCCACAACATCTGAGTAAGAGGCTATAAAGTCTGACCTAATGGCTCAGCTTACAAGTTATCTCTGACCTGTTTACGATGGGAAACAGGGCACTGGGATCATTTTAAATGGCAATGAGGTACTAATTATAGACATGAGGATTAAATGACTAATTCCCATTAGTATACTTGTTATTTACGGTTAAAACTAGGTAAATAATTATGTCCACAGGAGAATTCTAGAAAAAAGTAATTGATATTCTTTCTGCTGACAGCGTAGCTTATTATGTTCAAAGTCACCGGTCTGTAAAATACAAAGTGATTATCCGGCTATGACGAAAACCAACAAAAGTTCCTTCCTTGATGGAAAAAAAACTGATAATGCCGCTTTCTTCAGAAGCATGTTCCTCATTAGTTTGCATTTACCATCTCAGCCACTGTGGAGGACAGAGACTGCACATACATAGAAACAGATAATTATTAAAGGCAGCCTGCAGAGATTGAAGCACATTTTTCATTTGGTAAAATATGATACATTTCACTGTAGTGCTGGGAAGAGGAAATAAAGTTCATTGAAAAATAGGGATCGGGGAGTTTATTTTGATGTACTCAGCTTAAGTACCGAGGCGTAGGTTGTTGCTGTGATTATGTGTGATTAGAAGTATTCAGAAAAATTCATCCCTGTCCATTTTACTAGAAAAACAAAATATGCAGGATTCAATTATCTTATTGGGGTTACTGAGGCAGCAGCAGGTACGAAGGCACTGCAGGGGCAGCTGTGGTTTGTTACTCTCTCATCCAGTCCATAGGTCAAAGTATCATAGGACAAGATACTGAACCCCCCAGATTTAACCTTTGTGTATCATTGGGGGTGTGATAGTGAATTACACAATGAAAAATATGTTTGAACCACCAGGGGAAGGAAGCTTGTACTGGAAAATGTTTTGAATAAAAAAACAAAACAAACAATAAAAATAAACAAAATCTGAAAACATATAGATGTTAAAAAAAAAGAAAAGAATGTTCTAAGGAAAAAATGTAAAAAGTTGCAGTCAAAATGAAGAGAAAATACCCAAAACTAGCTCTGAAGTCCAAATAGATATGTTATTACCTTTAAAGAAATTAAGAAGTAACCGTTTTTTGTGATGAGACCACAAAGTTTTTGATTGATATCATGATTTGGGCTAAAATACGTTCTTTTAATTTTAAAAGACCCATATTTCTAAAGGAAACAGTGCTGAAACAAACAGCAATCTCTATTGCTCTCAAATTTTGTCTCATATGGGACACTTTCACCTTCTAAAAGGCCAAAATGGATTAAATAATTCATTAATCATTCATAAGTAAGCAAATAAGCCAGCAGATTACCACCTACCTGCAACAATAACCTTTCCACCATTTTGGATACGTGACCATGTTGGATTAAGTGAATAATGCCCCAGTCACACAGGCCTGGAAACCAGTCAGCAACCACCAGTTATATGGTGGAAAATAAATGATCTGATGAGTTGTGAGTGGAGCTGGAGCTGTGAAAAGTCCATGTCACACAGGCCAGTGACCCCTTGGTAACCACCTGTTGCCAGGGAAAAACGTACATTTCCCAACTAGTTGCCAAAAACCTCACTGTGATTACTTTGTTCACTTGCATATTGGTTGTAGTTTGAATGGAATCAATGGAATTGTGTCTCCAAGCTGTAGTTTATTGGGAAAGCCTGATACAAACTGGAACAGTTGCACCTTTTTAAACATTGGCAGTAGAGCTTTTACTTTGAAGAGGAACTTTGAATCACACTTTTTGAAGTTTTAATACCACTTGCCTAGCAGTTAGCAAGTATTTGCAGATAACTGTGAAAGAATAAAGCAATATAACTAGCAACAAACGCAAAGCAGCTTCTTTGCAACTGATTCTACTCGACAAACCTAAAGGATGGACACACATTCTCCTCTAGCAACTTGTGGTTGATCCATGTCCAAAGAACTCATGGCAAACAATTCTGAGCATTGTGCTCATGATGACACATGAGAAGCATCGATATTGGATGTAGAGCATTTAATTAAAAGCATTTAAGCAGCAAGCATCATGAGGTGGAGGGTGGGGGTGGTTCCCATTTTTTTTTTTTTTTTTTGCTGGGAGTTTGCACCCTATTAGTCAGGTTGCTTAAAACTTTTAAAATACCCAGAATAGGGAGCATGGAGTAGGGTTAACTCGTGAACTATGAAATACAGTATTTTTTTACACGCAGGTATAGGGAGCACGTGATAGAGCGGGCTGTGTGTATTTGTAGCCTCGCTAGCAATCCGGCAGTTCATCTCCGAGGAAGTTATCCCAGAGAGAAGTAAAGCAAGTGTGTAAGTTCATCTCTGAAAACAACCGATATATGGAGCGACTGCTCTCTCTCCCTCACCTTCCTAGCTACTTCAATCGTGAAACTGCTTAACGATCAGCTGATCGGCTTTTCTGTCGCGAGTCCGTCTCATCATCATCATCACAGAAACAAGCATGTGCAAACACAGCTTTTATGCACACATCTGATGCAGTCCATTACTGTATATAGTCCACCCCTCCTTCTGCTTCAAGCATCAAATCCAGTGTCATGATGGATGTTTATCAGGTGTTCACTCCGCCATAGTTATCATATCACAAACAGCTGAATAAGCGGTCAGCACTGGTAGTAGAGATAGGGTGTTGTCACTGTACATAGCTTTATGGATGTGATAGATTAGATTATTCCTGCCACTTTGACCTGGACACAGATGAAACAGCATTTTCAACAAGTCTAAGGAAATGTATGCACAGTGCTTAAAGAATTATGGCTGTCAGTGCCAATAATAAGTTATAATTACCTACTGGCTGTATCTGTCGAAGCAATAACAGACAAAGGTCATTAAATGGGTTGAAAACATTTGAACCGGAAAGCCTTTTGTTTAAAAGGTAAAACAGGCTCACAATTATCCCTTAAGAGATTACATTCATTGAAAATGCACATTATGTTCAGTTACTGATTTCCTTTCCATTTCATGTGAAATTTGAAGGGTACTTGACTGTATTAATTTTAAAAATGAGTGCATTTCCCAGCTGAATGTAGGGAACAGATGAGATTCTCTTCTAGGAAACAGCATGTGCCACAAAAACCAGCATAATTACGTATCCTTCATTCACCATTTTTAGAAATTGAATCTGACTTGTAAATAAATGTCTGCACTTTGTATCAGGAATTTCATATTTCATATTATTTATTCATCCATAAATCGACAGTTTTTAACCCTGTCTATCTCAGTAGCTGATATCTTTGACCAGATTTCCTTAAAAGAGTTAAATTCGAAAAGATTCCTTGATTTGCCGTTGCCTGAGATTTGTTTGCTGATGTTCTCCCCTTACTGTAACAGATCACTGATTGCAAAACCAATTGCATGAAGCCACATCTGAACAAAGCAGGCAGATAAGTAATTTCAAGGAGCTTTGATGCAGTCTTGGTTGCCTGGGAGAGAAACTAAGAAGGTGTCAGCTTTATTTGTGACACCTCCACAAATATGCCCGATTTCTGGGCAACTGACAGATGTATTACACTTCGCTTTTGTCTGAATACATGAGCATTAGTTTTGTGTACAAGAACCCATACTGCGTCACTCCCTTAAACTCCCATTCATCTGCAGAAACCACACTGTAGGTGACTGATGCTATATCAAAAGCAGAAGCTTTGATAGGTTAATTAAGAGAAACCACTTAGCTCTAAATGCGAGCTAAAAGGGAGCTGAGATAAATCGTAACGAACAGGCTCGACCGATGGGCAAAGAAAGGACCGCGTGATGTCTTTAATCACCACATCAGGTTGTTTCTCTATATTCTGACATGAGAAGAGTCATCTGAGCTTTTTCCATCATTTCTTGGTCAAATTTAGACAGAAAACAACTAGATGGACATTATGTTTTTGTGTAACTCAGCACCAATTAGTAGAGATCTGTATCTTCACCCACACAAATCATTCAGGCTGCATAAAATTTATGGCTATACTGCATCCTCACTAATAACTACACAACACATTTAACGGTTCATGTTTTGTGTCTGAAAGAAAAAATATATCAATCCCAATATATGGGCTTTTATTAATCACCACATATAAAAATCCTATATTGCTGGAGCTCCATAAAAATGCAATTAAAGGTATGGAACGGTCATTTTACAGGGAAATGCTGATCATCAATTAAAAAAAAAAAAATCCAAATATATTGTTTTGAGTATTTATGCACAAATATTTGTGTCTGTAAAAACGATAACAGATGAAAAGCTGAAATTATGTGAAGAGACTGCAACTGTTCTTAAAAGTATAAATGTCATATTTCACCTTACGTTTCCAACCCACAGCATTTTTGAACTTCACTGATCTGACAAACACTATAGTGCCTTTCATGCATAGACCTTGAGGCTCAGAGACTGCATTTATAGTAAGAACTATCAATGCATTTGAATAGTATATGCAGTGCCTTTGATACAACTGCTGGTATGTATAGTTACAACTCATCATTCCGGACTTGCACAATTAAATCAAATATATTTAAAATAAAAATAATTCTTAAAATTTGTGATTTCATTTAAAATAATTTGCACTGCATGTATATTACGCCCTGTTTTCTTCTTAAATTGTATATTTGAATTTTCTTTTATCACATCTTTTCATTGGAAAACAAGTTTTATTTTATTATTTTAACATATGGAGATATTTCTAACTGAATCTTGTTGGAGTACAATGACAATACAGGAATTTTAATTCAATTAGCGACATTAGTACACTACATTGTAGATTATTGATATACTCACCTCTCCATGAGTTATTCTTCAAGTACCAAACAGTAGCAACACCACAAATCATGTAACTAAATAAACTGAGCTCTCAGAGTTGATGGCAGAGAAGTCATGAAATTGAAACTTGGAGGTATGTTTTATCTGCGTCATATAAGTTGTTGAGACTCGTCACCCTGGCAACAAAGAATAAGATCTTTAAAAAGGTGGCAACACCAACAAGTTTTAACCTAAACCTTACTGCATAGTTTCTGGAGTTTAAATCTCACCAATTAATGAATGAAAATAAACTGTAGTGTAAAACTGGGTAATACCAAAGAAAGTGTTACAGGGATCTGTTCTATGTGGGGCTTTGAAGACCTGTGTTCTTTATTGTTATTGGCAAAAGGATACCACCACCAAGCCCTCATGCATTATACAAGGACTTCTAAACTTCATTTCACATCTAAGGACACAAATCGATAGGTACAAGACCAGAATCCCCAAACGAGCTAAACAGATAAATTAATTTGTTCCTGTGTGAAAAACGCCAACTTACATTTATTGATTTGTGTTTCTGGACACCAATATTCTCATTTTTTAATGTTAAACTGAGAACCATCACGGAAATGGTGGTTTTATGCATTAGCTTCCATCTGTAGAGAGCTGTTCTTGCATTCAAGTCTCTTACTAAGGCGCAAGCTTCACTTTTGACTTGCACGCATTAAGAATATATAACATTGCGTAATTTATTTGCAACGTTCAATAAACTTTTTAACTTCTTAATGTCCTGCAAATCATTAAATTCTGCACTCCAAGGATCATGTGAAAAATACCGAGTCAGCGTTTGCTATAAAGTAAAAAATAATCTTACCTTAAGATTAGGAGTCCTCCATAACAAGCTGCTTATCTGTACCTCAGGCTTGAAGCATTAAAGCTTATTAAGGTAACACACCTGAACTGAATTATATTGTGTGTAATGCAGTCGCAAAGAGAAATAACTGAAATAATGACATCTCTTTGGTTTTGTTACACAGAATTTTAATAATTTTTTTGTTTTAAACTGTTATCATAACTCTGATCGAGTCTACTATGAAGTAAATGACACGGCAGTAAAATATTTCACACATTGATGTGAGACTGTGCTGGATTTAACCAGGAAACAGTCTCTGACCAACAACAACAGCAACACAAGTCATGCGTTTAAAATTCAAACACATTTTCACAGCACTCCATTAATCCTGCGCCCTCGCACAAATCTGAGCACTCAAAACATAAAATAATGAATTAATGTTAAAATCAAGTGAATAACAGGCAGGAGGATGAAGAGCATTAAAAGGTCATCAAAAAACGGCTGATCATTTTGTCCGTATGCTCAGTCCTGTTTTGTTCTCCCTCACTATTTCGATGACCAAATCTTTACTCGCAAATCAAATTCAGCGCCTGCTGAATGGAGAAAAATAGTGTCAGAAATAAACTTAAACCACAAAAACCAAACAATGTTTTTGACTTTTGTGTTATTTTTCTTATTTGGGCATAACATTTTAAACTCAGGGAGCAGAAAATAACACTCAAAGGTCCTGCTTGTTTCTTAAGTGTCATGAGGAAGAAAGCTACATCAGGTAGCACCTCTGTTACAGGAACCCGAAAATGCAATTACAACAGAATTATCAAAGTTAAAGAGGTAGTTGTACAAGCAGTACTCTTGTTTGAGCCCGGACTCCTGGCAATCAATGACTGCAATAGGCTGGCTGAGAAGGGTGGAACATTAATCAAATGTTTTCTGAGTGGAGTCCTGAATAAATAAAATCCATTGATAGCAGAGTACTTAATTAGTGTGTCAAATGTCCAAACCTTGCTGTGAAAGGATGCACAGCTGTTGTTGATTTAATTTGCAATCTGACAATTTTAATGTTGCTTTGATTTTTCCTATAACTTGAAAGCTTGATTAGCTGAGGTTAACCAGTGTGGGTTTCTGCAAGTAGCAAAGTTAATTTAAAAAAAAAGAAGAAAAAAGGATAATGCTCATCTATCATTTTTCTGTACGATATGGAATTAATTATGCAGGTACCCAGTGATTTATGATACATAGTTGTTGAGAATGGGAAAAGGAAGCTCTAAAGAAGAAAATTGGACTTCCCTGTAGTCAGGAACATTGAAAGAAACAGTAAAATTGCTACAATTGATCCAGTGGTAAAATAATTGTTTCCTGACCTGGAAATTATGTCCATTTCCTGAAAATGTGGCTATTTTGAGAATCCATGTGGTGTAATGGGACATTTTTTTTTTAAATGAATGACCATAGAGCAACAAAAACACACTGGTGCTTGCATCCACTTTTGAAGGACTTCTGCAAAGTTCGGCTGTTATTTGTTGTGCATGTGTCAGATACATGACAGACATGAAAACTGTAAAAGCTGAATTTAAAGTGTGAAACCATTTTCATATTTGTCATGAACTAACTCCAGTAATCATCAGGTTTCATCGCCACTAAAGATCTAAAGGATAGGTGACTAAATGTATGAAGATATTTGAACCTGTACCTCTTTTTTCAGTAACAAAGCTTCAGCCTACCTCTGTATAACTGAAGGACAGCTTAACAGAGCTGAGATGTCTGCGAAATGTCTGCAACCAAAACAAAACTTAACAGACCACCTGGTAAAAATGTCACTCAGGCATTTTTCTCATGTATATGATGTAACCACCATGTTCTTACAAGTTTAGGGTTAACAGTTTTGTTTTCCTGACATTTACAAGTAGAAAGGTTAAGAACATCCATTAGCTCTACTGTATCTCCGCTACTATCATTATTGCCCATTTAAGACACTTTAAATATGATAGCACGTTTGGGTCTTTCTACAGTATAGATTTATTCTCTACTTCTCTTGTTAAAGTGTAGCAGATTTCTCCCCGTTCTTCATTGAATTCACTTATGTTTATTTGTATTATTTTTTGCATATTAAATTAAGGAGATCTAATTAGCCAATCATATGAGAGCATGTGAAATTCAAAAAAAACCTCAGAATGGAGAAGAAATGTGATTTGAGTGACTTTGAAATAAGGAATAAAACTATTTTGACAAGTTAGTTTTTGATAAGCAGTCAAGCCCTGTGCACATGATTTTCATACAAATTAACATGGAAATAATACCAATTTATGCATGTTTACGTCTCATTAATAAGGGGGACTTTCCATTGAGCTGAGTGCTGAGGTTACTGGACCTGGAAGAAATATATTTTACTTAATAGTGTGTGACTGACTGTTGGAGCAGAGTTGAAATGAGCTCTGCTCCAAGCCTGATAAAGCACTCAATGATTTTGCAGTCTGAGTATTCATAAGTGTATGAATAAGTGACTGTGTTGGACAGTTTTAGAGGAGTAAAACTGTTAAAACATTAGTAATACTTTCCTAATTTTACATTTATTTATTTTTTTTACATAATATAAAGACTAATTGTATGGTCTGAATAATAGGTCATAAATGCAAATAAAGTCAGCTGAATCCACATCCACAGCCCTGATTGTGCGTTTCAACCCGAACTATGACCCCTTCCTAAATACAAAACAAAAAGCAAATGAAGGTGCAAAAACAAAACCCCCCACACACAAAACATCTTTTATTAATGTCTTCTTTTACTGAAAAAAAAATATAATAAAGAAAAAGCTGCTAGCCTCCATTGTTAATTTGACATGGATATACTCTTCAAAATACTGGCCCCATACAGAGTTCAGTGACTCATAAACAATAGACAAATTTGGCAAAATTCGAAAGACGGAGGCAAACAGAGATACGGTAGGAGGGCAGGCGGGTGAGATTCCTGACTTACTCCAGGAGGACTGATAGAAGGAATCAGCAGCGACCATTACTCGAGCCCAAAGGCGTCCAGTTTGCTTTTTCTTTGGATAAGCAAATGTACCTGCCTGAAACTCAGGAAAGCTTTAACCATATTTGGTAATGCTTCCTCTCAGATTGTTGCTGCTAAATAGATCTGAAATCACAAACAGGACCATGCAGGTAGAACAAATTCATGCCATAAAGGAAATGTTTATTTTGAGGCAAACCGGAATTGCGTTCTTGATAAGTAATAAGCTCTCCACTGAAAAGTACAAATTGCTACTAAACAAAATGAAAAAACCCCACTGGCTTGCTGTGTGACTAAACAGAAAAATATATAGAGGTCTGAAAGACAATTAAGCAAAAATTGGAAAAACATCATTTAAAAGTAACAAACATCCTTTCATTCATCGTTCCATTTCTACGGACCACATAGTCTAACATCATTTCTAAAGGTTCTTTAAAGTCTTTTTTCTTCAGATAATACCAGTTAATAAAGGCTGATATTTACTCTGAGACAGCAATAAATCACGATCAACCTTAGCTGAAGGTTAAAAGACAGTGGAGCTGCAGAACAGCGCAGTTTAAACTATTAAATTCTTTCGAGTTCTCTTTTATTAAACTGGGTATAAACCATGCATCCAGCAGGAGCAGAAGAAAACTAGTAGATATCAAAGTGTCAAACTCAAGGAAAAATACACTATCCTCAGTTCACAGAGGTTAAGCACTTATATAAATCCCGTGACAATGATATCCTGAAGTAAAACACAATATCTGGTTTTGCATTGTATTCCTGATTCACTCACACTTACCGCAAGTCATTTTTATTGATTTCAGCTCAGCTTTTTTGGGAAATTTCAGTTTACTTCAATTCATTAAATTATCCTAGAGTGCAATTTTATCAACAATGTGCCGGGTGCATTAGGAATTGTAACTGTAGGCTGCTTATCCTGTTATTTTCACACAAACACCATCAAAAATAATTTACTCTCTTCACCCATCAGACAAAAATGCACACATTAATTAGTGTGTTCTGTCAAATCGCATTACATGATGCATTTAGATAAGTGGTTAATGATTTATTACAATCAAAATGCCCATAATGTGTCAAGTGAAAACAATCCTCATAAACATGGCTGAGACAGGAAATATTAGTAAACCAGGAAATATTTATCATTAGATGTACATTATTGCTATCATGGGGAAATTCATTTAACCCTTTAAGTATTAGGAGCAGCAGGAAGCCACCCTGAAGAATCTATGGACCAACTTCAGCTCAGTATGTTTTAATGGCATCTGGAAAAGTGCACGTTGTGGGTAAGAAATTAGTTGCTGCCCCAAATGGTGGAGTTTGAATATCTTGGGTCTTGTTCACAAGTGAGGGATGAAGGGAGCAGGAAACTGACACTTTATTGAACACAGGGGTTACTAAGGTGAAGGTGCAGCTGAGAGCAAGAACAAGAGCCACTGCAACAGAGGGAGGTGTTGTTCACTGAGCTCAAGTAGAAGGAGTGTATGATTTCACTAGTGAGAAACGGCGGTTTGCTTAATGCAGGGGTAGGCAACTCCAGGCTACGAGTGCCGGTGTCCTGCAGGTTTTTAGATGTGTCCAGGATCCAATACAGCTGATTCAAATTGCTAAATTACCTCCTCAACATGTCTTGAAGTTCTCCAGAGGCCTGGTAATGAACTAATCATTTGATTCAGGTGCACTGACCCCGGGTGAGATCTAAAACCTGCAGGACACCAGCCCTTGAGGCCTGAAGTTCCCCACCTTTGCACTAGAAGATGACAAGCCATTATTGTTGTTGATGAAATCAACTAGAGAAATTGTTACAGCCTAAGGTTTTAATAGGTCTTAAAACTCAGTTTGTTCAGAATAAAGGACATTTAAATATATTGTCCTGAGCTCATTTGGCCAGACAGCAAGCACAAAAGTCATAAGGGAAAGACTTTGAATTATTTGCTTCAAGTTTCACATCCATCAAATGCATTGAATGGAGTGACAGCCTTAATATTTTTGCTTCTAAGAGATGCACTTAGGCCAGGTTTTAAAAAAAATGTACAAAAATTGTCAGTGGATAATCATGACTAGTAATTGTGATCTCAGTGCTGATTGAAATAATTGAGATAATCATTCTAGTTATAATTGTGCAGGCCTAGTTTAGAGTTAGTTCAACTATAATTTTCCAACTGATTAAAGGAAAGTGCACAAAATCTCTTGTAAACAGTTTGTCCTCTGCTGAAAAGTAAAACACTGAGTAGACAGCATATGTTAGCTAAGCTTTCAATTGATTCAACCTTAAGACAAACAAAGTCAAAGGTTTTTGTGGTTTTAGATTTAGATGAACTAACAAATTAAAGAACTTTAGTACAGAGCACAGAGAGAGCAGGCACAGAGTGCTCATGTATTGAATCTCTGAAATGGTGAGTTGCAATGCAAACATGTGAGTGAACATCTTCACGAATGAGTGACTCACCGCTAAAGCAGTATTGACGCACACTGTCCACCGACAATTTATTTAAATAATTATTTTATAATTTAGGAATATTTTTGCCTGTAATTTCGTTTTTGTCCTTGATTTCATGACTCTGTGGTTTCTTCGTTGGCTTTTACAAAACACAAATTCTAAAGGAGCCAGTGTTTTTGGAGCAAGGCCATTTATTCAACATCTGCCTGTTTTCCTTTAGTATTTGCCAGGTTACTCCTATTCATTCAGCAAATCCTCAATAAATAACTGAATTGGCCAGAAACATTAAATGGAGGCTGTGTTGACAGTCCCATGCAAATTGCAACTTGGGGTGAAAATCACAGAAAGAAAAGGGCTTGTCGAAGTTATACACGCACCTGACAGCTTGTGCAGGAAGCTTAAAAGTAATGTGAAACCAAAACCTTATGCCAACTGTGTCATTAACCATATTGCTTGCCTCCAGTCAACCCATAATGTGGAGAAAAGAAAAGAAGAAAGAAAAGCTGAGACCCTTTATTTCCCATTATGAAGAAATCACAAGCCAAGACAAAGTGTTTATTTCTTCAAACACAGCTGAAAGTAGTAGGAAAAGATGCATACGCAATGGGTATGTGAGGATTGTCAAGAAAGTTGAAAAACTAGAAAGAGCTTCACAAAGAGTGGACTGAGGCCAGTGTCAGTGCTAGCGTGCACAGATGCCCTAAAGATAACTGTTGCAGTCTTATTATAAAGGCAGTCCTCAACCACAGACACCAAAGGAACTGAAACGTGCTCAGCTTTTTTTGCTTTTCATTTCGGAGTCAAGGTCCCAGAGTCTGGACGAAGAGTGTAGAGCGACAGAACTGCACTAACCAACCCCAAATACTGAGTGTATGTAAGAACATACTTTTCAGAAGTTGAGCATTCCTGTATTGTTGATCGATCTAGGATATAACCAATAAACATCAAAATTTGAATAGAAAAAGGCCTCAAATATTTTACTTCATGTGATGAACATAAGGGTAGAAGGTCTGAAATATTGTAAATATACATCACGATCATGTTTGTTTCGAGGGAGCGAGGGAACATGAGACAGCACACATGAAGCACAACACAACAACGACGCGACACAGAAGACACGATAGACTCGGACAGAAAACGGGGGATGACACAGGGATAAGAAAACAAGCGCTGGGAGTAATATTAACTTGACATGAAAATCAAGGACTAAACTAAATGACAAAACTAACCCTTTACAAAGAAATCAGAAAAACATCACAAACCCAAAATGCTGGGTCGAATCACCCAGAACCATGACACAGGTCAGAAATACCCACAAATGGTGGCTCACTTACCATCTTTTATGGAGCTGTTGATGTTTTCTCTCAATTGACATCATCTAACAGGTACATCTAAGTTGTCATAATGTGATAAAAGTACTGAACTTCAGTGCGCTTGCTGTAAAAGAGCAGCTCTGTTTGCTAATGGAGTCTGAGGTTCTGCTGAAAGGCCTAGAAAGTGACTGTTTAACGATTTCTGGATCCATTTCCGAGGTCAAGATATAACAGCCACACTATACATGAAAACAAACTCTCATTTACAATTTAAAGCAGACTACACTCAGACGTTAATTTGCACTATAAAGGCACTATCACTTAATTCATAAATATGTAACCAACACTCATGTGACTTTGGACCTCAAGGGCAAGTAGCACTCAAAGTGTATAAGAGCTTTAGCTGTCACTAACAGGTGACGGAAACAGTAAACGTGCTGAATTTAGCCCCTTTTTCTGATTAATTATCCACACAATATTCAGTATTAAATGTGGGTCTTACAGTCAGGAAGCCCTCCACTTAGCACTCACACAAACACTTTATGACTTTAGAATAATGAAGACCAAGTCTCTGAGTTTTGGTTTGAAAGCGAAGAATAAAAACAACTATGCTTTTTAATGAATGAGTAAGGCAGTTTGTCAAAAAGAGTGGATTATCCCACTGTGGCCAAATGTACACGGATAATTAGTGCTGCTAAAAGGCTGTGCTACTTTTATTATCACACAGCTGCGAGTTTTTACGCGACATTTTTACCTTTTGTTCAAAAATTACAAGGTAGGAGAATTTTTTTTCTTTACTAGAAGAAAGGTTTCTTTTTGCCACTATGGCAAAGAAATTGTCCATCTTGCACATGCTCATTGTCAAAATTAGAAACGTGCTGAAAAATTAGTCCATGAACTCATTACTTCTAAGCTTATATTGTAACTATAAGATGTCACAATAGCTCTGAAAAACCATGTGAGCAACAGCAAAACATCTTTTTTCCCCATGTTAGCTTCTCTTTAAAGATTCCCAGTCAAAATACAATGTAGCGTTTAATATAATTCCAATCAAATAAAAGTCCTGTATGATCCTCTTTTATGGTCATGTACTTTTGGCCTGACAGATTCAGCGCCTCCTGTTCAACCTCTCAAGCTCTTATTCATCCTAGTAATTTGGAGATGCTTAGGTGCAAAGCTAAAATATTAAAAATACTGTGTGTCAGTGTCCAGAATCACATATTGTTGGAGTTGGTTATTAAAACATTGCAGTCTTGCTAATTGGAGTAGTTCATATTATGTTTTAAAAATTGTATACCGTAATATAACACTGTAAATATGTCTGAATGTTCCTTATTAAAATTGTTTATGCCTTAAAAGAGATTTCAGAAAAATTCAGGCTTATTCAAAGCAGAAGAAACAACTGCACTGCTTTTCATCTCTTTTTTCAGAGTAAATTAATGACTGTTAGTAAGAGTTCAAAGAAAGGCATGCAGTTTCTTCAGTGCTCAAGTCTCGCTGTCAACAACAAAGATGACTCCTCAGTCTCCTCAGTGAAGTCATGATTATATAACCCCCTCCCTCCCCCGGAGAGACAGGAACATATCGACCCTCCCGACTGATCGACAGCACTCTGAGAAAACAGTGTGGACACTTGGCACAGCAGGGTTTCATGAGGCTTGTTGCATCAAAGCTCCCAAAATAGGACATTTCATCACATCACAGCTCACCCGATAACCTTGCAATGCCCGCACACGCAATCGCCCCAACCTAAAGATACAGAGAAATGCAGGAAACTGCACGCCTATAGTATTAAACACCAAACTTAATGTCAAAAGGAAAAAAGGATTAATCTTTGCACCTTTTGACACAAGTTCTGTTATAGATAAAAATGCACCTGTATGCAGTGGATGAATTCATAAACTGCAGGTTAAAGGTCTACTTAGGAGGAAGACACAGGAGTCAGTCAAAATCTCTCATGTCTGGATTTCTTCCCTTTAAATAAACAGGTCTAATTCTAATTTAACACTGTGTTCATCAGTGAGAGTAACGCAATCAGGCGAACTGTGCACCTGTGTTTGAAATGGCAAAGCTAACAAACCGTGGCGGTGTGCACTATGAGCTGAAAAAACACAGAACAACAGGGAAATGTGTTGTTGGTTACTATTCGTGGCATTCTTGACATTTTTATGGTTGGAGTTTTGTATTGTAAATCTTTTCATGTTACCTAAAGAGTTAAGAGGACTATCTAGCACAGGTTAACTGAGATTACAGAGCGCAGCCACATAATTAATTTTGTTGCCCCATTGTTCACGAGGGGTCACCACAGCAGGTAGCTCTGAATGTTTGATCTGGCAAAGTTTTAATGTTGGATGCACTTCCTGGTGCAATCATAAAGGGATTTGTGTATCTTCTTGCTATGGAAACCATTAGACGATGGAGCCACTTGGCAGTTGCCGCCATATATTATATTTTAAAATGGACATAACTGCCACAAAGTCACTCACTGGTTTGTAAAGCTCCATCTTGAAACTTCTATCAAAGCAAATTTTCCATCTTCATTGTCAGGCTTCGAAACTGGACACGAGCAATCTCACACTGTGTCTGTATGTCTGTATGCCAATTCCAAAGCAGCCATGTAATAGAAGATTTTTTTGGCTTTAGAAAACAATGAGTTTATCTGTTTAACACAAGATGATGATGATTATTTTGTAAGGTCCTATATCATGCGATTTGAATTTGAATTCGCCCCCTGCTGGTCATTATAAGAATATATGTTGTAATTACACATAATTACAACCATACATGTGCATTAGGTTTTGGGGAAATGTATTCACAGTTAGAAAAGTGCAACTATATGTCTTTGATGGCACTGTGAACTAAACAGAGCAGAAATGTCCTCAATGGGCAGGAGTGCAGTGTTGAAGTCAGTTGGTATCACTGATTCTAAGACTGTGAGAATATCCTGAACACATTTTCATTTGTTTTGAAGTTTTCAAGTAAGATCACTTTTTAATGTTTGCCTCACAATCTGATCAATGCCCTCTTTAAATTTCTATAGAGACATATTAAGAGTACTTTCTAAAGTTTGACTTACACAAGCCACTTTGATCCAAAATCAGAGTCGTCCTCAGCCACGGTCCAGTGTGGAAGTACAAGCATGTCTGTAGAATTCAGCTACAGTGACCTTTCTAGATTAGTCTAAACCCAGGGGTGCATCCATAACAGTGACACTGTTCAGAGAGTACATCCATATTTTACTCTATTGTTGTGTCAGACCAGTAACTCCAACTGTGTCATGTCGGATGGCTGACATTTTGAAATGAACTCTGCTGCATTCAGATTTGAAGAGGCGGTGTTTATCTTCCTGAGTCAAAGCAAATTTAGTATCCAGGAACACACAATCTTAGTTTTGTGTTTTAATAAAAACTGGTGATCGGTTTTTAAGTCCAGTGGACAGAATGGTATATTGAGTGAACTATGAGGCTACACGTGAAATCTGAGAATCACCAGACAAACCATTTATCCTACAAGAAACATAAATATCGAGTGGTAGCCCAAAGTCTAGACATGAGGGATTCTAAATAGGTTTTTGGTGTAGATATGAGTGTTAATGGTATGTCTCTGTTGAGCTTTCCCCAAGTCTTAGGTGTGATAGGCTCCAGGCCTCTGCAACTTTGCTTGAAGATGGAGGAATGACAACAAGAAATAATAAGAAAGGTATTAATACTGGGAACTTTTTTTCATTGTGATTGTCTAAAGGTGATCTCATTGACTGTCCTGCCGCCGCTGGATGTGACTTATAATTTACAAAGAAGCCTACGTACAAATCGTGAGTTCATGTTTTGTGGGTTAAATGGGTACATTTAATTTAACGGGGAGTGACCTTCAGTGTTTCCGTCATTCTGCGTTTACAAAGAAGCCTACATAAAAATCATGAGTTCGTGTTTTGCGTCACCGACATTACTAGGATTCCTCAATGGGTACATCTAATTTAATGGGTAGTGACCTTCAGTGTTTCCATCATTCTGTGTTGAAGACATCAGTGATGGGTCGCTAAGGCCTCACAAAGATGCAATTCACTTTTTATGTAGCAAAAATTATATAGTCATCCATATCCCTTGTGGTTTCCTAATTGTGTAGCAACTGAAGTAACAGTCTGTAACTGCCCACATGGCTCTAAATTGTCTTGCCAATTAGACTGTGGCTAGGAACAACTTTTGTCTGGATTAGGCTTACAGACAAAATTTCTGAGTACATTATAAATTGGACTGGAGTTGTCAGGAGGGTTTTACAGCTGATGGTGGGTACGCAAAGCCCATAAACTCTCACACATCTGTGTTTGGGTTTAGGCAACAGCTGTTTGGTTAAGGTTAGGTGTGATATAATGTAACGTACGTTTCCAGTCTCACTGCCCACTCGAGGCGCGTTTAGTCATACTTTTGACTCCGTTCTATAAATGTAAAGCACTCTGTCCAAATCATTTTTTTTATTTAGATGTTAACAAACAAAACATGTCTCCAAGCAAAAGTAACTTTTTTCTTCTCTGTAAAACAATCCCACCAATTAATGATGCTGTAGTCTGGTAGGAAATTATTTTGGAACGAAAATAAAAACGTTGTCATAAACAGCTTTCTAATACACCATTATCAGCCCATTTTCCACTTTCCTTGTCACATTAATAGAAAACATAATCCACTTGCAATTACCCTTCCTTAAAAACACATTTGCTGTTGTAAATTACTTTCATGTAGACAGAATTTTTATTCAGGTTGAGCATCAAAGTCCGGCTAGAATCTGCAGCCTCTTTATTAGGTACAGCAACTTGCCATTAATACAAATGAACCAGATGCATTTAAGCATGGAGACATGGTGAAGTTCAAACTGAGCATGTTAAGAAAGGTGATCAAAATTACCTTGCCACCTGACAGGCTGGGCTGAGTATTTCAGAAACTGAGGAACTGCTGAGATTTTCCCACACAACCATCTTAAGGGTTTACAGGAGATGGTCTGAAAAATAGAAAATATCCAGTGAGCAGCAGTTCTCTGGGAGAAAATGAGTCATTGGTGTGAGACGTCAGAGGAGAATGGCCAGAGTGTTTCAAGGGGATGGCAACAGTAAGTCAAATAGCCACTCATTGCAACCAAGGTAGGCAGAAGAGCATCACTGACAGGCTGATAAATTGGAGAACATGATGCTATTCCTGTCAGCTAAGGACAGGAAACCGAAACTCCAATCCACGTAGACTCACCGGAGGAAGACAAGAGAAGATGATGAGTCTCGATTTCTGCTCCAACACTTAGATGATAGTGTCAGAATTTGACATAAACATGATGAGATGGATCCATCCCGCCTTGTATCAGTTCAAGGTGGTAGAGGTGCTTGTGTCCTGGTGTGGTGGATATTTTCCTGCCACACTTTGAGCCCCTTAGTACCAACTGAGGATCATTTAAACTGTGTAGCCTACCTGAGTATTGTTGCTGACCATGTCCATCCCTCTATGACTGCAGTGTACCCATCTAGTAATGGCTGCTTCATAAAGGATGACATTCAATATCACAAAGCTCAAATAATCTCAGGCAGGTTCCTTGAACACAACAATGAGGTTATTGTTCTGAAATGGCCTCCACAGTCTCCAGATCTTTATCCACCAGAGCACCTTTGGGAGGTTGTGGAACAAACAGATGTGCAGCCCATACGTCTGCAGGAGCTCTGTGATGTTATCGCATAAATATGGACCAAAATCTCTGAGCAATGTTTCCAGCACCTCGAATCTGCTCCACAAAGATTTTGAACAGAAGGCGAAAGGAGTCCAACCTGATACTAGGAAGTTGCTGGTAAAGAGAGTGCATAATACTGCAAGCAGTAGTTTCCTAAAATAAAATGTCTGCATATAACAACATGCTGTATTGCTATTGCCCCGAGAGCCAGCCATCCTCTTTCACTGCAGACTTTTTAAAGTAATCAAAGTGTTTTATGATGTAAGCTGCTGAAGGAGTTATCTGTGATTGACGTCTTATCGCTGCTGGTGTTCTTGGAGTTATTGGTGATTGTTTAAACAGTATCCAACAGAGCACACACGCTCCTGTTCATTTGAAAGAATCGATAAGGCCATTAAGTTCACTAAGTTCAGTTACAACTCTGTTCAGGATGTGAAGATCAATACTGATGGAGGAGATTGAGAAGTTCCTGTGTGGAGGATTTCAAAAGGAAGTGTCAGTTTGAAATAAAGAAGGCACATAAACAGCACATTGTATAATTAACTACTTTTGATATAACTTTAATATCACACTAAATTGTTGGTAATTTTCTAAAATAACCTTTCGAAAAACACTTGAGAATAATAGCTTGATATTTCATGAAAAGAAAATTATTCAGTCACTCAGTCTTCTCTCTTTCTTTGCCGTTGACGAGAACGGCATTGTTCATTCGAGGAGGCATTGGTTCCTCTCGGGTCAGAAACTGAGATTAGAAGCTATCGTCGAGGCTGGCAGGATGTGTGGGGATTTTTTTTTTTTTTTTTTTGTGGAAATAGCGTGCACTGTCTGAAAAATGAAAATGTAATAGGAGGTTCAAGAGGTCCCAGGTTTTTCTCCAGAAATACATCAGCATTATTGGACTGAAACCAGTAATGAGAATAAGGTAATTTTACATGTCTGTCTAAATGCAAAATTTGGTTTCACTATAATGAGTTCAAAGGTAGGAGGTTTATATCATCTTCAACTTTTAAGCTACTATTAATCAGATCATTTGAAATTATGATTCGCTTATCTTCATTCAGCTTCAAAGCATGCTTATGTTAGATATCTGAGAGTCTCTTACAGCCAGGAAACTCAAAATCTATTAACCTTAATAAGATTAGTATGACAAGACTTTAGATTTTAAGCAAGCGGGTCAAGTACATAGTAGAACATTGAGTTTCTTTTTTTACAAGTAACCCAAATGAAGATCTAAGGAAAGATGCAAGAAATAGAGGATAGAAAACAAATTTTAATCTGAATCTATCATCTTTTGATAGAGAGAGTAATAAAAGCAGGATGTTGAAAAGTCAGGATGCCAAAAAACGTAATTAAAATGGATAAAAAAAGGTGCCAGAGGAGCAAACAAAGGCTAACTAGACTGAGAAACTACAGTAGAGATGACGTAACAAGCAGAGAGCAGTACCAAGCACAAACTAGGAAAATGGCTGAGTAAACAATGAGACAGTTGATAAATGGACTGGTTTGCTTTTGTCTAATTGAGCATTCAAAGAGCTTTTATACAACTTGCCTCACTCACTCATTCATGCACTCACTTTTTTCTATGCTTTTCCTATGTAAGTGCTTTCTATCTAATATTCACACACATTTATGCTCGGATGCATCGGCGAGCAACTTGGGGTTAGTGTCTTGCCCAAGGATATTTGCAAAAGTAAAACCAACATGAAATGAACCAACTAATACTGAAATAAGGAGATATAGAAACATGGGTTGTTGGTGAACTGTCACATTTACTTAGGAATGTTCCTAAATGAGGGAAGTGACCTAGAATTATCTGTGTGGCAGGCATAATAAGAGCTAAGGAAGGATGATTCGATGGTTTATTTATTACCTCCTTTAGCAGACGTTACATTTTTTTATAAAAGGAAAGGAGAAAATTCCAGCCCCTAATTCATAACAACGAATTATCGACCAACCATTCATGAAAACATCAACAAATCTGGCAAAGTAATGCACATTAGGTAAAGGCCAATTAAATAAGTGGACCTGCAATTTGATGCCACAGCCTGCTCATACACTTTTAAACAGGAGGCTGGTAAACCCTCAGGTGAACTCTGAGCATCAGTGCTGAGATAAAATCTCCTTTTGATCAAGCTTTTGTCTTCAGCTTATAAGAATCTATGAAGGTTTATATAAGCTCTCTAAATCAAGACTATGAACCGTGGTAACTGATCAAATTGTATTAAAGCTTTTCAGTTCTGCTTTAGTGATGTCTGTTGCCAGCCTTGAGAATTATCATTAATTAATTTTCACTCTGGGTCAGCTGGGATAAGTGATGGTTGGAGGGAAAATAGAGATCTTTAATCAGGATGAAAGGAGTTACATTGCAGGAAATATGAGGCATTCATACTTTAGGTTACTGTGTGTGTAAAATTACAACCCATGTAATGAACACGATAGAACACGATGGGAAGAAGTAAGATGTGCATTTTGTAGTCCATCTTCTGGACATTTTAATTTTAACATCGTAAATATTGCTATCACACTGTTTGAGAGAGCTGTGAGATTTCTTATTAATTCTCCTTCCCTTGACCTCAAGAAGTTTTCCACCAAGGTCAAAGTCAACAAATTCTCAACATGATTGAACTAATTCAGATGAGAACTTTCAACAAAACAAGGCAGAGAGATGAGTGAATATGGAAACACTGAGGGAAGTAAACACAAACAGCAAATTAAAAGTAGAAAGCTAAATACACATCACGAATTCTGAACAAATACTAGAACAGGAAGACAATCTAAACTGCTACTCAGAAAACTCAAATAATACAATAAAAAGGAGACGTAGCATTGCTAGAGTCAAAGGAGTTTGCAAAGAATTGCATTGCTAAAATGATAACACGATTCTATTCAATCTGATTTATTTTGCACCAAATAACAACAACAGTCGCCTCAAGGAGCATTGTGTTAGATAAAGACCCTTCAATAATAGAGAATAAACCCCAGCAATCAAACAGCCCACTGTGAGCAAGCACAGAGCGATGGAAAGAAGTAAAAACTCTCTTTTAACAGGAAGAAACCTGCAGCAGAACCAGGCTCAGGGATTGGTTTAGGAAGAAGGATAAAAGACGCACTGTGGAAGAGAGCCAGAAGTTACTGTTAACTAATACTGCAAGGCAGGAAACCAAAACTCAACCAATCAAACATAAAAATCAAAACTGCAAACTCAACGGAAAAACAAACTCTCATTTATTAAATATTCAAAACAAGCAACACAAAAAACCTTAATCAGTAGTCAGCGTAACCATGACTACTGATTAAGAGACAAGCATAACACCAAGTCTTTTAATCCATTGTCAATACCTGCATCATTCCCTTATTACATCTGCCAAAGAAGTTATGTGTTTGGATCAGTTTGTTATTTAGGAGAATAAGGCCGGACAGCAACCTTCTTGTGACTAAGTAAAAAAGGTGATTGGCTGGTGATTCCATTGATTTCCTTTTACGACTGATTGTAAATGGCGACTAGCAGCTCAGATGTTGCGGGCGTTGCACACTGAAGTACTTCAGTACTTTCAGGTGAATGCACAGGTTGGTGTGCGGCGGTGTGGTGACCGAGTTAGACTGTAATCACTGCAATCACTGTCAGAAAGGCTGGTGAAGGTTTACAAATAATTGCTGTGTAAGTTACATGTTGGAATCAGTTGGAGTCAGTATTTGGCAGGAAGTGCGTCTGTGAGGACTCCGCTGAGCTGGCTGCATGCTGGTTTTAATCAGCTGATCTGAACGTATTCATATATCATTTTGTAGTTAAATTGCTGTCCCTAAACATCTGGTCATTATTTTTTGGAGGGATTTCTGAATTTCCTATGAGTAAAAAAACCTGTGAGTCCAGCCGAATTCTCAGTGTGAGAAGTTAATATGAGCTTTTGCTTAAGTTGAATTTCGGTACATGCAGACTGCAAGAGATTTATGATGTTTGCCACGGTCACAGATTGCATGTAATGGCCAGCTTGATCATATTTAATCACAAATTCATCACAGACTGCCTGTCTTATTGCTGTTTTATTACTGTCTTGACACACCAAGGTTACTTTGAGGACAGCAATTTACTACGGGTTGTTGCAAACCTCATTCCTGTCTACATAGCAATAATTTCAAAGGCAACGGGATCAGAATTTCACTGATCAAATTTACAGTAACTGTGTTTGTGCTGCAGTCTCCAATCACTGCTCTCCCTAAACAAATTTGAAGTTGATCTGATTTTTGTGACGACAGCCTTAGCATGCTCAAGCTATTTTTCTTTTTCCACTGGCAATTGGATGATTATGATTCTGGTTTGAAGAAATTATTAAGTGTAAAATGTTCAGACCAATGCATGACTTAATGAGATTTCCAGCCATAGCTGTTACTGAAATACACTCTCCTCCTCCACCAGTATTATACTGAAAGGGAGCAAATTAGCCTTTTCTGGTAAATTTGTTAATCAGGCTAACAGATCCACGCTTTAAACAACACTGATACCAAAAGGTATTAAAAAAGTACCATTTGTTCAGTAAAATATCCCCTGTGACTGAGATATTAAGACTTTATTGCTACTGTTACATGAGTAACAACAAGCCTGGGGGTGTAAGCCAAAGGTCACAAGATCAGGGTTTTTCCTGCCACAGAAGTGCAATTTTTTTGTCTTCTTTTGGTTCCTACTTTTTACTTGTGCATACACTTGTTCTCTAAAGTGTTTCAGAATAACATCACTGCAACATATTTAAGTACTTATGAAGATTCAGACAGTTTTTTTCTTAAATTTCTGGTCAACTGAGCATTAGGGATGCACTGATGCAAATAAAATTAACAAAGCTAAGCCAAACACACTTTATATTTTGATCTGACTCAGCAAAATAATATAAATCTACTGACCTGATATAATTGATAACAAAAACAGCAGCTTGTAAAGAGAACCCAGTCATTTTAATGCCCTGGTTACCCATGAGGAGAATCATTTATTGTACAAGGGGCACATTTTGAAACCAAACTTTATTATTTTACTGGACATAACTTCTAGCCATCCACTGTATATACCGAAAGTAAGCTTCAAAACAAAGTTGTCAGACAGGACAGGATTTATGTGTTTTGTGATACTCCAAAGCTGAGGCCCAATTCCAATCCAGCCCCTTCGCTTTCTCACCGGGTGAGTCGTGTGACTCTGACTCATGCTTGAGCTGTTAACAGTCTCTCACTTTAGTCGTATAGAAAGCTTGGGTGTCCTTGCTGCAGTGGGAAACTTGCTGTGAAAAGGAATGAACAAATTATTAAAAAAAATCAACTATTCTGTTTGAATTTCAATCAAAATGCTCCCACTCTTTCCTTTATTGTTCATGACTAAGTCAGACCTGAAATAAGCAGAGTGAAGTCATTTTTCTGTGTTTTAGAAAACAGGTGCTGTACGTTCATTGTGTGGCTAGCATGCGTTTATTGGTGCAGACTCTGCATTGGAGGGCTTCACAAGCCTCCTCCACTTTAGTTGGTTGGGAACAGCATGTGTGGTGAACTCCTCATGTGAAAACGGAGAGAAACTGTGGAGTGAAAAGGTGTGGGACCAATGTTCCCTCTAATTTTCCATGTGTCTGAGCGAACTCCCTGGGCGATCCCTTGGACCACTGTGAGCGACATCAGACGTGTGCACTGTGGTCACGCCAGCATCGAATCCATCCAAGTTACATGGTTTATTAAGATAATCAAATTACAGCATTTACATTTATGTTAGACTACTTTTAATTAACTGCTTTAGCCCACTTACAATGAAAATGTAAAACAAAAATGTAGTCATTGACCTGTGTAGTATGTTAACACTATTGGAAGTAAAAATAACTTGAACTCCAATTTTGAAAACACAACTTTCTTCTTCTTTTTTTTAAATAAAGCTCTGACTTGTATTATGAGTCTGTGGTCTGGGAGAGAGTCTGTAACTCTCTGTCTGCAAAATACAGTATATAAAGACCAATGTTGGGCAATTAATTATATAGTTACTTTTTCAAAAAAGTAACTCAGTTTGGCAAACAACAAAGTTTTTTGCAGCTATTTTTTTTTAAAATGCAGCCAAGGTGTTTTTTTTAAAATAAACATTTCAAACTATTTACAGCACAATCAGCTGTTCTGCATCAAATTTGATGCCACAGAAATTATTTGTGCCACTCCAAAAAATAATTTCTGTCCACATAAAGGAGAACAACAGCCTGATACCTGCAGGCCTGACAACAGGAGATGTATCACTCCTGTAACACCTGTAACATTCAGCAGCCGCCTCATTGTTCTGACACACACAACAAAACTATTGACTACACTACACACTAATTACACAAGATTTGCGCTAAACGTCTCAAATCTCTCACATCTCAAAACACCGCCGTCACTCCTAAAACTTCCCCCCGTTTCTTAACAACTTGCCATATCATTTTTTGATTGGTCGACATGGTACTTTTTTCGGGTGGGGGTGTTTTTGGTTTTGCTTTTGCTCACAGGTGGAGAGTGCTTTCGAGTGTTTTTTCTTATAGAACGTTTCTTCCCGCTGTAAATATTGTAGCGACCGTGGGTTAGTAGAGCTGAACTGGCTAAACTGCTCACTAGCTAAAACGGCTAGCAGGGTGCTAGCAGCTATCGCTGAACGCGGCGAATGGGAGCGCTCGTGCCTCATACACCGCACGACCCCGGCGTCTCAGCAGCAGGCTTGTAATCCCCAAACGATCCAGCAGGAGGCAGTAGTGGTTCACACCAGTCATTTATTCAACAATCTTTTCAACCACTGTAATGCTGCTGACACCGAACCCCTATCACGCTCCCACCACATAGGGTCGCGGTGTCAGCCAACCATGCCACATCAACCCGCTCCACAGAACACACATCAACTTCACTGTGGCTTACATTAACATAACACTAACACAACATGCGAATCAAACACATAGGAACTAGCAGAACAATAGAAAACACAGACAACACAATACCCAGAATGCACCTGGCTAACAACCCCAGCCAGGTCATTACACAGCCCCCCAAGAGGTTTAGTGTCCCCACAACCTTAACTGTCCACTCTGTAGTCCAGCAAATGTCCGGGCGGCGTCGAGTGCACGCCGGCCTTGACTGAATCCATGGCGCCCCATTTGGGCCGGCCGTGGGGGCAGGAGTCCCCAGGCTGCACACCAGTCTGTGGGTTGGGGGCAAGCGGATGGTATGGCGCCAGCCGATCCTTGTGTAGCACCGCCCGCCTTCCCCCCGGCGTCCGGACTCGGAAGACCACCTCCGATAGCTGTTCCAGGATCTCGGCGGGCCTTGCCAGTGGCTCATGAGCTTGGGGTCAGCCCCGCTTCCTCTGGGGCAGAACACCCAGACCCGATCTCCGGCCCCCAGCATAGGACCGTGCGCCTGCGGGTATCGTCGCCCGTTTCTGTCGGGCCCCGGCTCCCTCAATGTCCGTCTTGCCAGCTGATGCACCGTGTGCAACCGCTCCCTGAGCCGCGGAAGTAGTCCATCTCTGGTCCACCAGCAATCTCCGGCTCAGGGGCGCCCTGAACACCAAGTCCACGGGGTTGGAGCTCCCTTCCGAACATTAACGCTGCAGGAGTACACTGACTTGACTCCTGCACTGCTGTTCGATATGCCCACAAAACAAGGGGCAGGTGTTGGTCCCAGTCCCTCTGATGTTGGCTGGTCAGGATGGCCAGCTGGGTGGCCAGCGTGCGGTTGAACCGCTCAACCAGACCATCGCTCTGAGGATGGAGGGGTGGTCCTCGTTTTCTCACCCCAGCCTCCGACACACTTCTCCCAGCACCTGGCTCTCAAAATTCCTCCTTGGTCGCTATGGAGCTCCTCCGGTACACCAAACCGCGTGAACATCTCATCCACCAGGGTCCGCGCCGTCGTCACCGCACTCTGATCCGGCACCGCGTGCGCCTCTGGCCACCTTTGAGAAATAATCCATCGCGACCAGGACATACCGGTTTGCGGCATCAGTAACAGGAGCGGACCCAGGATGTCCCTCCGATCCGCTCCATTGGCGCCCCAACTAGGTATTGCTGCAATGGGGCATGGGGCGCTGGCTGGGACCTTTCTGCGCCGTGCAGTCGTCACAGCAATGGACATGGATCTCCACGTCCTGGCGACACCCGGCCAGTAGAACCGCCGTCTCAGCCGCCGCACCGTCTTGCCATTCCCAAAATGGCCAGTACCTGCAGCCCCATGAACCCAGCGGAGGACCTCAGGCCGCAAGGCCCGGGAACCAGGAGCTGGAGTATGTCGCCTCCCGTCTGGCGCTCGCCACCGCCGGTGAGATTACACCACCATGGAGCTCCAGGTTGTTCCACTGGGAGTACAGCGACTTCGTCTCGGGCCCCTGGGAAGACACGGCGGACCAGTCTGGCCGTGTCCCTGCCTCCATCCAGTCCCTCACCATCCCCAGCGCTGGATCGCTCACCTGGTGCTGCTGCAGCTCCGCCCGCGGTGAAAGGTTCCTGCCCTTCATCCTCACCCTCGGGTTCTGCTGCTGCCGATGTGGGACCCGGTCCAGCTCCTCCAGGCGCCTGCAGTACCGGCACTCATCCGCAGAACAGGGGCGCCTGGACAGGGCATCAGCGTTGGCGTGCTGCCGCCCTGGTCGGTGCTGGGCCTCAAAGTCGTACTCTTGTAGTATTTCCAGCCACCGGGCCACCTGACCCTCCGGCTGGCGAAAGTTCAGCATCCAGGTTAGGCTGGCGTGGTCGGTCCTGAGCAGGAACTTAGTGCCCAGGAGGTAAGGTGGGAAATGACGAACCGCCAGGACCACAGCCAACAGTTCACGCCGGGTAACACAGTAATTCCTCTCGGCCCGGCTGAGGCTGCAGCTGTAGTATGCCACCACTCGCTCCTCAGCCTCTCCCCTCTGGGAGAGCACAGCTCCGACCCCACGTTGCTGGCGTCAGTGTCCAAAAGGAAAGGCTGGCTGGGGTCAGGATACGCCAAGACCGGGGCACTCACAAGGGCAGTTTTCAGCTGTTCGAAAGCCGCTGCACAGTCCTCAGTCCAACCAAACCGCTGACCCTTGTTTGTCAACTGATGCAAGGGGCTAGCGGCGGTGGCAAAGTCTTTACAAACCTCCTATAATAGGAGGCCAGCCCCAGGAAGCTTAAGTAGCTCAGCGGCGTTCGATGGGGAGGCCAGTCCCCACAGCAACCACCTTCTCGGGGTCAGTAGCCACCCCTTTTCGCTCACCACATGTCCCAGGAACTTCACCTGGCGAGCAAGAAGGTTGCACTTGGCGGGTTCAGCTTTAGTCCGGCCCCGCGGATGGCAGTCAGGACCTCTCGCAGATTAGCAACAGCCTGTTCAAAGTCCTTGGCATGAGTCAGCAAGTCATCCAAATAGACCACGCAGCGGGCACGGGGAATGTCTTTGAGGACCCTTTCCATTAACCTTTCAAAGCGTGGCTGGTGCATTGCATAGTCCAAAAGGCATCACCCTAAACTGCCACAGTCCTTGCCCTATGGTGAATGCAGTCTTGGGCCGTGCCTCAGCAGCAAGCTCCACCTGCCAGTACCCACTGCGGAGGTCTAGCGAGCTGAACCAACTGGACCCAGCGATGTAATCCAGTGCGTCATCGATGCGAGGTAGCGGGTAAGAGTCCTTGCGGGTGACCGCGTTCAGGCGCCTGTAGTCCACACAAGGCGCCAACCCCTGTTTTCTTCCGCACCATAACCACAGGTGCGGCCCATGGACTATCCGAGGGTTCAATGACACCATTAGCTGCCATCTCTTTTATCAGTTCCTCGGCAGCTTGGCGTTTGGCGAGGGCAGGCGGTGGGGCGCGGCGGATTGGAGCAGCTGCTCCAGTGTCGATAGTGTGCTGCACCAGGCCCGTCCTGGTGCAGTCCTCTTCCTGGCGGCAAACATGTCCATAAACTCTGCCAAGAGGCTCTGCAGCTGCCGCTGCTGTATCGCACTGAGGTGCACCCCACTCCGCCGCCCAAGCTCCTCTACTGCCGCGACAGTCTCAGGTGGTGGGGAGACTGCCGAGCTAGGCGGCGACTCTGGCTGCGGGATGTTGGCCCTGCTTACGTTCACCCCTGGGTCCTCTTCCGCACCCTTGCCGCCCCGACCCCTGGCTGTGGCTTGGAGCTGTGGGGCGCGAGGGCTTTGGGGTGCTGGTGGGGTGGGGTCTGTCCCTGGCTACCATGCCCACTTGGAGCTGCACGGTCTCAGCACCAAGGTGGATGGCAACTCCCGGCACATCGACCCGTGCCCCCAGTGGGCCAGCAAGTCCAGTCCAACAATGCACTCGTCTGTTATGTCGGCAAGCCAGAACTCATGGTTCACACTGTTCGTTCCCACCACCACCTGCAGAGTCTTTTTCCCGGCATCACAGTCTTTTCTCCTGTGACAGTGTACAGCGCTGTGTGAGTAGGGGTCCAATCTTTCGGCAATGAACCGCCCGTCTCCGGAAGCACCCCTTCCGCAGCAAGCAGATGGTGGACCCCGTGTCCACCAGGGCCCGGCAAGACCGTCCATCGATTATACAGTCCAGGTATAGTCCACGGGTGGACCCACAGCGACCCACCACAGGATGAGTGTCACGGAGAGGGTTTAATGATTGGGCGGGGTTCCCTCACTGTCCCGCCCGTGGCCGTTTCCGTTGGTGATGTCACTCGGGCCGAGGACTAGGTGCAGGACAGTTCGGGCGAGGTGACCGGGCTCCCGCACCGATAACAGCAGTCTGTCCGGCGCCTCCGGCGGGGACTGCCTCTGGTTGGGCTCGTCTGGCCTCCTCCTCCTCATCCGACTGGGTCACGCTCATCTCTCGCTCGACCCCCTGGCCGATCGTCGGGTCACTGGCTCGCCCGCAGCACCTCCTCAGCCCGCTCAGCCTCCCTCAATGCCTCCTCCAGGTCTCGGGGGATGACAGCGGACATGCTGTCGCAGCCCTCCGGTGTAGGCCCCTCAGGAAGGCGTGGAGACCCAGCTCCTCTCGTGCCGCTCCTGGGAGCGTTGGATAGCCCGTCGGGCATAGAGGCGGACGTCCGCAGCAAAGGACCCCAGGCTCTCTCCCTCGGCGTCGGCGTCGGCGAGCCAGCTCCTCCCTGCTCTGTTCGGCTGGTGGTCTCTGTCCAAACCGTCTGCCGGCGCCGTGGTCAGAGCCGGAGGTCGCGCTGCTCCTCTAGGGGCAAGTCCAGCAGAACCTGGGCGCTGGGCCCTCCAGTGCGAGCGCCAGGTGGGTGGCAGTCTCTTCTTGACCCCACCCGTTGTGAGTGGCAGCCAGCGTGACTTGGGCCAGGTGCGGCTCTAGCTGCGTCGCCCCAGTGTAGTGCTGTAGCTTAGCAGCTGTCCTGCGGGAAGCTGTGGTGCAGCCCAGGAATCCCCTCCGGCCGCGGGGAGCAGGGGTGGCTGTTCCGGGCGGCGCTGTGGCCTCTGGCCGCCCCAGCTCGGGTCTTCTCCGCTGGGTCTCGGCAGCCATGCTTTCCAGAAGCAAGCAGTTGTCTCGGATTAGGCGCTCTAATTCGCCTATGGTCGGCTCCATAGTGTCTGCTAGACACTCACGAATCCCACTTCTGACACCAATTGTAGCGACCGTGGGTTAGTAGAGCTGAACTGGCTAAACTGCTCACTAGCTAAAAGCGGCTAGCAGGGTGCTAGCAGCTATCGCTGAACTTCGCGGCGAATGGAGAGCGCTCGTGCCTCATACACCCGCTTACGACCCGAGCGTCTCAGCAGCAGGCTTGTAATCCCCAAACGATCCAGCAGGAGGCAGTAGTGGTTCACACCAGTCATTTATTCAACAATCTTTTCAACCACTGTAATGCTGCTGACACGAACCCTATCACGCTCCCACCACATAGGGTCGCGGTGTCAGCCAACCATGCCACATCAACCCGCTCCACAGAACACACATCAACTTCACTGTGGCTTACATTAACATAACACTAACACAACATGCGAATCAAACACATAGGAACTAGCAGAACAATAGAAAACACAGACAACACAATACCCAGAATGCACCTGGCTAACAACCCCAGCCAGGTCATTACAATATAAACAACGATAGTATTCAGGAAGAAAACCAAACATTGTATATATTTTTATCATAATTCTGGTTTTACGTGGCCTATCAACACAATTTAAAAACTGGTATAAAGTCCACACTTTTTCCGTCAATTGTTCCGTCTGTCCTGCTCACATCTCCAATGGTTGTACACGTTGTCATTAACGTGGCTTCACTCCACATCAGCCACACCGCTTTGCTAGCTAAAACACCGGTGTCGGCACATAGGGACGCTGTCATAGCCTGCCGACGACGTTGATTAGCTGCATATATACGAAAGTGAATCGCATCATTGGCTGGACTATAGGATAAGGTGGCATCGTTCTAATCCCATACGGGAGCAGCCAGTCACTTACTGACTAACACTGCAAAACAGAATTGTTGAAGTTTTAATTTTAATTTCAATTCAGGTTAGAATTGTTTTTGTGCGCAACGCAGATTTTCTGTGCGCAGAGACCGTGCCAGCAGTGCGCAATTGCGCACGTGCGCAGCTTAGAGAGAACATTGTGTGGGACCAAATTGCAACTGGGCCCTACATCCAGCAAAGCAAACCCTCATCTGAAACTCAAAGGGTAAAAGGAAAAGAGGCTGAACGAGGTAAAATGACCCAGTATCAAAATGCACTGAAGGCTCTCATCTGTAAACCAATGGGGGCCACAGATGGCTAAAAAATGTGGAAAAATGTGGCAGGCATCAAGGGTTTTCTTATATAAATAAGCTGTTTCCATTGCAATGTACTGTAGATTTTTGTTTGTCACAGGTGACTGCTTCATCAAAATCTTGAAACTTTTGAAACAAGACACTTTTTGATGATGTCCTGAGCTTGTTAGCTAACTTTTTAATTTAGCTGCTGTTTGTCTCTCTCATTGATATCATCTTTGGGAAAGCTTGCATCTTAAGGAGTTCACTTGCAGTAGCTCAATACAAAGCCCATGATCATCAGTGGTAGCTCTACTTGAGAACAATTGCTTCTAGGTTGTATATTAGAGCTCAGTATTTCAACAGAAACCATAGTCTTGAAATCTTAAAGGAGATTAAAAAAAAAAAAAAATTGCTAAAAAAATTCTGTTACATAAACAGTTTAATTACTCTAAACTGAAATACTGCATTTCTTCATCTCCACAGGTCTCTAAGGCAAAACACTTATTTGAGTTGGGGACTGACCGTGACAACATGTTCTCATCCCGGGGCATTAAATCCTATTTCAGATGCTGCTGGCATCTCACAGTTACGCACGAGCTGTCCCTTGACATTAGTGCCTTGACGCACTGGCTGCAGGAATATTGGACGCCTAGAGATAGGAGTCTTCTCTGAAAGAACGACAAACTCAAATTTGGAGGTGGTCACAAGTTAGTCAGCCGGGAAGCCTTGGCTCGTTTTGCTTTGCTTTCACTGGTTTATTCTTTTTGGAGGTTTGGAGGTCAAGGAAAAATATACCTCTGCCTGTTTTGTCACACAAAACGCGATGAGGAGAATGAGGCCCATTTTACTTTTTGACATAAAGGCTTATATGCCAAAAGACACTTTCTGCATATCTGTGAGATGCCAACAGCTCTGACAAAACAAGAATTTTTGACACCTCAGGAAGGATGGCTTAGCCAGGCATAAAGGAGCAGAGCCAACTGTGGAGTGGAGCTGGCTTGGGTTTATCCAAAGCTACATTTTTTCAGCAGCAGCTTGATAGTGAGGACACACAGAGAGGCAAATCAGCTTCATTGCCATTTTATCTGTGTGCTTCAAGCCCAACCCCCACCTACAGCCCAAACTTATACATTTGTTTGGCTCCTAAGGCAGTCAGCATGGCTGACTTGTTTTCATGTTTCTTTTATCAGTGCATAATAAATAAGGAGCCTATGCAAATTTTGTTGTTTAAAACTTCTCTTTGTTGGCTGCGCTACCACACCCACATGAATTAGAGCATGTCATAAATAAATATAGTTTTTGCAGCTCTGAACACAATCAATGTAGAAATAAGTTTGAGCATTTTTAAAATCATATCATCTTAATCTGTGTATCATGATGCGTGCTGGAAGCTTCAAAGATGCCCGTTTCATCCTTTGTTTTGAGCATCATATGCTTCGGTGACAAAACTGTCCGTATTTGCTGTTTGCAGAGATAAACCAAAGCAAATCAGTGCTCTAGTGATTCGATGCCTTCCTATTAAACATTTAGTTTTACAGAAGTTTGTTGATAATCAGCAGTGTAGGCAGTCGTGCATGACTACTCTGGAAAAACAGGAAAAGAATGCAAACAGGGGAGGATGATCAGCATGCCAGCAGCGTAGACAAAAGAGCAGCACAAGGGGGAAATCACATGTCAGTCCCTGTCAAGAAGAAGAGGAGGGATCCTGTGCCTGGTGACCTCTGGGATAGAGGTCTGACTCCTCCAGATTTGCTGTGAATTCTGAGCACGGCAGTCATGCAGAGAAACAGAAGCTCAGCAGAACGCAATCAGGTTACCGACTGAGGACAGGCTCACAATATTTGCTCCTTATCTGTTCAGACAGGGAAAGTAGAAGGTGCAAACATATTGGCTGATGATGCTGAAGTAAATATTGACTAAACTTCGCAGGCACTATCTACTGCCAGAATAACTTGGCGCAGCAGTTGAAGGAGGTTATTATATTTTCACTAAATATAATAACTTGTCATCCTTTGAGCATTTCCGAGCCCATTCTGAGGAAATTTAGTTTTCTCTGAGCAAAGTGTTTTGTTGGCGCTTGATTTCGGGGTTCCATCTCAACAATATTAATATTAATATCACTCTTTCTCCTCCATTTGCTTTAATTACACAGATGCAAAATGCCAGATGGGAGATGAAAGCTTGCGAATCTTCTCTTTTTCTTGTAACACAGCTACGCACAGAAAGTCTGTGATTCAGCAGCTACAGACTGCATCCCTTCTGACCTACTTTGATAGACCACCAAATGATATGAATAAAACAAATAAATAAACAGAAAACCAAGCTGATTCTTTTTAGTATGCCTGAAGAAAAATAGCAAGGTTTTCTCATTTCAGACTGTCACATAATACCACCCTAGATCTATCAAGGCACCAAAGCTCTACATCATGAAGCAAGCTCAGCACACCCAGCACACCTGGTTCCCTTATCTGGCTTCACTTAACCCACTGGTGGGACGCAGAGTTCTGACAGGTGGGGCGCAAGTTACATGGCATAAAAGTCATGCAATACTAATGTTTAACATCGGAATCACTTTTACGGCGGAACAAAGAAATTTGCGGCAGTTACGTTAATAACATAATATAATATATATATATTATAATAATAACATGTGGTCGGGTCTGTCATGCCCCAGTCCTGGGTTTTGGCACCACTGTAAACGATGCACGGGACTCGACCACATGTTCGCACTTTTCAGTACTCTTCTTTACTGCGGCTGTCGACTTACACATGCGGCTGCAGCTTTTCGGCTACAGCCTACATGCATCAACAACAACAGGAACTACTTCATTCTGTTTTAAGCTGGCAAGGTGTGACTGGGGATACTGCTCAGGTGCGTTCGCCCATGTGGGGAATGATGTAAAAAGTTTGAGAACCACTGACTTACCCTAACACTGACATTCAGGCTAAGCGGTCACATAAAGTGGTTATCAACTTAATAGGTCAGGCTTTTTCAGTCTAACATCTGACCAATCATAAACATGGGCACGTCCACTGGCAGCACAGCGGCTCAGTTTAGGGAGGAAGATAAAATCACAGTCTTCAGACGCTCTTAAATAACTTTAGCACCTCGGACGAGCTTTGCATAGAGGTCCAAGGACTCTTCAAGGAATGGTGAGGCTATCTTTTGATAAACTGATCAGCTGTTCAACTCAACTCCAATTTCAACTCTAACTTTATAGCAGGTCTCTGCTGTCACAAGTTTATCAGTCAGAAGACCGTCCCTTTCCTTTTGACTTTTCCTTTTATTTCCCCTTTTCCATTCACAGATCTTGGGATTTCAACTTGATTTTCTCTTTTGCTTTCACTCACTCATTACGTTTAAGCAATAAATAGGTTAGAGTTGGTTAGAGTTTAAAGAACAATCCCAGTTTGGATTAGAATTTGTCCCTTAGCACCAGTGACCAGGTATTTCATGTTCGACCTCCAAAGAAGACCCCAGCAAGTTGCAACAAACATTTCATAGTTAAATAACTGTTGGTGGTCGTTTCTTGACATCAAATCATGGCTAAATAGTTCCAAAATGAAAGATGTGCCAACTTCTTAAATATCACCCTTTCAAGAAGAAAGTTAGTGTTCAAGAATTAATATTTTCCATCTATTGATTGCAACAAATTGAAGAGGAAAGTAAGAACATTAAAATTATAATGAAAACAGTAAACAGTACCCCAGGTACACTCAAACCCCAGACCCACTACTGCGGGGCACATTTCTCATCCCTCAGAGCTACTTACACAAAATTAGGCTCACATCAAAGGGTTATGATGATCGTTGAGCTCACTGTAGAGCTCACTACAGAACAAATAACAAAATCTACATATATAAGCATAAATGGCTTAAAAGTGTTTATGACACAAACTTCATTGTGATAAACTCTTTGATATTTAAACCTTCTGATGGGACCTCGATTACGTATGGAAACAATGTCGACATCTGTCCATCAACAGCTCAGGTTTTCCGTCACTCCCAACTAATTTTGATCTAGGAAAGAACGATGCCATTTCCATCATGTTTGCTGGGACTTTGTACATAACACAAACCACCTTCTATGAAAAAAAAAAACTGCATCATTTTTTACCCAGAGAATGAAAATGACCTAAAAACCCTTTCAAAAATCCGCATTTTTATCCTGGCATTACATGTAATTTGCTTTCATGTACTATCTCACGTGCGCGTTTTGTCCCGGTTCTTTGTCTGTGGTCTCTCTGTGCTCTGCTTTTTCTTTTCTCATCTCTTTCCCCTTAAACCCCAACCAGGCACAGCAGATGGCCGCACCTTCCTCAGTCTGGTTCTGTTGGAAGTCTCTTCCTGTTAAAAGAGACTTCTTGCTTCTCACTATATCAAGTGCTTACTCATACGGGGTAGCTCTCTAGCTTCTATCACAGCTTGAGATGACTGCTATTGTGAGCTGGTGCTGTATGTCTTACATTTTATCAAAGTGGGCCCTTCACATGTTGCTTATGTGACATCAGATTTCAGTATGACTCAAGAAAACTTGCTGTAAGAGGAAAAATATCAGAGGTGTCGCTTTAATGAATAAACTACGTGAGACCTCTGGGTATTAGAACAGCTTTAAATTGCAAAATCAAACATTTTCCTTTGCAGGGAAAATGACATTTGCTTTCAACGTATTTTCCATCTGGTGACTGATATCTTTTCATTAAATGGCCTTGGGCTATTTTTCTGTACACCCTTCTTTTCAATCACAAAATGCTGACTACCGCACAGCTTGTATTTCTGTCATCATCATTAACCTGCTCCCTCTTTTGATTTATCTTTACTGTTGATTGGCTGCAGAAGGCTTGCAGGCGCGCATATAAAGACAGAGAAGGTGGAACATTTAGGTTGGTAGTTTGCATCCTGGTCCTGCTCGTTTCCTCCCTCACATCCATCCAGTTTACTGATATTACTTTATTGAAGAAGCCTGAATTCACCATATGTTGGTTCATGGTCCTTTCCCTCTTTCTCAGGACCAAACATAAGCTAACAATCAAGAACAGAGATACACAAGAATTTTTAAATTCCCCAACTTTTCATGCTTTCAGTTCACAAACACACAAAGGCTCCTTATAACCCAGTTAAGGGCTGCATCTCAGACTTCTATACCACATACTTTACTTCATACATGCAAGATGTATATAAATACTATCAAAGACTTACACTTCTCTTTCCTTGTCTTTCCACATACATGGCTCACTTGGCTTTTGTAGCTCAGTCCTGCATGTGTCTATGTAAACATCTAATTTACCTGGTACGTGATGATCTGAGACAGCCTCCTGCACCCTGCCTTGATTCACAGGAATTATTCATATTGTATGAATTTGTTTGGTGATTATTATGGAAATGAGTGGGATGAAAAGACAGTTGGAAGACAAAAAAAAATCCCAGACAAAGCGCTCAGGACAGACCTTATTAATATCAAACACTGCTACCTGCAGAGATCAAGTTATTAATTATAATATCATGTTTTTATTAAAAAAATGTAAGAATTGTTTTGCTGTAATTGTCACCTTTCCAAAAAGCTGATACAAAACTAACTTCACATTGTGACACAGGCCTAAATGCATTTTTTCACCCTGAATTTGATTAAAAAAAACAAAACAAAACAGACCACAGAATGTTTAAAAATGATCAGAGTTCATGAGCAGGAAGTCAAAACATATTGCTGTCAATCCAAAATGTTTGTTTATCAACTCTGAATTATAAATGTGTGTGAGAATTAGGACAGTTTGATTTCAAGCCAAACGTCAGTCACCTCAAGATGCTTTGTATTATTGTAAGGTCTACATTACAATATATATATATATAGAAAAACCCAACAATCATATGGCCCCCTATGAGCAAGCACTTTGGTGACAGTGGAAAGGAAAAACTCCCTTTTAACAGGAAGAAACCTTCCAGGAGAACCAGGCTCAGGGAGGGGCGGCCATCTCAACTGGTTGGGGTGAGAGGAGAAAGACATGCTGTGGATAATTAGATAGTAGTCAGACAAGTTAGACATCCAGTCACACCTGGGAAAGATCCCCTACCCCAACTCCAGTTAAGTGGTAAAGAAAATGTCTCTTTGACTGGATGGATGGATGTCCATGGCTGTTTTTTTTAAAATTTATTTTTAAATGGAGAACAGCATGTATTCAGAGACTAATGCTTCTCCAATAGATCACTTCACCTATTTTATATAATAAAGAAGTATCTTCGGGTTTTGTAACACAGAAGAAATCTTTTGAGGTGAATCAAAAATACTGCAATACAGCGTATGAGGAGGGAGGAGGTCAGGGTAGCTGGAGGACAAACAAAAGCTTTAGCACTTTAAAACCACAGGTAATGGTGCGTATATTGTACTTGGGGTAAGTTGTTTCTTCACACCAGTGGTCACTTTTTCAGTGGACAATGAACTAGACAAAGTCTTGTTTTCATTGCAAACTTAGTCCAATTTGTTCCAGTCATGTAGGCTCCTTTCAAGACCTAAATGGTAAATGGACTGCATTCATGTTGTGCTTTTATTCAGCGTTCTCTTCAGTTATACCTGTCATTCACCTATTCAGACATAGACAAAGGTCTATGGGAGACGGCACTGGCACGACCATCTGCACTGTCTTTGCTGTGTTTTACTTCAAGGACACTAACACATGGATGGGAAGAACATGAATCACTAATTAGTTACTGAAAGACTCTTTAATCTCTTAAGACTATGCAACTATAATAAATGCAATCATAACAAACTTGACTTTAAGGGATCCATTTCCACTTGCACATACGCAAGCTGTGAAAATAAAATGTAACGTTACATTTAATCCTCACTCAGTTACACTAATACTGAAGTCTCACTGCATAGCCAGGCAGCAGCAGAAGCAGTGGGCATTAGCATCAACCGTCAGCTTGCAGCATTAGTGGCAGTTCATGCCCACGAATCTCATGAGGCGTTCCGGAAATCAGCTGGTGACACACTCTTTAAACTAGCTGATAAATAACACTGATTCCCCTTTGGCTTTCATTAAATGGAGGTTGTGAAGTCTGTGCTCCAAAGCAGTGAAAATTATCCATTCTGAATTCAGTCACTAACTTCATTACATGTGCAACATGTACCTTTATTACCCGTCATTTATTCTCCGACAGTGTGGCTGAGTGTGTGCAGCTTTTTCATCTTCCCATTGCAGCTTAGAGATCCAAACTAATGACCACAGTCTGACCACTAGTCATGTCTCAGTGTGAGTCCAAGTCAAAGAGGGCCTATTGTTTTACACCCACTTACACCAGAGGTTCAGGAGCAAGGTTTAAATGACTCAGGCGTTCTGCAACACTGAGGTGTGCTAGGCAACCTACAGCCAGTTGTACTGTGTCGAGAGACTACAAGGTTATGCCTCCTTTAGTTCAAATCTTAAATTGGAAGCTCACCATAATCAGTTTGATTGTTCAATAATTCATCTGTCGCTGCGTAAAATAGTCACTTTGGGAGGAGGTTGATGAGGGGAACCAGGCTGCACTAAATCCCCTTAGAATAATTATGCATGGTACAAAACACATAAAAGCAGCCCATGAGTAGAATAAAAAAAATCTCCATATTAGATTTTAATAAGACTTTATACTGTTCTTTTTTTTTTAATCATGCTTATTATTGTAGATATGCTAATCATTATTTATCAAGAGCCTCCAAATGTTTTTTTTGGCTTCTGGGGGACTTCAGGTTTATAATAGGGGAGATCAAGAAGTGTCTGTATGATGTGAACATCTTAATGAGCAAAGAAACTAAGCAACGAGGAGTATAGCAGAATGTAAATGGCTATTAGTGAAGTTTGACCCTTGTTAACACCACCATGACAAATATTTAAGCTAATTATAAACCCAGTTGAGAGTTAAGTACTTGATTAATTAACTGGAAACACCAACGCATGACATTTACCGTGTGAAGTTTAGACAGATTGTCATTTAGGATTAAAACTAAAGACAGTGTAACTGATGATGACTCTCCCAAAATGAGAACAAAATACTATATAGCTAAGTATCTGTATTACCGCTAATAATAAAAGTTCTAAACGGCACCAACATGACAACTACAGTGAAGAGGTTTATTTTAGTAATGGAGTAGATGAAGTGTTGGCACACTTGTCACACAGAGGTGATTCCAATAGGAAATTATACTTTTGTACAAGGTTTAAAACATGTTTATATCTGCTGGGTTGGCACACATTACTCTCAAATAAAATCAGTTTTATTTATATAGGACCAAATCACAGCAACAGCTGCCTCATGACACTTTGTATTGTAAGGTAAAGACCATACAAAAGCATCAAGACAATTCTAACAATGAAACAGATCCTGATGAGCAACCAGTTGGTGACAGTGGAAAGGAAAAACTCCCTTTTAACAGGAAGAAACGTTCAGGAGTGCTCTGTATCTAATATTTAATAAGGAGAGATCACTTGGAAGAACTGAATGTGATTTATTGAGATAGAGAAATGTATTTGCCGATGTGACTCCAATGACAGTGGCTACGCTGATTAGTAACATTATGATACATGAGACGTTAGAGAAGGCAATGGGGAATTCTTCTACCTTGTTCTATTGAAACTATTGTCCTCCTCGACCTCTCCAACCATGTCGTACACATTCTTTCTCCTCTTTCATTTCTATCCATTGTTTATATCAACTTTAAACTCACCTTCCTGGCTGTGCACTCCAAACCAGCATATCAATCATCGTGTTTAGGAAATTTCATCTGTGCTGTAGCTGTGTTTAACTGTGTTTAAGTGTGGTTGGCATAACCAGTTTACACAATGACACATGTCACGCTTTAAGACTTAACCAAAAGACTCATTCATTAAGTAAATAGATATAGAAAATTGGATTTGGTGTTTGATTACCATTGCCACAAGGAGAACAACCAGCTTCTTAAACACAAAGGTGCTGAGATGCACTGGCTTAGGAGATGGTGAACAGAGAGGATGCTTCTCATTATGTAACATATGCTTACTCACGTTCTCTCTCTTCCTGAGACCCAGAAATAATTTCCCCTTGAATGACTGAGGATCTTCTAATCACTTAAATACATCTCAAGAAGACAAAAGAGTAAAAGCAGAGGAGGATCCTAAATGAGCTGAAACACAAGAGCACATCTTTTATCAAGTGGCATGACAAATAAATGCCACATCCATATTCATACTGTGTAAAACTGGAACTGACCAGTTCTCATCTCTTCCTTGCACATCTTTCTCATGTTGTGACTTAACACATAGCCGATGGGGGAAATGTAGTAAAGTAGGGCACAGGTGATTCTAATTATGAAGAAACACATGAGGGCAGGAAGTGAAGTCCTCTGCAATGAGACCAAAGCTGAGAGTTTCCTCGCCATGTACTGACAGAAATGTAGTTACATTTCCCAGGAGGTGCATGTCAGGTTACGTGGATGGTTCTGGTTTAAGTTACAGCGTAGATTTCCCACAGAAGCATCATTGACGCATCAGTCTTCATATCTATTCCAAAATTCAGGTTAAAGCAACCAACTCTGTGTATAAACTTAAACTAGGAGTTAATTAAAACAGGTGATCAGAGTTAGTTCAATAAATAAGTTCTGTATATTCACCCTCAATTAGGCTTATGTGTGGGCAATGGAAAAACAGCATCTACATTAGAGCTCCAATGCATGATCATTTTACATGGCAACAGGTAACTAAAGAGCACAGCCTCCATTTTAATCCAGTGGACTGAGAAAGATGAGTGCACATCAGTGTAGACCAGGCAATTTGTCTTAAAAAACAGGACACAGGAAATGAGTCATTTTAACCAGCATTATCTGATCCATCATCTTTTAGTGAACTTGAATATGCTTTAGCAGATAAAATGCATGTGGTGGGATTTTTTTAAAACTGCATTTTTGTATGTTTTCAGTGAAAATCACAGCAAATAAATCAGACACCAACAAACTAGATCTTCATTGGTGGATTCCATACATGTATTAAGGTCAGTGATTTAAAAAAAAAAAAAGTAGTGACTCTTATTGTCCATTATATTTAGAAGATTCACATGAGTCATATATGAGTCATATATACCAGTGGGTAGACTGCATTAACCAATCAGCTGTAACGTGACATAGGCCAAATGCTGGGGGCAGCAAATGAACATGAGAATACTGAACCAGCAGGTAAGAATCTGCTTATGGATCAGTGTATTAGTTAGACCAGTTAAGGACAATTTCAATGATTTGTGTTAGGAAAGATGCCAAAGTCAAACTTTAAATTTGACACACGTGTTGTACATTGAGTTGCTAAACTTTTTCTTTTTTCACCTTCATTAGTTTAACATAAAATGCTATCAGAGCAGATTCAGAGCCTCTGCAGCCTGGATCTGAAAATCACTTTGGACCAAACTGGACCAAAAGTTCTTTTGGCCTCAACTTCACTCAGAAATCTTTGCATCTTTTCAGTTATTTTTATTGATCACTGTTTTAGGTGAAAAACCAGTCATACAGACAGAGCTTACATTAAACAGTAGTTGCTATAGCAACATAAGGTAAATGTTTCAGTGCAGGGGGAACTAGTTGACAACCAGACAGCTACCTCGTTGTCCACAGCGATACAGAGTTATACTGTTGGAAACATGTGGCCTTTAGATTTTGCTCTGAGCTGATAAATCCAAAATGTCCAGCGATCACAAATATAAACTCATAATGAAATCATGTGTGTTAATATAACAAATACGGGGACAGAAAACTTTGCTTATTAATCAGCTCATGTATGTGCTTTGAGAACAACTGTGTGAATGAGGAAATGAAAAATGTCATGTCTAATGTGAAAGATGCACTTTATAGCTCTTAACTGGATCTTTTAAAACAATAGTGGTTAGTCAGTGCCAATGACTACAAAAACAAACAAAAACAAGGACGACGTAATAGCTCCCCAAAAGTAAAGGCAAAATGTCTCTTTCGCCCCCTGGTGTCTGGGTAAAATACATGTCATAAACAAAGGTCAAAGTGGAGCTTAGTTTATTTTAATGTGCTGCAATCAGGCGTTGCTTCAAGTAAAAACATGAGGATACTTGCTAAATAGTAAGAAAATGTTGACATGTCACAACCTGTTTACACTGTCAACACATCCTTTCTTTCTTTCTCTCATTGCGTGCTGGGAGTGTGGTGTGAAGCGTGTGGTGAGTCTGACTGAGAGGACTTGATTGCAAACATTCCTCTGTTTATCAGTGATGAATTACTGGTGAGAAAGTTGTCTTGACATGTGACTTCTGGTGCTTTGGAGTGTTTTAGTTGTGGCAAGGTTGTGCACCCCCACTGAATAAGGGGTCAGGTAATGTACAATGGAGGATTTTGCATTGGGCCATTGCTGTTAATAGTTTTGTGCCCAAGGTTAAGAAAGATGCAATTGAATGATGTCCCTTTTATCAAGAAATAGAAACAATTTTTCATATGTTTCTTGAATGTAAATGCCTTGAACCACTGTTTATTATGTCAAAACGTGTCTTTAAAAAAATGTGGAGTGGCTTAGTCTCCATTGGCATTTTGGTTTGGTGCCCCCCAAAAGGAAGCAGTTAAATTTTGTGCTGGGTCAACCAAAATTTTCTCTATATAAAAGTAGAAAAGATAAAATAAATAATAGGGGGTTGATACAACTTTCATTTTGCTGGTTAAATATAGAGTTAAAGCCAAATTTTAGTTTTGTTCATTGTTGAATAAATTAACTGATTTTTCTTCTCAGTGGTGTTTTAATAATGTGGTGTGTTCTGTTGTAGATGGTCAATTATACTTCAGCCCTGTATTTCTGTGAATTTGTTTTTTCCTTCTCTGACAAAACCTGATGTCTATTTGAGAAATAAATGTGTTGTTTAAAAAAAAAAAATCCAATCTTCACCTGCTTATTAGCCTCCAACTTGTGTTTTCCCACTTCCACCCTCTGTCCCTTCAGCTCTAACTTTTGCCTTTCCTTTTTTATATGACATTTACAACAACATTAGCTCTTTCTGCTGCTCAAAAGTCAAGGTTCCTGGTGAAACTCCGTGGCACTATTAATGGCTGACCAGTTCCCTGTTGCCCAGCCACCAACACACCCTTTCAATCAACTTCAACTTAATCTCAGATTTCAGTGCCTTTACAATGCTTATCACCAAGCCCACTTAAAGTTCATACTCATCTGCAACTTTCAACAACTGGTCTTTAAAGCATTGATCTAGGAAACTTTCACACAGTGCAACAACAAATTCCTCTATACCTGCCATGACTCTTCAAGGCTCATGCAGAAAACAATAAAAACAGTCAACAAAACAGTGTTGCCCCAGGCCAATTAGTGCACTTAAAGACAAATATTCTTCACTAAAGTGGAAATCTCAGCCTACTTACCTGCCTATCCCAGCTTACCTATATCATAAGCCCTAGTCTTCATGCAGATTAGCGGTGGGCTTTTTAAACATTCGACCCAGTAACCAGGTTAGGCCCCCAACAAGCTGGCTACTCACCTGACAGCTCTGTAAATGTTGCCAAGCCAAATGCTCTGAGTGCATCGGCACACACACGCAAGCACGCACCTAAACAAAAAACCAACCAACCAAACAAACCAAAACGTACAAACGGACTATGCTGCCATTCCTACAAAGGGAGACTCCACAAACACTTATCCCACTTCAGAATCTCACAATCACTGCTAATCAGTCACAATAACCTGAGACACAATTCAAATGAATCAAAATAACAACCCAAGTTCAAAAACAAGCATCTCTTAGACACAAGGTAAAGCAAACAATTCACATTGCATGATTCAACAAACCTACTATCCTGGCAACAAATCCATAAAACCAAACCCAAAACGGCTATAAACAAATCATACTTAAATGGACGAGCCTCCACTTGTCACATACTGGGCCATGACAAAAACCCAGAGTTGCATGGGAATGTCTTCCAAATCATTTTATTTTAAGTAAATAAAACAGAAAAAAGCAAACTATTGTCAAAAGCACAAATTATGGTGTGTTTGTAGTCAGCATCCTCAGTGGTGTGAAGGAGTACATGGGTGGAAAAATGATGTATGCAATGGTGTTAAATGCAAGAACCGAACTGAACCAAAAGCAACCAGAGCCCAACCAGGAGTCTCAGGAGAATGAGCTGGCGCACAGCTACGCTCTAAAGGCTTTTGATGGAGCCCTGGCTTACTGGGCCCAGGTGCTGCCAGTGTTACTAGTTGTGAACAGGAACTCCGCCTCTCCAGTGCCTGCAAACAAGACACAAGCAGCCCATAAGGAAGGCAGGGTGCTGCGGGTCATCACAATCACCAAACACTGTTTAGTTTGCCATACAATGTATCTTCTAAGTCAAGTTTAGAGTTTCTGTATTTCCGAGGGTTAGAAAAGAATCTGTGACACAGACAGATGGGAAAAATGTAAAAAGAGAGAACAAGAGATGAAGATGTGAGATTATTTTCAAAAAGAGGTGCAGCTCAGCAAGTAAAATTCCAAGTTTTAAAATCAGATATTGGATCTTTAGGCCAGTATAATGTGTTACTAAAGTTATGTTTTTGTGTAAAAATGTTTTGAAAAAAAATTTCCCATGAAATACTGTAACAATATATGTTGATAAATTCATTAAAGAGCAGTGGATACTGATTGTAGCTGCACAGATCAGCAAATCACTGCCTCACAATACAAATTATGTCTTATTTCTATATACTTCTGACTTGCTATATCACACTTTAACTCCTAGTCAGAAAACCTGCCCCTCCATGTTAGTGAATGGGACAGCGGTTGAATTAAAGTAAAGAGTTTTTATTGCACTGAGTTAGGTTTAAGTAGTCATTTCTCTCATGAGTTTCTTATAAATTAACATGATTCTGCAAAACTGTGGTGTAACATGTTGACTGAAATCTTTGATAGACAGTTACAGTTGCAGCGAAATTTTGTGTATCTCTGATTGCAGCTAGAGTAGGGACACCAAGAGGAGATCCAGTGTTTACTTTTCATAGGTAAGGTGGGCAGTCCTTAGCTTTCAGGGGAGAAAGCTGGTGTTAGGTAGCTACAGTATTTTCATTTAAGAAATCATTACTTATTGCCAGAGGGTCACCAAGTTTTCCCTAAATCCAGTTTCTGGAGCAGGGTTCACTGTGTAAAAACGACCCTGATTTAACATCAACTGTTTCATTTCTGCTGTCATGTTTTTATTTCCAAAATTATTAAAATGCCTCTATTTTTTTCTGTATAAGCATATTTTCAGCTTTTATTAAAGGTCAATGATTGCAGGTTATTTTGGTTTTAACCTCGTTTGTCTGCAGAGTATGCCCTGTGTATGTAATTACCAGTTCATTCCAAAGATCCAGCTTGTTTTTAAGGGTAATTAGTCTCAGTGCTGTTAAATAACATACTGATGGACTGTGTTGATGCAGCATGTACTCACACATTTTTTGTGTCTAGAATGATGAACTGTCCCTAAAAATGAAAATAAACATTTTTTGATTTGAGTTTGGTAACGTGACACATTTTTATGAAACAAACATCTGAAACCATTCCAGTTTCAGCACTTCGCTGCTTTAAATGACATTGGTCCACGTAGACCTATTTGCAAATCTGAGTGTCTTTGAAAACCCACCTGGTGAAGTAAACACTGAATCAGTGGCATTTATTAGCATACAAATTACCACCTGTGAATCTGTTCAGGTTGGAATTCCCAAATGTTCAGTCCCAACAATACGACTGCATTGATTCAAACAACTTAAATTTAATCTTGCTAAATAGAAACGTTTGCATTCGTTTCACATACATGCAATACCAAAAAGGATAAACACACAGTAATGGCAGCAATCCTTTATCTTTAAGAATTGTTCTTTCAAATGAAACAGAAGAAAACATGAAAATAAATAAATAAATAAAAGGGTTAATGTTAATCGTTTTGTGGTTAAAAACTGGTTCTGAAGGACTTTAGTCACCAATTCCGTAAAGTCATCTAAATGTGTGTAAGGTCCATTACTTACCTCGTGATTTACAGCTGTTTTGTTTTCTGATCATTTCCAGATTTCACTGACACTGTTTCATTCATATTCAGGTCCTCACTGAGCTTTTGCAGCACAGATCTGAGACATTGCCACAAAGTTACAAAGAAAGGAAAACTCAAAATATTTCAGCGATGGACAATGCTCTTATTTGTGCTTTTGTCGTTCTGAATTATTCATTGATTTTATACCTGTATAAATCCAGAAATGTATAAAATAAAATAGGTGTTGGATTGGGTTGAATTTGCATAGAACAAAAAACACTTAATATTAACCTATGGTTACGTTTGCATGTCCTTGATACACTGAATCCCACATGAAAAATCAGGTTCACATGTGTTGACATCTGAATGTACTCGTACCCACTGAGTAATTTTTTTTCTTGTTTAGAGGTCAAAAAGATGACTAAATGTTACAAAACTATCAGTGCTTAAATTGATCTTGATTCAAAAGATCAATAGAAAAATGTCTTTTTAATATGACATATGTTTATAGTATTGGTGGTTGCCACTCCTGTAAGTGAAGAACAGGAAAGCGAGGCTACAATTCATGTGGACTACCCAAACTGGACAACAGAAGAGTGCTAAATGTTGCCTGGTCTTGTGAGTCATGAGTTCGGCTGCCCCATTTGGATGGTGGTGTCAGAATTTGGCCTAAACAACATGAAAGAATGGATCTATCCTGCCCTGTATCAACAGTTCAGACTGGTGGTGACAGTGTTGGAGATATTGTCTTGGCACAGTTTGGTAAATAGTCTTCTTATATAGCACCTTTTTACTCTCCCAGAGCACTCAAAGCACTTTATAGAAAATGCCTCATTCGCCCATTCACACAAGCACTTTTTTCTGTGCTTTAGTGCTTTTTATCTAACGTTGACACACATTCATAATCTGATGGATGCATCAGAAAGCAACTTGGGGTTAGTATCTTGCCCAAGGATATTTAGCCTGCAGACTGGAGCAGCCAGGGATCGAACCTTTTAAACATTATATGGCCCGCTCTCTCTCCTGAACTATAGCAGTTTGGGTACCAACTGGGCATTGTTTAAAAACCACAGCCTACCAGAGTATAGTTCTTAATAATGCCCATTCCTTTATGACAACAAGATACTGCCTGATGGCTGTTTGCAGTAAGATGATGTGTGAAAGGTAGAAAGGTTTTCCCTTGCAGATTTCATGATCCAGGAAACCAGCATTTATATTCAACAAAACCAAAAAGATTTCAACAAAACCAAAAAGATTTCTTATATATTTAACTGCTCATGTTAATAAAAAGTAAATGAAGTACTTTTTTGAATTAAAAAAAACATTTATTGTGTAAGTGAACGACAAAGAAACTTTTGAGGTAATATGGTAATCTTCTCAAACTCAAATAAAGTTCTAAAATAACATATGTGTATAAATGTAGACAGGTTTCTGCATGTTGAAAGCAAAAGAACCAGGGTCATGTGGTTTAACTAAATCAATATCGCTCCTTCTCTTGGGATAATAAATGTATTGGTTACTAATATGAATGGAGTTGGCTCAATAGAAGAAAAATCAATTGGTCTCCCAAATCAATACCCTATTGGTGATGGAAGAATGCAGGTACAGTCAAAAATCCTGGGAATGTGATTGGGTTTATTCGTATTCAAGATAATTTATGAAAAGCAAAGTGGCAGATTACATAACACAACTTTTGTGAGACTAATCAGAAATACCTCGGTGTATTCTCTATTCTAAAAATCCTTGTATCTGTGTGCTCAGAAAGTGAAATGAAAGGACATTTTCTCATTTTGAATTTATGCAGTCAGGACACCTCGCTTTCTCCAGCCTCATTTTAAATAATGCTCTCAGACTTCATTTTAATCTTAAGATCTATCTCAACAGTGTGCTTATGTTTGATTAAAAAACCACTCTGACCATAAAAAAACTTATTTGAGCAGCAAATAACTCATTCACTAGTGATATAAATCTTAAACAAGCTTAAAATGAAAACATCTGCCTTGTGATTTCTTCCCAAATATACTGTTGAGGCTTGATTGAAGAATAGCTAGGCACCACTTCTTTCATGATGCTAAGATTAAAGCAATTGCAGAGCAGATTGAAGCCAGACAAACACTATTTTAGTTATTTATAGACTAAATAGCAGGCCTACAAAGCCAAACATGCATTATGGGATTGTGTCAACCCTGAAGAATGAGGTGGGCAAGAAAGATAAAAGTGCAGTTTCAAAATTACAACCCAAGCTACAATATAACTCCTTCATAATGGGCAGCAAAATCTAATCATTTGTTTAGACTTTGCATAGTTATGTAACTGTTTCCATGCCAAAGAAACTACAGTTTGTATTGATTGTAAGTTAGATTTTTTCAATTAGTTGTCAGATGTAAATACAAAGACCTAGGGATGGGATAATAATACTGCAATCCTGTCAGGGTAAGCAAGGCAGGCAGTGCTTGCCCAGTGAACTCTGACAACTGACATCAAAATCAAAGTGCAAGCATTCTCTCACCTTGTATCAATTTGTGATGTCACCATTTAGTCTGTGGACCACTGTTTTAAAGGATGGAGTTAAGCTTTTTTCCAGTCATCATCTTCATTTTTTTTTTCAAATTTGACATGATGGTTAACAACCAACGCTACTTCTGAGCAGTGAGATTGGTAAGCAGTATGCGTTGATAACGGACATTAAATTGGGATTCAAAAATAAAAAGAAAGAGACTGAAAACTAAATGAAGGTATCAAAGAAACTGAACAGCGAACTTCTTAGAACAGCCAAGACAAAACAGCACCCACCTGTCGCTCAAAGTGGCACACCTAAGAATCATTTAATGATTGAGTAAAGGAGCAAACATTTTTATTCACTTTCATGTCATTTGGGTTTCATATCTCAGCTCTCACATTGGGCACCTGTAAATCCCTCCAGACTTTAGCCTACCTCCTTGTTAAACCACAATAGCCTGTTTTTTCCTCCATATCAAAATATGTCAAACTTTCTACACATGAAATACTAGTATTGAAGTATTAAAGGCACCTGACAGATTTTCATCTTGTCCAGCCTTGGCCTAAAGCTTTGTTGGCTGTCAAATCAGCCATCTTAAATCTCAACAGACTAGACAGATAAAGGTTTGTTAGATTCGCCTCCTCTTTATGTATTCTTCTACACTCACAGTACAAAGCTGTGTTTTTCCATATGTCTACTTTTATAGCATTTTTATCATCAAGGCAGTTTTGAGAGGTCATAGGAGCGCCTATGTAGGACCTAGTCACACGTTTTAAATGGAGGAAAAGAACAAATGAAGCCACTCAGTTTTTTCTTATGTGTTGTTATGGCGACTACCATCTATTAGCTCCCCACTCTCATTATCACACAGACTCACCAGGGGGATGAATAAATACAGTTACGCAATATAAAATCATGAAGATACGATTTTAAAAAGGGGTTTACCATTATAAATACGCACTGGATACACTGAGTAATCATCACATGATGCTTTTCTTTTTAACTGGAGACTGTTTTGTACTGAGCTAATGTGGGTCCTTGTATGGAAGGCTGATTACAGTCATAGAGGATGTTAATTTCACTGTCCACTCTTTTTTTGTAGGATTAAGAATTAAAAATCATTTTTTTCTATTTCTGTTGGACGATTACGGTTTTAATTTTCAAGGACGCCACACATTTTTAACACTTCAATTTAGTGCATTAATTGAGCTTAACAGAGGAAACTTGATGTGGAAATAAATTCCAGCATTATTTGCTGTGACTGGGGATGGCAAGAGGAGAGTCAACATGGACTAATTTGATGCAAGCAGCTCTGTGCACAAATCCCCAGGAGGCCTGGATGATAAGGACTGATAGAGCCACTAAGAGCCTGAGGCGAAGCAGTTCTAAAGGCCACACGGATGGAAAAAATGCGAGAGTGTGGATGGGAATAAAAGAGTATTATCCACTTGTAATCAAATGCGAAGAATGATAAAAACAGTAAAAAAGATACCTGCACTGAAAATTCTGCCGTTATCTGCTGACTCACAGTATGGAGTGTGTACATGATGCATGTGATGCTCTCTGGGTGAATTACTCTCTCAAGCATCGTAAAATACAGCTGAAACCTGGACTCTGCTTCTCACTGCAGTCTACAGTTAACCGGAGAAATGGAGCATTACTCTAGCTACCTGAGACAAAGGTTTGGTGAATTTTGAAGTTTCTTTGGAACACAATAGAATGCAAATTGACGAAAACACAATTTATGGATTAAAGGACAAGGGTGTGGAGCTAAACTGCTTAGCTCCACAACTGTGTTTATCACTGTTGGTGTGATCTCAACAGTAAGAAGGACTAGCATGTAGAAAGTCCAGGCAGGTGGGAGCATTTTAGGCTGATTGATTTAAAAACAAAGGCAAAGCAGATGCTTACAGGCAGATTGTTGGTACAGGTAAAAGAGCCCATCAGAAGGCTTTACAGGTTTTGTGTGCTCTCAGAATCAGCTTTCTGTGCCAACTTTCATTCGTTTGTCTTCAAAGACAAATCAGATGCTACTCATAAACTGAAACTTTGGTTTTAGCTACAGATTCTATGACAACCAGTGTCCTTGGTTTTGTCTGTATCAGTTAAACTGTCTCTCCCTTGAAATACTCATTTCAGCTTTTTAGATGAAAAAAGTATTTCACTCTTAAAATATGCACACCCCATTGTTTCTACTGGGTCCTGTTGTTATTCATCATTTTTGAACACAGCACCTGAGTGTTCTCACGGGCTCTTCTCTTGTATCCTGGCTGTGACACTTAGATGGCAAATGTCCAAAGCTATGTCTACTTAGAAAGCAAAGCGTGAGTACTACATTAGCATACCAGCAGCAGCAGAAGCAACAGTCCCCGGTGAGTCTACACAGGAAGCATTCAAGCACACAATGACTATAATTACACGGCTACAAAACAAGAAAATAGACTTAAAGTGTAAACATATTTCAGGTGGTATTCACTGATAAACAGCATTAACAGTTTGTGGTGGGAAACTCATTCAAGGTGCAAGGCTAATAGAAAATTGCCAAATGCTGAAAATGTCAGAGATTCTGTATAAAATCTAAATGTTTACATGTGAGATAATACGAAATTATCTGTTCTGAGGTCAGATTTATGGTTGTCTATATATTAAGCATTATGTTATTATTTGTATTATATTTTTTTTAGTCATATGCACAGGACGTCTAAAATGTTCACCAAAAAGAAATGGGTGAAGCATAAATCACAGGAGACTGTGGTTTTTGTCACATTGGAGATGATTGCATCTTGCACTTTGCTTTGCTCTGTTTGGATAGGTTAGGGAAAGATTGCAGTTCAGGTTAAAGCATTGGTTTGTAAAGTTTCCACTTGTCAGTATGACAGAGTGTTTTTGTTGGTGATGGCCAGGAAGAGGGAGATGGGCGTTTCTGGTTAGACTGCTGAGGGAAGGGATCACGCTGTTTGTCTTAGGAAAAAACCCATAAAGCAATATAAAAATCGACTAATAGTCGATTTGTGTGCCCTCACAGAGCATTGTGAAGTCATACCTGTTACACCTGCATTAGGAAAATGATCTTAAACACAGGCTGTGTACATATTTGTGGTGCAATGGGAATGAGAACAGACTGGAACCATCAAGCCAAAAATATACAGCACTGGAAGTAACAATTACCTGCATAGAAATATTACACCAGTTTCTGAAGCAATATCTCAGAGGACAGTGCTGCTCTTTGCCCAACTTTAATGAGAAGTCTGCTCATTTTTCAGCCAGCCATCTGTTTTCTTCCTGTGTCACGAGCACTGAAGTCTTTCAGGGCCAAATGCACGGATGGAAAATTTTGTCTTGTTGCGCAACATGGAATAAATCAACCACTTAACAATTTAAGTAAAAATCCTTCCTGTCTTTGCTGAATGTTCCAACGCACAAAGCCCGAGGATACAAATCGCGTAAACTATTTTAAGACACCAAAATACAATAACAGCTTCGTATTTTATTTAATAAGAATATCTATTAAAAAATTCATTTTTTCCCAGGTTTTTATTTTTCTTTGAGTTTTTTTTTATTATAGCAACACTGAAAGACAAAGTGCAAAGTCTATTTTTTCAGTAAAAGGAAAGCAGAAACTTCATTTTGTTCATCCAGAACAAAACAAAGCTAATGCCAATCTAGCCTCAAACGACTTTGTAAAAACAAGTGTTCTTCTTAAAATTGTAAGAACAGGTGTTCTTAATCTCAAGAGCTGCTTAAAGTAAAGCTGGATGGAGAAACATCTTTATGAAGGCTTTAAGCAAGTCAAGAATGAAGCTCTGTGTTCTCATATCTGTCTGCACTTATCAGCTCTTCCTGCTGTTCTGTTTTTTTGCTTACCCATAAATCTGTAACATCAATCCAGTAATCTTCTTGCTGCTCTTTGTCTGTTCTGTTTAAAAGTTACTGTTATTCTGTCATTCAGAAGGGATGTTTCAAGGATTTTTTAAATGGCGAGGGTAGGTGAGAGGTTTAGGAATAGAAATCAGAACTTCTGTTACAATGAAAAATGAAATTAAAGCACTTTAAATGTGGTTAAAAACTCATTGGGCCATGCTGATTTGAATATGCAGAGACCTTCAGCTTCCATAAAATTGTATTAAGAGACGTCACTGCCACATAATTATATGGCCGATTCAAGATTTAATGGTGAGTTAACTGAGCTAATATAATATAATCTGGTTACAACAGTAAATATGTTTAATTTTACTGAGTGGTAGAAATAAATCCCAGTGTCTCCTTTGTTCAGAGTTTGCAAAGTAAATGAGTTTGGCAACGGTAGGCAGGAGACCAAACCACTGTGAGATACATGAGGGGGAGACTATCTAAACCGGGGATGCCAAATATAAGTCCTGGGGGCACAACAGGATTCCAGTGTGGCCCGCTGGAAGGCTTTGGAAAACTTCCTTTTGGGAAGGACCTCCCCTATGACCATTCATGCTAAACCAATGAAATTAAGTAGTATGTAACCAATTAAATGACAGAAAAGTACATGATTTTCAACATCTATAGAAATTTTGGTTAAAAAGAAAAAAAGAACTACTCCTTAAGCATGAAGAAACCACAGGAGGAGGAGCGTCCCAAACAGAATCTAATTCTCTGTACTTTCAGTGACCTTTTCATAGTTATAGTTTGTTAGTCAGCTGCAGGCAAAGTAAACACTTCAGTTCCAATTACGCTGGGTCTTTTAGATAGTCAGCACCAATCTGAGCTCCTCATCTAACTCTAATATCGGATGATTATATTCATGAACTTGTTTTTTCAATTACTACTCACTGCTTGTATCCACAGGTGAGGGCAGGAACAGTGATTAGTAAATCCTTTGTGCTTAGATGTCTTTTCACCTCAACAGACTGGCACACCATTGTTTTTGGCGCAGATGCTGCATCAATCTGTCTTTCAATCTGCTGCGCCACACGTGAACATGACAAGATACTCAAACCTCCTCTTGGGACATTTCATTCCCAATCTGAAGATTTCCCTCCTTTCTGGATGAGAACTAAGGCCTCGGACTTGGAGGTTCTCATTCCCACCCTGGAAACTTGTAAGTCACTTGCAAACCACTCTAGCTCAAGTTGGAAATCAGCAGCAACAGGAAGACATTAACTGCAAAATGGCCAGTCCGTGAGTCCAAATCCCACGAGTACAAAACGAAACACCAGTATGTGAGAGTGAAGAGGAGAAGAGACGAGCTATTTTCTGCCACTTTATTCCAGCTTCATGCAACAGGCTGTTGTGATCTAATGAGTCACGTGTGCTAAGTCAAGTGCAATAAAGAAGTTATTAAAAGAAGATAATAATAGTAAAAGAGTGACATTTAAAGAATCTACTTGTATGAGAATTATGCTATGAGTCTCAGTGCTGTTTTTATATCTGAATGTTGCTTGGACACACAAAATTGAAACACAAGACATAGTTTTGAAAATTTATGGGCTTTTTTGCGTGTTTTTTTTAACAGGTGCTCTAAAGAACATTTGGCTAGCACACCCACTGTGAGATTTTTCTCCAATGTGCTGAAGTTAAATATGCTCTTTCTAAACAAACAAACAAAAAACACACACACAAAATCAATATATATGCTAAACTGAGGCTGGTGGTCTGGCATAAATGTAAAATACAGGCAAGTGATGTGTCACCCATGTATATATATGTAATATATATATGTATATATATGGAATACCAATGTGTTTCTCAGAAGCATTAAACAGATTCATCCCACTCACTGCATTTTCAGCCCTTTAGCAACTTTTGGACAAATGATGTTTCCTTATCGGTGCTTCATAAAAACACAGAGAACAACCCTGATATCTTGCAGATTGAATATTTTCTTTGAACTAAATTAATCAGGCCCATCCTAAACGTCTGTTAGGATTTAATTAAACCTGGAATGAAATCCATTTTTAACACTGATTCTCCCCAAGCAATATTCAGCAGCTGTTTGGAATGTGGCCCAAGGCTGCAAACTGAATCACAGAAGAGTTATTTTTCAGTGTTATAAAGATTTTGTTTACCTCAGTTTAAATTATTCAAGATAATCGAGAAAACAACCCTGTGGGAACTTCTGTTGCACACCAACTTTGGCGTCTTGACTGTGCAACCTCTCTGCGTCTTGCAGAGACGACGGGTGTATGTGGGCCTGAAATAAATGCTTTCCTCTTCATTTAAGTTGTTTTTTCAAATAAAAGTCAATGACCTCATCTTTGCGTGGAGGTTAAAGTCTGCACTGCAGAGAAATGCTGACAAACAGACTTGTGGCTGAGGTGGCATTATGATTTATTGAAGCTCCTCTGCAGCAGTGATTCACACAGTGGTCAAGCAAACACCTTCATTGGCACGCATGAATCAAATTCCAGGCGAAGCTTTTGCCAGAAAATCACACAGCTGCTTTTACAGCTTTTTTTCTCCTTTTTTTTTTCGTGTGCATATAAATCAGCTTCAAGTTTAAAAAGACACAAATACATAAGGCAATATTTAAAATAGCATTCACTTACATAGTAAATCTGTTTGTGAAATACTGTCACAGAGGATACAGTTGTTCTTTTTTTTGTCACAGTGCAACATATTTAAGGCAGCAACAAGTTACACAACACATACATAAAAATACATTCAGTTTAGTCTGTTTCATTACATAAACATGATGAAAATAGTTTTTTATAGTCGCATGTACATGCTGAAAGTGAGAGAACAACCCACATGTGCAAATTCACAGAAATATCTACACAAGCCACAAAGTCAAGGAGCTTTGATTTAAAATCAGCACGTTTTATAAGTGGACTTTCATTGTTTCCACATTGAGGCTCTTTTTTTGGCTTTTTGCTCAGAGGAAATCATTAATAACAACAAGTTAAAGCAGCTTTCTACTCATTTGTGGTTGCTGCCCTGCATCAAATACAGAAACGCAATCATAACAAGAAATGCTATTATGCCTGAGAAATACACTGACCTTTTTTATATATATTTTACAGCCGTGCCATCCAAAATTTTAGATGATCATTGATAAATTCTTGTGCGCAAGCATTAGAAAATGTTCTTGACATGAGAATCAGCAGGTCAACAAAGCACAGAGGTGTGGTATTTGTTGCTGGTATTCTTCTCATTTCCAGAACAATCTTCTTTGAGTGCTCTCATTCTCTACGAATGGCTCAGAAAATCTTGTGCAACATCTCATTTCTTCAAAATAGCTTTTGTGAAATAAGCTATTTTAGCCTGTTTTCTATTTCAGCATTGGTAGTTTTGCCACTTGAGCAAATTTGTAGTTTATAACTTGGAGAAAAACTCATAAAACAGTCCAGATGTAGACACAGTTCCATGGAGTGCATGAGAAAGAAATCTACTGAGGTTTGAGGACTTTCATGCATATATATATATATATATATATATGCACACACACAAACACAAAACATAAATACAAACACAAGCTGTGGATGTAAGTATATATGCTTTCAATATGCACTGTATTTGTTTTGAGGAGAATGGCACTCCCAAACCTGGAGGTAGTCTGTATAAACTCTGTTAGATGTGCCATATATAATTAATTTACTGTGGCATTTATGTTCCATGTTGCCACAATAATTCGGTGTCATAATCCTGTACATACAAAGTTAATAACAATAAGCAATATGTTAGCTCTCTTGACCCCAGAAGGTAAATAGAAAATATTTTCCGAGTGAGAAAGAGAAGCAATCTGCAATTGCTGGTCACTTCAAACTTGAAATTGCACTTATGAATGGCATTCACTACAAAACAAATTAGCACTTGTCTGAAGAGCAATGTGCTATATTACAAGATGTTTGTAAACCTACCTCTTCAGCAACCTGAAACCATAGATGGATACCCAAATAAATCACTTACCGGCAACATGTGAGATATCATACTCTCAGAGTCCATGTTGGCCAGGTTTTGATTTAAATCGCAGGCTGTGGGTTCACAGCGGACACTTTACAGGCAGCTCACACATACAGCAGAGCATGCGAGCAGCAGAAAATCTCTTTGAAGGTTTTTCTCATCTCTTGGCTGCGAAAAGCATAGATGATGGGGTCAATGACAGAGTTGCACATGATGAGGATGAGGTACATGTTGAAATGGGACATGAAGCAGGTGCAGTAGGGGTTCCTGGGGCAGCTGATCATAAGGATGAGGTGGAGGAAAAAGGGCGCCCAGCATACCACAAATACCCCAAGGAGAATGGTGAGGGTGATGGCACCCTTCATGTTGGCACGCTGCTGGATGGGAGCGTTGCCCGGTAGGGCTGCGATCCGCTTCATGTGCAGGCGAGCCAACAGGAACATGTGGACGTAGAGTGATGCCATGAGCACCAGCATGGTGAAGAACATGGTGATGAGGCAGATGAGTACAGTGGTGCTTTCCGAGTAAATGATGAACAAGATGCCGGAAATGGTGCAGCACGTCCAGATGCTGCTGATGACCAGCATTGCACGACGCAGGGTGACAATGTTGTGGTATCGCAGGGCATAGAAGATGGTGATATAGCGGTCGATGGCGATCGCTAGCAAACTGCAGATGGATGCCAACAGAGAGCTACAGATCATAGAGTCAAACACATTGTCCATGCTTTTAATCAGTGTGACAGGGATGGTCAGGCTGCCTCCATTGATGAGTGCTATAACAATAGTCTCTGAGGCATTTGAGACACTGACGAGCATGTCAGCAACTGCAAGGCTACAGATGAAAAAGTACATAGGTGAATGAAGGTTCTTGTTTTTGATTATAGCAGCAACAACCAGGATGTTCTCCAGCAAACTGATGATGCCCAGAGTGAGGAAAACCTCAGTGGAAATAAGCAGCTGCTCATAACATCCAGAAGATGAGTCTTTTTCCTCTCCTGATAAGTCTTTGTTAAATGGCAAATTGCCTGAGGTTTGGCTCCTGTTGTGGTAGCCTTGGATCAGTCCATGGTATTCTGTGGCATTCATAATGGCTTCTTTTAAATTCCTTTCTCCTTGGGTTATTTCTCCGTTGTTAAGTGTCCAGCTAGTTTGTCCGTTAAAGTCTCAGTGTGTGTGGCTTTGGATCATCCTCATTATCTGGAGGGCAACCTCTGCGCCCCCGAAGAAGAAAAAAGAGTAAAAAAACTCTTAGCCAGTGCTCCTTCTTCCCCTTTTCACCCCTCTGGCGTTCCAAGAGGCAATTTTCTTCAAACGTTCGCTGCAGTTATTGTTCTCAACAAAACACAGTCCCACAGCTCTGCTCTCATCTCTCCACTCTGGAGGGAAACAGTGTAGTGAGAAGTTAAAGTAAGAAGATGTAAGGCAGATAAGTGAAGCAGAAAGCAGCTACAAAAGCAAATGTGTGTGAGAGTGATCAACAGTGAGCGGGAACATGAGAGGCAGAGCGCAGCAGCTTGCTGCACGACTGCAGGCAGATCTTCACTTCGCAAGCTACTGTGGTCTCACTCGCTCTCACTCGCTCCTGTTATATTGAACACACACAAACATACACACCAACCCCTTACCCTCCTGGCTGCCTTCTGTCCTATCCGCTTGCTGATAAAGTGGGAGGAGGAGCAAAGTTTGGGCTGACGCATGAATGTAGATTTAAAAATGAATCAGACCCAATGCAACACATGAGAAGACTTTCACAGTGTTTTCGAATCTCAGGGGATGTTGAAACATTTCTGTGAAATCTAATTCAGCAGCATCGGTTTTCACATAACGATGAAAACATCAAACACCATGAATTATCAACTTTAGGTGGAAAGCAAGCAATCTTTATTTATCTAGCACTTTTCACAGATCGAAAAGTCCAAGAGCCAACGAGAACCGACACTCAGATAAACAACACACAACTAAAGAGTAAAGCTAATGTAAAATCGAAACATAAAAGAAGTTTTAAAAAATTGCAAAAATAAAATAAAAATGTTTGACAAAAAAGGCTGAGTCTCACTTATTGCTGGCCGCATGAACCAAGCTGCACATGTGGTTATACATTGACTGAATAGCTCACAAGAACTGGCTAGAATGGCTCCATTCTCCTGAATCCCTGAACTCCTGAATCATGTCTTCTCCAGCTACAAAAAACAAATGTAGACTGGTTTGCCAAACTCCCACACAGCCTTAAATGGTTAGCACTGTTGCCGCACAGCAAGAAGGTCCTGAGTTCAATTCCACCATCAGGCCGGGGTCTTTCTGTGTGGAGTTTGCATGTTCTCTCCGTGTTTGCGGGTACTCCGGCTTCCTCCCACTGTCCAAAGACATGCAACTTGTGGGGATAGGTTAATTGGATAATTCAAATTGCCACTAGGTGTGAATGTGAGTGCGAATGGTTGTCTGTCCCTGTGTGTTGGCCCTGCGACAGACTGGCGACCTGTCCAGGGTGTACCCCGCCTCTCGCCCTATGACTGCTGGGATAGGCTCCAGCGCCCCCTGCGACCCTGAAAAGGATAAGCGGAAGCGAATAGATGGATGGAAGAGAAAATCTATAGTTCAGGAGTTCCTCTGCCAGGCCAAAAAGCTGTTCCTCCAAGGTTTGACAGATAGATGAACTCCACAGTACCGTGGGATATACCTTGGAGATGGAACACATTCTCTGGTCCGCCACTATCTTAACTCAATGTACTTTAATTAACAACCCCCCACACACACACACACACACACAATACACATCCATGTGTTTGCAGGGGTGCATTAACTAGTAGAGCACCACAACATCCAGAGCCTTAGAAGGCCTAAGCTGGCCAAAGGAGGAGACAGAAGCCCCTGACATCCAGAGAAGAAAGCTCCTTACCATTCTTGGACAGTTTATCGATCTACGTCAGCTCCTCATAATAAACAGGCTGAAAAGCTGTTGTCTGTGACCGGTGACAGCTTTGATATGTCTAATCAATATCCAGCCTTCATCAAGACGCTGTCTCATGAGATGACACTGAGTAACGAATATCACTGGTGATGGAGTTGGGTAATCTTTAAGGACAAAAAAAAAGACAGTCACTTCCTGGGATTCGTGCATTAATTGGTTTGTGGGAGGCAGAATAGCACTTACATTTCTGCAATTATGCTTTTTCATATCTGGTAATTATGAGCTAATTATTGGTACAAAAAGTAATTGCTTTAAATAGTGTAATGAAATAATACAATAAAAAGGTCCATTCAATGTTACTCGATGTATTGTAGTGGTAATTTTGAGCTTTACCCTTTGCAAAATATTGTCATAACCAGGATTGCTGAAAATAGTAAAGCAGGTTTTTAGCAAGTATCACTTAGATAATACAGTCAGGACCACATGTGATTGTGATGTCCATCTGAAGAAGCTAAACAAACCAACAGAAATGATTTTGTTGGTCGGTATTGCTCCTTTCTGCCCTTTCAAATATATATGTGAAAAGCCTGAGACAGGCCTGTACAGAACAATCAGCTATCACGTGTGAAAGACTGATGAATGCTTCCTCTTCCTACCCCGCTGCTCTTTAAATGCAGACTTTTTCTTGCTTTTTAATCTGTACATATGAGACTTGACAAGTGAAAAATCATGTTCGGGGAAACTAGATAATATCACGAAATGTGGGCTTAGAAACACACGGATACACACAAAAAGAGAAAATTTGTGCCGTGCAACATGAATTGATTGATTAAAGGTTGTGATTATGTCATGAACTGGCATGAGATAGGACTAGAAGAGGAGATGGTAGAGATGTAGTGTGAGGGAGCAGCAACTTTACAAGCTACAGACAAAAGCCAAAAGCAGTTTAAATAAGTTGTTGTATGTATATGAGATTTGCCATTTATGGGGGCTGAGAAAATAAACTTTAAGGGGAAAAAACTATTTTGTCATGGGTTACAGCCAATACTTATAATCATTAATTAAATTAACCAACTGTTTGGTTGGGTAGAATGCTCCATGCTGTGTCGCACAGAGCCCTAATCACCACCATTACATTTGCTGTTATACCAAAAGTCACAATGAGAATGGAACTCTCAAACAGGCAACACATAACCACTCATTACAACCACGAGCATTTCTGAATGTCCGACACATTACAATACAATACAATTTTATTTATATAGCACATTTCAAACCAAAGGTATACAAAAGTGCTTCACAATAATGCAATAAGACATTGTTATAAAACATTAACAAAGTACAAAAAACAAACACTAGTACTAATACTAACAGATGGGAAACACTAATTAAACCAGGATAAATAAAATAGATGTCAGGCCGCAGTTAAGAGACAGAGTCAGTTCATAAATATAAAATAATATGTAGAAGAATCAGCAATAATGCAGTAAAAAGTTAAAATATAGTAAGAAAGTTCAAATGTAAAAAGGTTAAAATAGATGAAATAAGGGCACTAGCTAGTATGGGGAATGCCAAATTAAATAAGTATGTTTTCAACCATGTTTTGAAAGATTGAATAGAGTCTGACGCACGAATAGTTACAGGAAGACTATTCCAGAGGTTCAGTGCAGCTGAGACCAAAGCACAATCGCCCCTGGTCTTCAGGCGGGACCTGGGTTGGACCAATTGACCAGATGATCTTAGCGCTCGACTAGGAGCTAAGAAGGTCGGCAAGATAGCTAGACGCAATGTTATTTATAATTTTAAAAGTAAGCAACAAGATTTTTAGATGAATACGATATCTGATGGGTAGCCAATGTAAGTCAACAAGAACTGAAGTAATGGAAGCAAATTTTCCAGTTCCAGTTAGGAGACGAGCTGCAGCATTTTGAACAAGCTGGAGTCTGTGGAGATGGACGGATTGAAGGCCAAAGTAAAGGGAATTGCAGTAGTCTAATCTGGAAGTTACTAAAGCATGGATAAGTTTTTCAAGGTCATTGCGCTGTATAAAATGTTTGGCTTTAGAGATTTGGCACAATTGGTAAAAGCCAGATTTGACTACTGAGGACACTTGTTTATCAAGCTTAAATGAACTGTCAGATTAAACCTTGAATCGGATGGACTGCAGCGGCAGAGGACTGAACCAGGTACCACTCCTGTTGGCTTTAGTCTTTCCAGTTTTGTGTCAGTCCCTGTGCTTCTGAGTTTTGTTATCCTTAGGTTGATCCTTAGTTCAATGTTTGTTTCCTTTTTGTGTCCATGGTCTGTTTGTTTGTTCTTTCTTCTCAGTTTGTACATTTGGTTATTTTTATCTGTGGTCCCTGTCATGTCTCTGTGTTCTGTTACTCTGTCCCTGTATCTCGTTTGTATTCCTCGAGTGTGTTGTGTTTCCTGTTTTATTTTGATAGTTTTTTGTCTAGTGCATGTTATGTTCTGCTTTGCTCCCCAGGTGTGTCCTCTCTCACATGATTCCCTCCTGGGTATTTATTGTCTGAGTCTTACCCTGGTCTTCATTATGTGTGTGCCATTTATATCTGGTTTGGTAATCAATAAGGTCTAGATTCATGTTTAGTCCAAGTTTTGATTTGTTTTTTTTATTTGTTCCCCGAGCTCCAGCAATGAGCCTGTTCAGAGTTCAGTTCCTGTCCGCAATTTGGGTCTGCAAGCTGCTAGCCACGCATCAACGCTTGGCAGTGGCGGAAGGATGGTGTACTCAATAGAGTAGTCAGTAAGTGTATATTTCCACAGGACTTTCCTTTGTCATTTCTTTTTTTGTTGTTGTTTTTTTCCTTTTTCATTTCTATACTAAATGGGAAATTTTCATTTACAAAAAAGAAAAAAGAAAAAAAGAAAAATGATAGGACAAATAGATTAAGCAAAAATAATAACCAAAGTGTGTGTCTGACAAATGCAGTGGAGTAAAGTGCAATATTTGTCTGTAAAAGTGAGTGTAAAGTCTTGTGAAAATAAAACACTCAAGTAAAGCACAAGTACTTCAGATTTATGCCAGAGGACAGTACTTGAATACCGCCACTATAAAGTGTAAAAAATGTTTTAGAGGTGAGCTATTCTCTTGTATTTGACAAGAAGAGGTTACCTTCAATAAAAGATAATTTGCTGAAAATGAACCAACAAAACATGAACACCAAAGAGAGTCGATACCAGGTGAAATCCAGCTTTTACAGCCTGAAAGGTGCAGGTGAGCCACATAATCAGACAACAACCGCACGGCAGCCGATTATTAGTAAGCAAAGAGTACTTTGGAGACAGTGGGAGGAGCAGCCCTCGACTTTCTTCTGAAATGTTTTGCCCATTTGTCCACCGCTGTTTTAAAAGCTTCCATACGCTGGCTAATTTTGGAAATTTTCAATCCCAGTATGACGCAACAATACACAAATTACACATGCAAGGCTGTATAATTTTACTGCTAAAAATACAATATAGTTATCTTACACTCATTTTACAAACCTGGGTCCTTGGTCACGACTGGACTCACACCCTCCTCCCACACCTTGTAGGCCTTCTGATCCACAGACGTAGATAGAAGAGGCTTGTTTATTGTTTTGCATAATTTTGAGACATAACAGTAAGGCAGAAGGATTACATTAGTCCAGGACATGTCTCCTATTTTTTGTACATTTTATTTTTCCCTTATTAAATCACTAGGTGTGATGATTCACTGGGCATTATTCTAATAGTGTGATGTGACTCAAAATAGACACTGTACCATATGAAGATGAGCCTATTCTAAGACTAGAACACACTCATCTCACACAGATCAATAAGTACTGAACATGTAAAATTGTTTTTAATTTGTTAAGAGCCAGACACATTATGAGTTTGCAGTATTCATGCACAAGGAATCAAAAACACTTCTCTCTCTTACAACACGCTGTTGTTTCTTTTGTATCTTTGATGTTGTTGTTATTGTGATTTTTTTTGCCTTACAAAGTCCCACTTTCAGGTGTGTCTTGCCTGTGATATGTCCTCTGTGTTCTCCCTCTTTCTCACACACACACAAACACACACCCACACACACACACACACACACACACACACTACCTTTTTTTCACCTGCATATTGTTGTCAAAATTACAGGCATCCTGTCTCAGAGGGATTCTGGTAAAAATAGTCCACATGTCTGTTAGTCGCAGGATGAATTATTGTGATTCTTTATTATGAAGAAAAGCTTTCAGCTGATCTAAAATGCTGCAGCAAGACGATCAACATGGACTCAAAGGAGAGGACTTATTTTCCTCCTCAGTTCCTGGTTAAATGCACAAAACAAAGCCTCAAGACCAAGTGCCTTCATATCTTTAGGACCTCCTAGCACCACGTTATGACAATCGAGCACTCCACTCTCAGACTGCAGACTTATTTGTGGTTAATAGAGTTTTCAAGAGAGCAATGGGAGACAGAGCCTTCCCCTATTAGGCCCCTGTCCTGTGGACCAGGTTGGGGTTCAGAAACACAGATAATCTTAAGGTCAGACTTTTTCAAAAAGACACGTATCCAGCCTTTAGTTAGGGCTGGATCAGGGTGTACTCACAGGAAGAGACCAACATCTATGTACCAATCAGAGACCATTCAATGTCAGGGAAATTTAGTGACTTTTAGGCATTGCTGGGAAAATAACTGCTAGCGATACACAGTAAAAGTAATCTTGGCTCTTTGAGATGATGAATTAAAGGAACTATGAATGATACATTCATACATTCAGTACAGGTAGAGTACTTATTTATACCATAAAACAGTATTGGGGCATCGGCATATGTGACTGTGAGATGAAATAGCTGATTGGTTCCTGGTGATGTAACATACTGACAGAACAGGATGAACTGTGAAGTGTACGGGGCTACACTGTCTGCTGACATTCAGTCAGATGCTGCAAAACTGATCAGGCAACGTTTCATAATGAAGCAAAAATGGAAAAGCAGCCTGAGAGTTTTTCAAGGCTAAAACATTATGTCACAATCTGACCTTAACTCAGCAGAGCACACCTTTGAGTTAGTAAATAGAAAACTGAATGTAGACAGAGCTACAAACAACCAGCAACTGAGGTTGGCTGCAGTCAAGGTGTAGCAGAACATCTCAAAGGAGCATTTAGTGATGTCTATATGTCTAATTAAAAACTGCCTTTAAATTTTAAATGGCTTTAGTTTATCTAAGTACATTTGAGCTAAACATTTGAGGCAGTGAATTTTTAATCCAACTGAATTAAAGCTGAAAGTCTGCACTTCAATCACATGCTGATTGTTTGAGTGGAAACCATCTGATGTACAAGGGAAATTTACAAAAAAAACTAACAAAAACTATATTGTCTGAATATTTATGGATCTAATTTTAAGCTGCTATAGACTCAGACTGCTCAGGGACCAACCACACTGCACTGAGCTGGACTCCATATATTTGTATGCTACTCATGCCTGGTATTAACTTTGTTTTCCTTCTTCTTAATTGTCCAGTGTTGTTTCTGTCCTGTTTCTTTTTGTATCTGTGTCTGTCTGTTGCTACAGAGCAGCATGTTCCTGAGGTTAATGAAACCACCAACCTGCTGAGTGTTTATTGTTATTTGCTATTTTGTTGTCTTTCTATTCTCCTCCAACCAGTCGTGGCAGATGGCTAGCAGCCCTGATCCTGGTTCTGCCTTAGGGTTTCCTTCTGTTTTTTTGTTGTTTTTTTAACCTTGACACCATCACTGAATATTTGACCATAGGACCATAAGTATTTTAAATTGAATGAACTTATGAATTGGCACCATATAAACACATCGGGACATGAATGACGTTAGGTGTAAACAGACTGAGACACATGGAGAATAATTTACACTTGCACTGCTGTGAATTGCATGAATCACTTCCAGACTTGCCACCACAGACAGATCGTGAGTGTTTCCCCATATGGTTAAAAAGTAAGCGCAGTAAGAGAAGTAAGACCTTTAACACATACAAGCTGAAAGTGTGGGTGGAAATAGGAGAAAGAGGACGATAGGCAATCCAAGCAAACTTCATGGACTCAGATAATGTTGCTTTAACGTCAAGATGAAATGACATTGTCAGCTTATATAAACCTATAAAGTCGTTTTAAACACATTTCTTATGAGTCAACATAACCTCCAGTGCCTTAGTCACCCACTCTGATAACTATTTTTATCACTTTTATCACTCAACTATTATTTTTATCAAAAATATGAAATGAACACTATATATTTGCTTTGTAATGTTACTATGTAAGCCTATGGAACATTTCTCAAATGCACTTCCATGGCATCAAGATGCGGTTTTCCATAAGCAAACTCTTCAAGCTGAAAGCCCTTCTGGCCGTTTTACTCCACAGCTTGACAGAAATGGAGAGAGCCCTGCTGCTACTTGTATTTCTGCACTCAACCATCATGCACAATGTGCTCTAAAATCAATGCAACATTTCCAATAAAGGCATTTTTTTCAGCTTGGATCTATTCATTTGCCAACATTGCTGCAAGCGCTGCTTCTGTTCACGTCCTCCCTCTACCCAAACACTTGTCCGCTAAAGCTTATATTCCTACTGAGAAGCATCAGAGATCACAAAAGGATGGGGAAAAAGTCTTTAGCTGTCCCCAGGCAAAGGCTGAAAATTCAAAGTGTTCATGCTTTTGCTGCTGTTGCTTTTATTTAGCTCCCACAGAGTCTTAAAAAAAAAAATCAGGCTATACCATTAGAAGTCAAAGATTTTCAAACTTCATTACTGTACTGTCACACAGTTGTTTTAAAATGTGAATTCTGTAAAACATGTAACTTTCATAACTACAAAATAATACTCTATAACTATAATCTGGGGGCTCATTAAACCTCACTATGATGAAGAGACAGGGAAACAAAGACAAAATAAAGCTCAACTAATGACTTTTCTGACTTTGTCAAATTACACACAGGCTCTGTACTATGGTACAAGTTCAAGTTCAGCATATCCTTCATATCTTTCTGTTACCTGAGGTTACTCACCCGTGTAATGGTTTGGGAGCAGGCTGGTGGGGGTTTCCTTTTCTCTCTTAGTTGGCTAGGGAAGGCTTCCATTCCTGCTCCACCCTCGGATAGGTGAGTTCCCGGGGCTCGGGGTGTTTTCCAGCAAGAGGCTGTGTATTTAGGAGCCACCTACAGTTTCTGCTTGCTCCCTTGCAAGTACCTCCACCTCTGTCTTCCTCTGGACCACATGTAAGACAAATTAACACAATTTTCAAAACAGTCCTCATTTATTCTAACTACCTTTCTCCCAAAGCTATTTTGGACTCCTGCCTGCCCAGTTTCCCCAATCATACAATCTCTTATTGTAAAGAAAACCTGTGCACCTGCTTCCTGTTGTCCGAGTTTCATTTCTGGGATTATGACATACCCAACAATGGCAGTCACACTAAGCTGTTTATCAATGTCGTATATTCACTCAGGGTTTAATGGAAAAGAGCTACTATACTGATGAAGTTTAGCTAATTTGAAGCCAGAAAAGAAAGCAAAAACTATTTAACAGGGACGGCATTTGTTAATAAACATAAAAAATATAAGATCTAAACATGTAACATGTAAATTATAACAAAACTGATCATCTACATCTGTAGCTTCAGCATGTCACATAAAACTTTGCAGGAAATAAAGAAATACAATCACCAATGACTAATTGTTTTTGCGCCTTATATCTGAGATAAATAGAGCACTCCTTTATCTCCACTGGTAAATTAAACTCTGTATATTTCAGGCTGGCTCTTGCATCCAGGTCTTATTCCCATAAAAAAAGAGTCTATTTTCTTCTGATTGGCTGCCCCTCATAAACTCAAAGTTTAAAGCAGGTAGGTACATGGGGATGTAACATTATTTGACAACAATGACATTATATGTGACATTGGGAAATAAGGAAAAGTATGATAGGGCCCCTTTAGGTAAAAAAAATCACATGAATATTTCTCTCATTTCTTACCTTGATTAAAGCTTCAAAGAATTTACTCATAGTTTATCTTTATTTGGAGGTTCAACCTAGATTGCTAACTCTCCAGAAGTTCTTTTTTTTATAGCTAATAAATAGATACATTGTTACAAAGACAATAAAAATATCAAAGTGCTTACAAATTGTTCCATACAGTACATTAGTTTAACACCCTGGGAGCTGAATATGAACCCATTTCTCTCTGACCCACATGTTCACAGCAGTTTATTAAACAGAACATAACAAAAAACTGAACTTTTGAAAGTACAGGCTAATCCTACAACCAAACATTGAAAAATAATCATGTACAACTTTTAACACCCCCAAAACACATTTAAATGTACGCGTCAATTATAATAGACCCACTACACTATATTCAGTGCATTAACAGCAGATTAACAAGGCTACAAACCACAAAGAAGTAAACAACCATTAGTCATTAATCTTTCTAATAACACTACTCGAGATGACAGTTAATTCATTCAGAGATGAATCTGTAATAATGTATGAGCGCACGAGTAAGGTTAACTCGTCCAGCCCCCCTGGAGGCATTTTTAAATGCAATTTATAAATCCAGCTAAGACTAATGATTTTGTTTTTGTTATTTTTTACTATTTTATACAACTGAAAAGTGGAGCCACTTATATATTTTTGTTAGATTGTATTGTTTAAAAAAATGTTTTTAAAAAAACCTTTTAGAGAGCCAGAAGCGACCTTATGCATGAAGGAGATATGCGCAGATTATATAAAGACAAAGGAAACAAAATTCAAGGCTTCTTCTCTTAATAAAATAAAGTTTACCAAGTAAGTAGATAAAAAACACTCTGCCTGTCCTTATATCTCCCATAAACAGCACTTATTTCCCTGTTTATAAAACGGATTGATGATATTCTGATAGTAGTTAATAGAAAATTAGAAAAATAGAAAACCTCCTTAATATTTCAGTGTAGGACAGAGACAACCATGTTTAGCGCAGAGATAGGAAGTACAAAGTATAAATACTTCATTACTGTACTTAAGTAGAATTTTCAAGTAATTGTAGCTTATGTTTTTTGACAACTTTTTACTTTTACTCCCTACATTTTTATACAAATATCTCTACTTTCTACTCCTTACATTTTCAAAACAGGCTCATTACTTTAGATTCAACATCATTTATAGTTTAACACGTGTAAGTTGTGATTTCAGTACTTCAGCATCTAGCTAGCACTACAGAAGAGGAAGAAGCAAGAAGGAGGTAACGTGGCAGGTAATTTTAAATGCAACGTTTCTGTCAGCTCAACAAATATTAACAAAGACATAAACTGTTTGTGTCACAGTGTGTTGCTAGCTAAAGGTCCAGCTGCTGTACATCACAGGGAGAGAAAAGAAAGAGAACTAACATCACTCGGAGAAGGAGAAAGATGTACGATGACAGACAGGAAGAAGTGAGGTTATATTTAAAGGTACAGACTGCGCAGTGATACTTGATAAACTGCAAATTTAAAGCTTACATGTAACGTCTTCATATTATTAACATATTGGATCTGTCTGTGATGTGTTTTGATAAAGTGTGTTGTGCAAAACAAACTGAGCTATATTAACTTTCTGTTAATCAAATATTACAAGAAAAAACTAAGCGGATAAACAGTACTGTGGTCAGTTTCAAGCTCTGTGCTGGTGCACAGTAGCAATAGTGCTCATGGTCAGAATTAGGTGACATTAAATATAGAATCACTGGTGTACTTTTGCCACCTCTGTAGAAAAGGCACAATATAGTGACATACTCTGACCAACCACTTTATTGGGTACATCTGTTCAACTGCTCATTAATGCAAATATGCAATTAGCCAATCACATGGTAGCACCTCAGACCATTCAGGCATGTAGACATGATCAAGATGACTTGCTTCACTTCTAGTGGAACTTAAGAATGGGGAAGAAAGGTGATTTAAGTGACTTTGAATGTGGCGCGCTTGTTGGTGGTGCCAGCTGGGCTGTGCGAAATTAATAGTGTGTGAGATATTTTGTTGGGAGACTCAGCGCCTCAGCATTGTTTAAGTACCACAGCCTACCTGAGTGTTGTTGCTGATCATGACCATCCCTTTTGACCACAGTCTATATTCAATACAACACCTTTAGGATGTGGTGGAATGGGAGATTCGTGTAATGGATGTGCATCCAACAGCAACAAAATCCTGGAGGAATGTTTTCAGCACCTTGTTGAATCAATACCATGAAGAATTAAGGCAGTACTGCAGGCAAGATGGGGTCCAACGTGGTACTAGCAGGGTGCATCTGACAAAAGTGCCTCATGAGTGCAAGTAGAGAGTAATTTTCTGATTTCAAGACATATGTTGTTGTCAGTTTCTTTACTCTAGTGCTTTAGCGCATTAGAACTTGCACTCAGCTGAAACAGATTTCCTCTGGGTTCTCACCTCTTGCGCCTTGTCCTCCACCAACACATTTTATCTCCTCTTGAGAAAAAAACCCCCCCCACACACACACACACACAATTCAAAATGGGATTAAACCAACTGTAGTTGTTTTCAAGGAAATACATTTTGGCTTACACAGAGTCCACTGGCCCTTTTACTCAGGGATGAATCATGGCATCGAATTGAAAGTGTCAAAAGCCAGATTGTTATTCTTACGTACAAGCAGCTTCTTTCAGTGTCAGACAATGCCTGAATGTTTTATTGGGGGCAAAGGTTGGAGCTTTTAAACACTTTGGGGAAACTGGCTTTGCAGCAGTGCTTTTTGAAAAGAATCATCTATCATGCAAACATTTGAATTCAAAACAAATGCAAAACAGGAGTTTACTCTTCGACTCCACCATAAATTTTTGAAGTTAAAAAAACAAAACAAAACAAAAAACGTGGCTGAACTGTACAGAAACAAAAGCCCTTCAATCTGACAATCTGTCGTCATTGCATACATTGAGATTCATGCTAATAACAAAGTTATTAAAAGGCTGGCAAAGTTGAAGTGAAATGTTTTTTTTAATATTACAAGGAAAATGAAAGCCTTTAATAAAAAGAAATAAAAAGAAATCAGACAACGCTGTTCTTAAATCAGTCATGGCCCTTTGGTCCCTCACTCCTCTGTGGATTAGGAGCTGAAGAAAACTCCGCCTCAGACTGGGAAACAGGGAAATTGCTCTGAAGTCAGTCTTTGGGTAGAGCTGATGAGTGAGCGCGAGGTGGAGGGGTTGCCCTGAGAGCTGGTTGGGCAGGACTGCTATGGGCTTGTGGTCAGACTTGTTCATCGTAGCTGGCTGACTTCACCATGGCTGCCCCATGTCTACAGTTATGTTTTCATGTACAGGATGTCGTGGGTGTGTTCCCAGTGAAGAAGGTCTGGGTTTAGGTGGTGAAACTTCTGCTTTTTTTGTTCATGGTCTTGTCTTTCTGGCATACTGTAGAATGACCTCGAACACTTGAAAGCTTTGTGGGTGGAATGCAAATAAGCACCAACTCTCAGGCCCTCTAAGTGAAGGAGGTAGTCTATCATGTGGGAAAGAAATCTCACTTTGTGCTTCATCTTACATGAAATTGCATGACAGTTTAGGCCTAGATTTAATGGAGAAAAATGGAAGAATACTAAAAATGTATTTCTGATGTAGAAATATTGTTGTGAAAAGGATCTGATGCACACACAGGCAGCGTTGCATTGTGAGTGTCCATTTATTCATGACGACCACAACACAGATAACAAATAATAATCCAAACTCGCGTGACTTTTCAGTCAAGGTGACTCCAAATCAGTCCCACCTGCCCTGAACCCACTGCACCCAGATCACACCCTGCCAAAATAATGTTACTGTGTTTTTTAAAAGTAAAAAGAGAGCACCACCTTCTTAACTTGCTCTTTAAAGGTCAGCTCAGAAGAGTAATTATAATTTTAGATCAGAAGCTGATAAGATTACACCATTAACATGTTCTACATGACATTTAGTAAGCAATAATTTAATTATATTTGCTAAAACCAAATTCATTTATGAAAGCTGACATAATTATTCAGGTGCTCAGTGACCTCATGGTTGCACTTACGGTTTTTACCTCACTGAGATCATTTTAAACTAAGAGTTTCTAAAGAAGGATCAATCCTGCAGATTCTTGTCTTGTAGCTCTTCAGTGGACTACCTTTTGTGCCTAATACAGTTCTCTCTGTTTTTATAATGCTCTAATTTAATGCATGTATTGATAGATTGCATTTCTTATTAGTTCTTATGTGTTTATTGCACATTTTTTATTTATTTATGTATTTAAAAATACATAGGGACAGGTAATGTAAATCAGCTTTGGGATCTAAATGCTACGAGCGGTTGTGTGGGTATATTGCATCATATTGTGCATCCCTCTAAATAAATAAACAAACTAATCAAAAACCAACCAAAGGTTTTAGTGTTTGACTCATCATCTGAGGAAAGATAAGCTGAGCATACTATGTTTGGACACATTGATGTTTTTAGAGGAAAACAGATCCAAATTTAATTGGACCGCAGCGTCATGAGATTAGCCATGAAGAACAAACAAAACTTTTAATAAAACTGTTTTTGATGGGATTTATCATTCACTTCATATCACATCAGATGTGCCAGGGACATATTAATCATCCTCCTGAGTGCTGCATGCAATAGTGACCTTTACTTTTTTCCATTACTGTATAACCTTGTAGCACAGATGTATTCAGTGCACTGTCATCACAGATACTAAAACTGTAGGAGTCTTGTTAAAGTTTAGTAGGAATAGTTGGTTAACTTATAAACAAACTAATCAAAAATAAATTATAAATATACACAATATTATAAAGTGCAAATGGAGAAGAACAGAATGATTTGTCTCTTCAGCACCACGGACAGAGAAGAACTGAGTTTAATACAGAGTACAGTGAGCACTCACTCTTTTACAAATGGAGTTTAACGCTCACGTTCATAATCTTCATAATCTTTACCTTCACATGATGGTTTGGATCGATTTTGACCCGAGGCAAGATGTATAGAATCTGTATTGATGTCTTATTGGACATTAATTAAAGGAATATTACTCCTTAATTCATTCTTTGAAACATTAATTAAGACTAAATTAATTAATGCTGAATTAATGTTTCAGAGAACAGTGAGAGGATATTTTTTCAATTTTAAACCAGTTCTTTTTGGAGAAAAACATCTATCATGCAATATGTTTACCAAGACACAAAAACATAACAGCTGTAATGATTTAATTATAGTCTGTTGAAGCCAAAATGCCAAGATAATTCTAAAACTGTTGGGATTAATTATATAACCACTGCAACCATTAAACACAGCCCCCCCTTCTGTTTCATAAAAAGATCCTCATAGCTAACATTTGTAATTAGCAACATTAATTCAATATTAGTCAATACTGAGAACACAAAAAATGCTTATGGCAAGCATTTAAAACAGTGATAGGGAACCTTGCATGTGTGGGATTTGTATTTTTACCCGTTTAATGCCAGCTCAGGTGCCTTTATAATCCAATGACCCTTGAGGAGCTCTTTGTAGCTCTGTTTTTATCCTGGTTAGCTCATAAATAAATTCTCATTAGGTTTCATACCATGTGGATGCTTTTGCCTGCAGATGCAATGAACACAAAGAACACATCATGTACGTGCACGTCTGTAGCATTTTTCAGTCTTACTGACCAAACAAAATGCTTTTACTTAAATTACAACTCACAGACAATCTTAAGTGCACTTCAAGCACTTTATCTACCTCACATACATTGGCAATTTATAATAACCAGTTAAGTTGAGATGGATGTTATCAAATTGTGGGAGGAAGTTAGAGTATCCAGAGAAGGCCTGCTTCAGGTATTGTGGAATAAAGGTTTAAACTCCACACAAAAAGGCCTCAGGTATAATCTGAAGAAGGAACTTTCTTTTTTTGAGGTGATGCTGCAAACCTGTCATGGTCCCTGTGTCTCCTCGGCTGGCTCAGAGTCAGGCCATATCTTATTTATTATTATTTTTCTCCGCTCTCCTTCCTCTCTCCTGCCTGCCTTGGTGGAACTTAACATGGTTTCCCACCCTTGGCCCACTCACCTGGGCAGATTAACCACCTGCCACTCATTAACCTGGTTTCCTGGTCACTATTTAAGGCAGTGACTCAGGGCTTCTCTTTGCTGGATCTTTAAGTAACCTGAGTTAGTGCAACCCCGGCAAATCCGAGGCTCCGTACGAATCACGTGCTTGTTTCTGACCGTGTGTTTCCCTGTACGTAGATACCCTGGACTTGTTCCTGTTTGCCTTCCCTGGATTCCTGAGTTTGGCACTGTGGCGTGGTGTTAGTGGAGCGAGAGTGTGTTTTGGTAGAAGAGAGGTGTGGCGTAAGGGTCTGAAGAGGAGTGTTGAGTGTACATTGGATAGGAGTGTGGCATATGTGATTGTGTTTATATCTTTCCCTCTCCTTCCCGTGGATCCCTGGAAACTCCGACCCCTGCACTTTATAAATATTTCACCTGGTGATTGTAAATAAACTTTTGACTTTCATTCTAAGAACTACGGTTCTGCGCTTGTGTCCATTTGGTCCCGTGAGATAACGACTGCACCACCATGCTGCTCTTAAAGATTTCTGGTCTGTGTCAAGGCACCATCTCTTAGTGCATCCTTTGTAAGACTTCTACAGCTTATGTGCTCCATATATGATCAGTCCTGCAGTATGCTGTTTTACTATTTCACTTTTTGGAGAACTATCAGGTGCCTATATATACTGGACCCTGAGCAAATGTGCTGGGAATTCAGATACTTTTGAAAGTATCAAGGTTCCCCTTGACCTCTGTCACCATTGCCCAATAAAAAATAAACACAGACATCAAATTTACACATTTCATTTATATGTATTTTGGGTTACTTAAAAAAAAGCCATCTGATTTCAAGTTGAAAGAATCACAATTATGGTATTTCTACTGCTGTCGAATGTCGAAACAGGTCACTTGTGACTCAAAAACTATGTAATGGTTGAGATTTGCACAGTCATTTGGGGAGGAGTATTTGACATTTGAACTGCAGTGTTCCTGCTGACAGCAGCAGCTCAGCCGCACATTGAGACAAAGTAATCCTAACCCATAGGTCCACAAATAGCCCATACACACATAATAATGAGCAGTCACATGAATTGAACTCTGCACTGTATATTATAGAAAAACAGCATTTTATGCTGCCTCCACACTTGCCTTTTTGTTTTGTTTGTTCTTTTCTTTCTTTTTGTCGTGTGGACTAGTTCAGTCCACAGAGGCAGTGTCGCCGTGTCCACAACATCACCAGCAGCAAAAGATGTTATATTTCAACTCTGAGAACAATTTTTATCTTCCTGTGGAAATCATATTATACTTAAATGCTACAGACATCCACACCATAAGCCAGAACAGCATTGTGTACTCCGCAAAGAAGTGTACCTTTAGTATTTAACAGGCTCTGAGAGAAGCAGGGAGACAAGGGCAGCTGCAGGGAATTTACTTAGAAAATCTGCAGGCTGGCTTCGGAAGATTTGTGAAGGGTCTTTTTGAGTTAATGGATTTCGGGCAGCTTGGTGGTTGAGAAGTATATAAAGCACTTACTGTTTTCAGCTTCCTCTCATTGCTAAACCAAAAATATATCCAATATGCTTGGTACACTATGTGTGTCCTCTGTTCAGTGCGCGGCTATGCTAAAAGGTTTGCTTACCACTATAATATGCAACAATAAATGTTTTTACTCAGCTGTAAAATGAAAATCGCTGCTTCCAAAGCTTTTGACCAAGTGAAACTGCATCAGACGCATACACTAAATACACAGATTCTAAAGAAATGCGGTTTCACTGTGTCTGGCAGTGCAGAATGATTCAGTTTGGGTGGGAAAATGTCAGAGTGAGAACTGAGAAATTATTCTCAGTTATATCAAATTAAATTTCACTAAACCCAAAGCTGTACAATTAGAACAGAAAACAAACAACAAACCTTTTATTGAATACCAAAACCCTAACAGAGCTGTGTTGGGACAAACAAGTCATGAACTAACTGAAACTGTCTGAACAAGACAAATGCTGTAAAACCTTCATTTCAATTTTATTTGTATAACATCAAATCACAACAGTGGCCTCAAGCATCTTTATATTGTAAGGTAAATACTTTCAATAATACAGAGAAAACCCAAAATGAGCCCCTATGAGCGAACACTGGGCGACAGTGGAAAACCCCGTTTAACAGAATGAAACCTTCGGCACAATCAGGCTCAGGGAGGGGCAGCTATGTCCTATGACTGCTTGGGGGTGAGGGGAATGTGTTTTATTGTGCGTCTGTCTGAGGTTTTTGTATATTTTTTTGCATAGTTCTCTCTTAAAAACAAGATCTGATCTCAAAGATGCTACCTGTTTAAAGGATATAAGATAAAATAAATAAAAATAATATAAAATAATGATAATAATGATAATGAACAATGAGCTTGTGGTTCAAAGATAAAAGAATGATGGCACCACTGGATCAAAATTGTGGCTATTAAAAACATGAAAACAAAAAGCAGTATCCTGTAAAAAATGTGGTGAATGGCAAGAATCGGATTGGGAAATGAGACAATATTTCAGCAGCTGTGAGTGATGATGAAACCAGTATGACAAAGGTACTGAGAAACACTGTGGCAAGAGATTCAGACTGAGAATGGAAAGTACACAGAGAACTGAATACAGAGAATTTTCAAGAATTTCAAAACTGAACTTGTGTACTTTGGAGTTCAACTCATAAATTTCCTGCACTGTGTCCAGTTATTCTCAGAAGGTCAGATTTCTGAGTAGGACCGAAGAGTTTGTCCTGACACCACAAGTTCAGGTCAGCTGTAGTCATTACAGCTGAGCACAAGTCTGCCCTACACAGTGACCAAACAATCTGCCCTCTAAGGCTGAAGGTGAGATACACAATGAGAATATGGATTTCAACTGGGACCTTAAAAGAAACTGGGGCCATTACTTAAATCTTGCTTCCTCCCTACTAGCTCCTGGTCTCATAGTATCCCTCTGTATGAAGTTCCTTTTTCAGAAGGACACTCCATTTTGACAGGGCACCTTGCTCCTCTCCTCCAAAACAGGAATCATCTATCACCATGGACACCGATGGCTTTCTGATACTGACGTGGACAGCATAGTTGGTTCTGCATTTTCACCAGTTTGTCTGCTGCAAACTAGTGAAACTCAACCTTGCACATACATTAGCTGGAAATTTTCAGACTCGTCCTGCTAATTCTTGCATTGTGACACCACATAAATTTACTATATTTTGATCTCATCCGCAGTTCTGTATTAAAGTTGGATGTAGACAGACTTCTGAGTACTGAGTGCTCATGTTATTATGAAATATTGATAGGATGGTATTTATAATGCCCTAGATTTGAATGTGCATCAAAATGATTAATGCATGCAAATGAGAGAAATCAAATCCATTTTGCTAAAAAGCTGATAACTGATCTTTAGTTTTCTTCATATCTTGCAGATATTTGCATCCATCCTTTTAGTAGAAAATGTGGTACTGCTAGTTTCATCAGGCTGTGGTTTTCCGTGTGCTCTGAGGTGGTCTGCAACCAAGAGGGAAGTAGTGGAGAGATGTTAGCACCCCCACATCTAAAGCCATGTTGCTCTAACAGAACAGTTCACTGCCCACACAGTCACAGAGAGAGTTGCTGCTCTTAGTAAAGGAGTTTAACAGTCACGTCTAAACAACCATAAACCTGTACTGCTAGCAATTATAAATAAATTGGAAAAAAAAGACACTAACTAAAATACTGAGATGTGTGTTTCTCATCAGTGATGAAGTCTGTGGACTCAATTAAAGAACCAAAAATGCAGGTCTTACATAAAAATTGGCTCATTTTTGTGTTTGTCTGTCTTAGTACAAGATTCAAAAAGGTGAGTAATTGAAAACAACTATGAATCAGGAGTTTCACATTGGAAGGCATTAATTAATACATTAAGAAGCGGAAGACAGGCAAAATATGTACACTGAGGACATATTTAGGGCAGAACAGGCATCATAAGAGGAAGTAAAACAAAGGAATACATGGAAGAAAAGTAACATGAAAAGTGAAACAGGAAATAAGAGACAACTATCACTAGAGAAGTGCAAAACTAACATGATAATGGGAGGGCAAGCATGCAGATGAGACTGAGGGAGGTACAAATAGGTGAACTGGGGGACAAAAACAATAAAACATTTAAAAGAAAATCAGAACACTAGGATGTCACAAAAATGAAGCTTATCATAAGATCTTCATTAATGCTCAAAGAACAATCGGAAAACAAAAGAAAATGTGTCACAAACCAAAGCACAACAATACTAAACATAAAACCAAACATGAACACCAAAAGCCTGACAGTCTTTTGTTCCATCATTTACAAAGCTTCAACTCACACCTGGAGCATTTCAGAAGCCGAGTGTTTTGTCTGCATGTGGTCTTTTGTTCTGAGAACCGATTAAATGATCTACATCGTTCCTGTGTGAAAATTAGACCAGCTGCTATTTTGTTGACTACATCACAATCAGATCCAGTCAGGTCTGTGTTGGATCCAAAATGTCAAGCAGCATGGTCCAGTTCATTCTTCAGGCCTTGCTCACAAGTGAGGTTTTACAGATCAACAGGCAGATTAGATTTGCACTTATGGTGAAATGGCTGCCTTACTGGTTGAGGTGAGGAACACACAGACCTGGGGATTGATCAGTGACGTCCTATTAACCACAGGTTGCAAGTGAAACATGTTTATTCCCTGACCACTTGGTGAGTGCTTGCTGAAGCCTGCTGATAGGTGTGTTACATCAAAAACCTTGCGGTTACCTTTGTCGCTGCAGGCACTCTTAGTTTGCATGAAGACATCAACTTGTCAACAAAAACACACCAAATGCTCTCTGTGGTTGTGAAATTGTGAAAAGTGCAACGCACACTGGAAAAAACAACAGTTATCTTTCAAAGTAAAAGTTGGACCCTTTAAAAATATGCCCCAGTAGTAAGATACAACCTTATTTTGAAGGTGAACCTTCATTTCCAGTTTCTGCTTTTTTCAAGCTTCACTACTTCTTGGCTAGCAGTTGGTCAGTGATTGCAAGTTGGTGTCTTCCATGAAAACTACGGGGAGCAGCAACAATCTGCAACACAATCACAAGGAGTTTTTTGGAGCAGCACCCTCTTTGTCACCAATTTCATTCAGTTTCATCTGGTGATAACCAACCAATTTTTCCCTAGCAACCAATGTTTCCCTAACACCAAGGCCTCTGTAACTGCGACTTTAACGATAAAGGAAATTTTATGGGAAGATCTCCATTCCTATCCACATTTATGGCTTTGAGCTCTGGGTCATGACTAAGAGAATAGGACAGGGAGTAAAGGAGGAGCCCGGACATTAGAAGGATCATCTAATTGGTAGAAAACAGACCCACACTAAGGCAGAGGTTACATAATAACAAAGCAATCCACACGGCTCACTCTTTAATATCAAATGTACAATAAAAATGCTGTGTTGTGAAGATTTTTTCACTTGCCGAATATGAAATATTAATTAAAGTGTAAAGACAGAATTGAGGTTTATATTTTTGTGTAGTTTTGGCGAAACTTTCTCATATTGTCTATTAATCATCCCAAATTCTGTACTGAAAAGATGCTTTAAATTTCAGAAATCAACATAATTTTGAACTATATGCACCTAGGCCAAAACTGTGGGAGGGAATGACTCTGGTGCAGAAGCAGAATAATATTAAATATGAAATGTGATTGCTGTGTCCATTGGACACAAATAAATCCCTGGAAAAGAACATCATCATTATTCAACTCGGTGCTCAGGGTGGCATGCCAACCCTGAGCTCGAGAGGGTCACTTTAAACAGCTCCTTCTCCCAGCCAATAACATCGTATCCATTTTCCTGTCATCTGCCTGAATAACGAACAGCAGAAACTCCTTAAACTTCTCTTGGGAGGCTTCAGTGCTTTGGCTGCTAAGGAGATAATAACAGAGATAATAGCAGAGGCTATTACTTCTGAAACCCAGGAGTCCTCACCAAATAACCAGACAAGCCTTTGAGATTTTTACCTGCTGTTAGCTGCCACTTTTTTCAAGATTTCATTGTCAGACCTTTTCCTTTTCCTTTTTATATATTTCTATGCTGGTACTATTAGTTTGGACTATCTCGGGTTCAGCTATTGAGGAAAGGCAAAGCTTTTTACCTCTTCCACCTCGATATCTGTGCATACCCCCCATAATATATATTTGGAACAGGCACATTTGTGCCCACAGGCAGAAATCTTTCTGAAACACATCTGACCTTTGAAAGTCCAAGAGTTTATAAAATATAATAAACGTTCACTGACGTCAACAGCGTGTGCATGCTTGAGCAGTTTTTTTTTGTTTGTTTGTTTTGCAAACGATAAAATTGAAACTAGTCGAATATCAGACAGAACCAGGCAGAATAAAAGAGTTAATCAGACCTCTACGTGTGTTGACAGGCAATACTAAATGAAAAGACAGCTAATGAGAAAGACCAGACAAGTGATAATTACTTAAAAGCGATACAGTGGACAGGCAAATAGTCCCGCGTGTACACTGTCTCTCATCCTACCACAGCTGGGATAGGCTCCAGCACCCCCACAACCCTAAATTGGATAAGTGGTTGAGCAAATTGATGGCTGCATGAGCGATACAAATTGTCTAAAAGCTTGCATTTTACTCCAGGATTTTTAACTGTCACGAAATGCCTGATTTTTGTGCTTCTTGTACATAAATAGAGACATTTCCAGCCTACTGGTGCAAACATTGTATAAAACTTCAGCTGAATACAGGAAAAAAGTTTCTGATATTCAGAATTTTCTGAGGTAGGACCCCCCCCAGAGCCTTTAACTAATGTTATCCTACAAAAATACAAACATTTATTCATGTGCTGATTAAGCATTTCTGTATGGCAGCAGTGAACAGGTAAATAAGGCTTTGATACATAAAAAAATAATGATTTAAAAGCTTCTCTTCTCATGAGAGCAGTTCAGCCCCCAGCTGGAATTCTTTATCTTTGAAAAATTACTTATTTTTCCTGGCATGTTTTACTTTAATAACACTTGAGCTGCATGGGGTCCTCAAGTTTGCTGAAAGCCTCATGAAATCCCAGCATGATCTGACAGTGTTCAAAACGGCCACCTCTCCAGCAGGTGTCTACAAGCTGATTTACTTGAACAAGCTTCACATGAGTCAGTCAAAGCCCCCACCCCCAGGTTTCACTCAAACGCTGCTTGAATTAAAGGTAGTTAGGAAAGGCTGCAGCACCACCACTTTAGAAATGTTTTCACCAAGGAGTTAACATGGTCAGTGCCACTAATCTGCTTCAGTTTAATTGCCAACATACAACTGCGTGGTGCAAAAACAAAAAGTGGAACCTGTGTGTGTGTGAGACAAACACACACACACACAAACTAAAAAAATTCAGTTCCAACTCTCAGCATGAAGAGAGCCTCATTCAGTGGATGGATATCAGCTGAATAACATTAACAGCTGAATAACAGCTTTTTAATTTATGAAGCTCTACTATTATGTAGGATCTGTCTTTCCCTTTGTTTTGAATCATTCACGTTTTCTCCTTCAGTCTTTATCTTGTCCTCCCCTCACACAGCAGACCAACAAACACACTATGAAACAATAAAAATAACAAAAAAAGAAAAAGAAACATCTCGTCAACTGTAAAACCTCTCTCATTTTAAGATGATGATGATGATGATGATGCAGCGTCTGCCCACAAGCACATTAATAATTTCACAGAGCGCTGAGGTGTGAGCGTGAACTCACCTACCCACGACACTGGACACTCAAGAGTTATATATGAGAAGATGCCGGCATGCAGCTATTAAGTATTGGGTTCCAAAGTCTGTCTAAAGTTTGACGTCAGCACACTTCATTTTGAGAAATCATATTACTGGATTTTCTTTTTTCTTTCAAGCAACACGCAGGGCTTTAAAATGTTCTCTTGATACTGCTTCCGCAGTGAATTAGTCCTGTTTTTCTCTCCCTCTCTCTGTGCATCCAGTTACACGGAGCTTGTATTCAGCAGTAGGAAACCAGGCTTCATAAAAAGAAGCCACACGATCAATCAAACCCAGACATCTGCACAAATACCCGGGACACGCTAAGTAGAAAGTGGTCAGTTTGACCTTAAATAATGTGCGTGTGGACACACACACACACACACACACACACACACACACACACACACACACACACACACACACACACACACACACACACACACACACACACACACACACACACACAGGAAAAATAACCAGTGATCAACTGAAGCTTTTAAGCACGTTCGGTGCATCCAAACACATCATGCTGGAATGTTTGTGTGGAAGGGTCACATTGAACTCAGACTTGTAGTCTGGCAGCTTTCATTGGCATGAGTTCATATTGTTACAGAGTGAACAATGAGTTTCTCTGCAAAACACTTACTTACTTTTTATAAAATCTTATTTATAGCTCTGTTATGGATGGGGCACCATTTGCCACTTTTTGAAACATTTGCAAAGAAGATGGTGCATTACATATATTAATAAATATGCTGTAACATCTTTGATTACTCACTGCGTCTCAAGTTAAACAGAAAATTTCAGACACAAATTTAGGCCCCTTATCACTTTGCTGCCTGTGAACAGACACTTTCACTTCACCAAGAGGGTGGGCCCATTACTGAGAACAAATGGCTGAATCACTACCTGCTTCTGCAGCAGAATTGCTTAGCCAGTTTTCTCATTTTGCTCCATTGAGTGCAGATGAGAAGCCGTTTCCATCTGTGAGAATGTCAGCAGAAATTCACTGAAAAATGAAGCTTTGGGTTTTTATCTCAGCCACCATGTGCTGCAGCTAATTTCTCAGTTATGTGCTGCAAAGAACGTGTCGCTCGTGAGAGCAGTTTCCCCATTCATAAATACAGACAGTCATGATATGCTTGATTTAAATTAACAGTGGCTGGTTTGCAGATACATTTTTTTATAGAGATGCAAAAAAGTTACAAGAACATCATTAGTAATTCTACATCTTTATCTTTGCTTCAGAAAGGTGAGGGCTTCTTATTGAACTTTGTTGTTGCAAGAACAGAACAGAATAGCCCTTTATTGGCATTGTCCATGTACAACAAAATTATGGGTGCTCCATGCCAACTGTGCTGGAGTAAAACAAAATATGAATCGTAAAGACATCAGGAATAAATAGCAAACAGGAGAGATATATACAGTCTAGAGGAATATATACAAAAGAAGAGAAAGGCACACAATGGAGAGCAAGCGCATCAGTTGGGAGCGCTGCATCGCTGCATACGTCCCTAACCACCATGTTGGTGTTGATTGCTGATGATTGCCAGATTGCCAGTCAGAATAACTGTCTGACAAAAGGACTGGTCCTTAGACCAATTCCAAATACAACTAATACACACAAAGCTCACAGTGAAAAATGAAAAGAACAACAAGCAACACACAACAGAACGCATTTGAATGAAGTGCGCACAGTGTATTTATAACAGTGCAAAATAGAAGCAGTTCACGCTTCTCTTCTCTCACTTCCCCAGAGTCAAATAGTTCTCAGTGTAATAACACTGAAGCGATTAATTCAGTCCATTTTAAGCCCTTCTAATTTATGATGGCGTGAACGCTCTGAAGAGAGGATTTTTGGTAGGTAGCTGCAAGAAATCGAGGGGTTGCCTTTCTATCCAAAACAGGAGCAGTAATAGCTCCCAGGTATGCACAGCCGGGGTGTTGATCACTCATGCTATGAGTGAAAAGCTTGAGCATCCAGGTGGTGAACAAATAGCAACCTAACAAATGGTGGATTTAATCACTGTCAAGGGATTGCAAGTTTGAGAAGGGCACTGGATGGACTGCCACTTCCTGTTGTGAGTCACCTTAACAAGAGTGCAAGAGTTTCTTTTATAAGGCTGTTTGTCATGATGTATGGGCATGTGTGTGATGCAAGTTGTTTTCTTTTAAGCATTATTAAAATGAGGACCACCACAATAGACAGATATTATAAGTTATGTTTTATAGCTTTTTATAGAGTGTGTTCTTCTAAAGAGCAGCAGGGGACAGGATAGCTGTAGAAGCAAATCTGGTTAAATGGAGATGGGGAATGGCTAACTGTGTTTCTTTTTTGTTTTTTAAATTATTTTTATTTATTTATTTAGACATGTTGTTCCCAATTACAAAAAGAGGAAGACTTCAGGGGATGTTCATGGATGTAGTGAAGGAAGACATGCAGAGGGTTGGTGTGACAGAAGAGGATGCTGGGATACCAGGCCAAACTTTGTCTCATAACTTATAGCAGCTGGGACAATGTCCCATGTCTTTCAAGACTATACGCTAGATAATAGCTGTGGCTGTCCCTTTAAATTATAAGGTTTGAAACGCCAGTTGAAAATCACAGATTCAACTCAGATTCTAATAAGAGTAAAACTGAAATTCTAACCAATGACTTGTAGAAAAGCAGAAAGAAAATACTTAAAAAAGTATTTATCATGTCTGATAAGTGTCACAGAGCCCATGTCTTACTTAACACCATTCATTCTGTCATCAGCCCTTCACCCATCACACACTTTCCAGTGTTTTCAGCCACCTTTGAAACCGTTTTACAGTTTTTGTCAGTGAGGTTGCTGCTATCAGGTTTCAGAACACTCCTCCAGCTTATGATCTTTCTGTTACCTCAAATCTATTAGCTGTTTTCGATCACTTTGAGCCTGTTTCTCTGTTCAGTTTGGCTGAAGACGTCTCCCATTCAAAGCCCTCTATGTGTCACCTCAACATTATCTCCACTCGTCTTTTTAAAGACGTCTTTGACACTATCGAACCTCGTGTGTTATCCATTATTAATGCCACTCTTCTAACAGGAACCATTCCAGCTGATTTCAAGCATCCCGAAGTGTAGCCATTTCTTAAAAAAAACAAATGTTGATGCAACCGTTCTTTCATATTTTGGACCAATGTCTAAACTCCTGGAAAAAGTCCTGGAAAAAACTGCCTTCAGAAAGAAAAATCAGACTCACAGAAAATCAGCCTGTTTTCTGTGGTTGCTGCGATCAGAGAGGAAGCACAGATGTCACTTTGAAAAAGTCATCACCTCTGCTGGCAGTCTGGCAGAAGAAGCCCTGCACATTCAAAAGAGCAGACGCCGCTCTTTCCCGCTGTCTCTTAATGCTATCGCTTTTAGAGAAACATTAGACTGCAGTCTAAGAGTAGTTAATGATTTTTACGGCCACTTTTTTAGGAAGTAGCAACAATTAGTGAGCATAGCTGTTTAACTTGTTGACAGATGGCTGCTTATTTATACATCCGGTTTCTACTTGGGGAAATATCCAGCTCTTAAGCTGCTAAATGCCCCAATGTGTTCACTATATTCTAATTAGTAATTACTAATGGCACTTGGCTACAGTAATACTGAGGACTGATGTGTCTGTACAGGAGCTGAAAATTACTCTGTGAGAGCAGTGCGAGTGAACCACAACAAGAAAGTTGCAGGCTGGACAGCTAAGCAATGAGCTGATACTGAGCTATAAACCTAAATTAAATTGAAAGAAGCTGCACATTCAGCTGATAATCCTCAAAGTTAAAGTGTTCAAGCGCTACAACAACTTGATTCAAATATGGCCTCTTTGGCAGATATGATTTATTTTATTGGCAGTTATATAGGCTTTAAAGTATTTAAAGTTTCGACAACTCCTTAAAACTTGATTTCAAAGTACTTCTCTTGAAAAGCCCATGACTAATTTAAATAATAATTATAGTAAAAAGCTGGAGGATTACATAAAACGTTTAACACTGAAAATTTTAAGGGCTATAGAAGTGTGATTCATTTAAAATGAATCAATGCTAAATCTCGACTGATGCACAGAAGTGAGTGACCACAGCAGACCTCAGCACCAGCAGAAGTTGGTTTTATTTTGCATACCGTGCCTGAAATTCTTCTTTACAAAGTCCGTAGTGTACTTATAGTGTCTGAAAGAGAACTTTGTGTCAGGGTCCTGGGTCTGAGCGACCCAGGGACCCTGAGCAGTTGGACTAATATTATATTGTATGTATTTTGTATTGCTGTCCCTGTTCTCCCTGCTTGTAGACTTCTGTGCATGTAGGTGTGTGTGTGTGTGGGTGTGGCCCTGGCAGGTGATTGGCCACACCTGAAGACCTTGACACACCTGCAGCTGATCAAGGCTCGTCGGGGGAGCTACATAGGAGAGTCTTGAAGCTCCCACCGGCGCGGGATCATTGAGTTAGCATACCAAGTTAGTGTGTGTCAGCATATGTCAGTGCTGTTTGTGTATGCCCGCCGACGGTTAGTGTTGACGGCTGCTTCTATGGTTTTCCTGCAGGAGGAAGAGTGGTCCAGAAAGGCAGCACGCACGGGGGTGCGGAAACACAACCGCGGGGAGCACGAGCACGAGCACAGACGTCGGAGGGAAGCACACACACGGGGTTCAAGGGAGCAACGGGGAGTTATTGTGTTTACAGTTTTTCACTGTAAATAAAGAGCACTGTTTGCATCGCAGAGTCTGCGTTTTGGGTCCTCCTTTCCCCACATCCCCACGGTCTGCCTGGCGGACCGTGACAGAATGATCCCGCCAGACATGGACCCAGCGGTCTCTGAGGAGAGGCTCAGGAGGGAGGTTATGGACAGAGTTTATAGACTGTGTGAATTGTGGTGGGAGAAGCCCGCGGAAATGTTGCGTAGCGCCGTGGAGAGGCGGCTGCAGGAGACGCTTTTTAAGTTTCCCTGGCTGATGGACTCAATGCAGTCGTCCTGGATTTCCTGCTCACAACCCTCCACCTCCACTCTCCTACTCAGGCTGCTCACCAGCCCGGTCAGCTGGTGGATGCACAGCCTGACACGCCGGCCCCGACGTCTACCCGAAAACGACGTTCGCGCCGCCGGCGTTCCTCACCGCAGCCGAATTTCTGGACGTCTCAAGAGCCGGCTGTGGTGAGTAGTACGGACAATTTTTCATTTCCCTCACCATCTGTTTGTGTGTCTGCAGTGGACGATGACGCTGCCGTAAGCCATCCGACAGCGCAAGCAACATCGCCTCGGTCGGAGGTCTCCACACCACTCGCTGCTTCACCATCAGCAGCTGTAGCACCGCCGTGGTCTCATCTGCCTGCAGCCACCATTCTGCCATCTTCTCCACCACCTGCTGCTACGTCGCCACCCGGACCTGCCCTGCCCGAGCTGGGGCTCGGAGAGCGGGAGGAGCCCGCACCGCCAGCTGCGGAGCTCGGCGAGCAGGAGCTCGGAGAGCGGGAGGAGCCCGCACCGCCAGCTGCGGAGCTCGGCGAGCAGGAGCTCGGAGAGCGGGAGGAGCCCGCACCGCCAGCTGCGGAGCTCGGCGAGCAGGAGCTCGGAGAGCGGGAGGAGCCCGCACCGCCAGCTGCGGAGCTCGGCGAGCAGGAGCTCGGAGAGCGGGAGGAGCCCGCACCGCCAGCTGCGGAGCTCGGCGAGCAGGAGCTCGGAGAGCGGGAGGAGCCCGCACCGCCAGCTGCGGAGCTCGGCGAGCCGGAGGAGCTCAGCGAGCCGGAGGAGCTCGCGCCGCCTGAGCAGGAGCTCAGCGAGCTCGCGCCGCCTGAGCAGGAGCTCAGCGAGCCGGAGGAGCTCAGCGAGCCACCTGATACTCCACCTGCAGCTACCGCATCACCATCTTCGCCTCCGGATCAACCATCTGTAGCCACACCGCAGCCGGAGGAGCAGCTCGGCGAGCCGGAGGAGCTCGCATCGCCAGCAGAGGAGCTCGGCGAGCCAGAGGAGCTCGGCGAGCCAGAGGAGCTCGGCGAGCCAGAGGAGCTCGGCGTCGCCAGCAGAGGAGCTCGGCGAGCCAGAGGAGCTCGGCGTCGCCAGCAGAGGAGCTCGGCGAGCCGGAGGAGCTCGCGTCGCCAGCAGAGGAGCTCGGCGAGCCGGAGGAGCTCGCGTCGCCAGCGGAGGAGCTCGGCGAGCAGGAGCTCGGAGAGCGGGAGGAGCCCGCACCGCCAGCAGAGGAGCTCGGAGAGCAGGAGCTCGGAGAGCGGGAGGAGCCCGCACCGCCAGCTGCGGAGCTCGGAGAGCAGGAGCTCGGAGAGCGGGAGGAGCCCGCACCGCCAGCTGCGGAGCTCGGAGAGCAGGAGCTCGGAGAGCGGGAGGGACCCGCTCAACCGGAACTGGAGGTCGGTGTACCGGAGGGACCTCCACGTTTAGCGCGCCCTCCACGCCATCCACGTCTGGCGCGCCCTCCACACCATCCACGTCCAGCGCGTCCACGTCAGCGACCAGCGCGTCATCGGCCATGTGCCACACCTCGCTGTTGCTCACTGGAGCAGCGCCGCCGCCACTGGACCCGGGGCAAGCCGCCGGAGGAGCAGCAGCAGCGCCGCCACCGCCGCCACGGGACCCGGGGCAAGCCGCCGGAGGAGCAGCAGCAGCGCCGCCAGCGCCGCCACCGCCGCCGCCGCCGCCACGGGAGCCGGGGCAAGCCGCCGGAGGAGCAGCAGCAGCGCCGCCGCCACCGCCACGGGAGCCGGGGCAAGCCGCCGGAGGAGCAGCAGCAGCGCCGCCGCCACGGGAGCCGGGGCAAGCCGCCGGAGGGGCAGCAGCAGCGCCGCCGCCGCCGCCACAGGAGCCGGGGCAAGCCGCCGGAGGGGCAGCAGCGCCGCCGCCGCTGTCACTGGAGCCGGGGCAAGCCGCCAGAACCGTTTCATCGTGGCTGCCGGACCCATGGCCGCCTGCCGGAGCTGCAGCGTTGTCTCCAAGGGGTTAGAGGTAGGCCGCCTGAACTGTCTTGCCGCCACTGCCTGACCCACAGTAGGTCCCGCTGGTCTTGCCGTCCTTCGGGTCGGCCTCCGGAACTGTTTTCGGCCACTGGACCGGGGGGTTGGACTGTCGACCTGTGTTTTTCTTTTGTTGTTTTGTGATGACTGTTTGACGGAGAGGTTTTGAGGCCCTCCGTCCTGGACCCCCCGCCGCCTGCCCTGGGTTGGTTGTACTGTGATTTTTGGTTTTTGTGTATTTGTTTTAGGGTTGTTGGGAGCCGACCCTTAGAAGGGGGGTACTGTCAGGGTCCTGGGTCTGAGCGACCCAGGGACCCTGAGCAGTTGGACTAATATTATATTGTATGTATTTTGTATTGCTGTCCCTGTTCTCCCTGCTTGTAGACTTCTGTGCATGTAGGTGTAGGTGTGGCCCTGGCAGGTGATTGGCCACACCTGAAGACCTTGACACACCTGCAGCTGATCAAGGCTCGTCGGGGGAGCTACATAGGAGAGTCTTGAAGCTCCCACCGGCGCGGGATCATTGAGTTAGCATACCAAGTTAGTGTGTGTCAGCATATGTCAGTGCTGTTTGTGTATGCCCGCCGAGGGTTAGTGTTGACGGCTGCTTCTATGGTTTTCCTGCAGGAGGAAGAGTGGTCCAGAAAGGCAGCACGCACGGGGGTGCGGAAACACAACCGCGGGGAGCACGAGCACGAGCACGAGCACAGACGTCGGAGGGAAGCACACACGGGGTTCAAGGGAGCAACGGGGAGTTATTGTGTTTACAGTTTTTCACTGTAAATAAAGAGCACTGTTTGCATCGCAGAGTCTGCGTTTTGGGTCCTCCTTTCCCCACATCCCCACGGTCTGCCTGGCGGACCGTGACACTTTGTGGTAGTGAAACCAAGAGTCTAACAAAGATTTTGAAGTTCTTCAGCCTTCTTTAGCTTTCGTGAACTTTTATTTTGTTATATATCAAAATTTTGATATAATGAAATATAAGAAGTGCAGGTGTACAAAGAAAGGGGAAGAAGTGTATCCCACAGACGTGGTTGAGGGGCATGTGCACAAAATCAGATGTGTATCTGCGTATATTCTTTGGCAAAGCACAGACATTAATTTCTGAGTTTCTCTTCTGCAAATATTTTATTTGCCAAATACTTTATGACAAGTAAATAATTAAGAAATGCAAACAACAGCTTCTTCAGTGAATTTCTTATCCTACGGATGAAATCCAAGTACACCTCGTGGATAGCAGCCCACAGTTCTTGTTCTGTAGCATCTGTGTGCTTGGCATAGGAGCACATGAAATGATTTTCCACCTACTGCAGATCCTGTTTAGAACGGCCCTCCAGCTTGCAGTGGATCTTCAGACAGTACAGTTGAAGTACATCCAGCCCTGGGATGAGATTCTTTCTGTAGAAGCAGCTAATTGAAACTGACGACTGCCAAAATAGCAATCTGTCCTAAGAGCCAGTCACTGAGCCAAACTGATTGAAGGAACTGTCTTCGGGATCTTCTCAAAGGAAATGAATTGGTAAACAGAGAATTTAAATAGTGCTTCATATAAATATGACTGTCTTGATAAAGAAAATCTCGAAACTAAGCTTTTGTTGGATTGTCAAGTATGTTTTTAATGGCATAAAGTATAAAGACTTATGTTTTTAAACTCTCATTGTATTTTGGCAAGTTCCTGTTTTTGCATCACATGCATTAATCATGTTTTCTGGTCACAGCTGTACATTCAAAGCCTGTTATAGCAGCCACACACAATCTGTCTTCCTACTTGAATTCCACACCTGAGTCCAGTGCTTTTTATCTCCGAGTACATGAACCCATATTTCAAAGTCTCTGAACCTCATGCATATTATAATAATCCTCTTTGTACAAGCCTTGTTGGATTTTTTTTCCCTCTGCTCCGGCTGAAGTAAAAACACCAACTAAATGTTAAAAGGTACCAGAAGGAGTTCCGACATAGTGCATAGTTAAAGTTCCTAAAACCACACCAAATTATTAAGGCAATTACACTTAATCACTCAGCAGTATCAGCAACCGGTGCTGTGGAAGAAAATGGCTCAAATGGAGCACTGACATCCTAATTGAACTCTGCCACCCATAATTATTGGAGACTTTTTGTTAGAATTGATTCACCTGGAAAGGATTTGCTGTGTTTTCGGCTAAACGAAGCAGCTGCTGCCTTTCGGATGAATCAAACTGCTGTAGCAGTTGCAATGGCATCTAGTTATACTGTGTATGTATAGCCCAGAAAATCTAAATTTGGATGGACGCATCAGCAAAAGATCTGTGTTAGTGTAGTAGTGGATTAAAACTGCATTATGCCCATATACTATCTAGAAAACATCTGCAGTAGCTTTATTTTTCAGCATGACAATGATCCCAAACACCCTGCCAGTGCAGTGCCTGACTTTAGAACTAATCTGAAACTGCAGACGTGGTTGTTTCCAGGATTTGTGTTAAATTTAAGAACAGTTTGAACCTTCAGCTACATTTTGATTGTGGTCACTGACTTCCTGCCTCCAGCTTTAACTACATTGTAACAATACGTCATTCCAAAAGTGAACTGCAATATTTAATGGAATCTTGTGTTTCAAAGTAAAGGAGTAAAGAAAAAGGCAAAAACCCAAACCACTGTGAGGAACATGATGGCACTCCATTTTTTTAACCTTAAAACTGCATTGTTTTGCATATATAATTAAGACGAGGGCTTTCTGTTTATATTATTACATATTTGACTTTATACTTTACAGCTATACACAGAATGATGAAAAGAAAAGGACACCAGTGTTTCCAACATAAAGAATGACTTCAGACTAGTGATGTGGGGAATGAATTTTGATATACTTCCTTTTTTCCTGCTGTCTGATCTGTTTTGAATGTATTTAAATAATGAAAATGATGTTACTACAAAGTGTCATTTTTGTGCTATTTGTTCATAACCATTATCAATGAGTGTCTTTTTTAAATGTCAAATGTTGTTTGTTGATGTGAAAAAATGGCTGACAATTTCCACAGGATGTATTTACATTTATAAAATGACTGCAGCATATGTTCTGCTTATTACGCAGCCACACAAACGTTAATGGCATCAGATAAGGCTGTTTCATAAAAGCAGCAAATGGCACCAACAGTCCACCCCTGCAGGAGCTCTGTATATAATTAGGTTTGATAGTAGCCCACACCAACCTTCATTTCTTTCATTTTTCAAGGGCTACTCTGTGCCATCATGCTTTTGCTCTCCACATTAAAAACAATCTACTGGGAAGAAAGGGTCATGAATCACAAGGTGTGTCTAAAAGACAAACAGCACAGCAACCTCTGCAATTTCAGCAATTGTTAATTTGACTCAAGCACCTCTAGCTGTTTTTTAATTGTATTTGGAGTTAATTAATTTTTTGTGTTTTTCAGCAGCGCTGAGCTGTGTCTAACAGCAGGTCTCAGAACAGAGCACTGAGGGTTTTTTTTTCAGTTTCACCTCATTCACACTTTGTGGTCAATAGTTATTAGTGCACCTATCTGACTGCAGAGGCTCTAACCACCCCCACTCTTCTTTACTGCATGTCAAGTAGCTCCAATCAGCACCCACACACTTACAGCATGCATGCACAAATGTATACATATTCACAATCACTCTAAAAAAAACACACCCACAATTTTACTGAGTAAAAGAAGGAATCTATGCTTGTTTTTACATATGTAACAAATCCTCTTTCATATGAGATCATTTTATGACAACCATGATATGCAAACTGCTGCCTCAGTTGTGAATATCATATGAACTCAGTCTGTCTACCCAGAGTTTAGAGCCTGGCAACATATTTATCATTAAAGCTATGGTTTAATAAACCAAAGTAAAAATAAATGTCCCACTGAAAGGCCAAAATAAACAATGAGCATTATTTTGCAAATCTTGGATGTAACTTTTAAGTGCAAGTTATTTAGATGTGTCACCAATTTACCAAGCTCTGGAAGATGACTCAAACTGTCACCCACAGATGAGAGTAGATGAGTAGGATGTTTAGGAACAACCCGAGAGCCGCCAGTGCTCACGTCTGTCATGAACTAGAAACTGCTGGAACACCAGCATAGACAGCTGTGCACTGCCATGTACAGAGGCGGAAGGCCGTTCTCCAAAATCACCTTAAATCTCCAGCTTATAGAGTAAAATTTCAAGGTTACACAAGATAATTAATAACTATAATTAATAACTAATTAAGATATTTATCTAATTAATAACTAATTAGATAATTAATAACTAATTAGATAATTAATAACTAATAATAACTTAATTAATAAGCTCAATAAATTGAGCAACTTGGAGGTATGTTTGAAAGAGGCTTTCAAACCTAAGAACATGTTGTTAGTGGTACTGGTACAGGACACTGGAATAATGAAGGAGTACTACCTCCAGATTCATAAAATCAGTTCTTAACCTCTAATCAACAGCTAAATGGATCAAATGTAGACAGAATTGGGTGATCCAGAAGGACTTGATCCCAAAAACATCAAAACTGGGTTTAGAATGGATAACACCAGCTAAAATTAAGCTTCTGGAGTGGTCAGATATCCAGCTAGAATTATGCCAGAAGCTTGTTGACAGCATCCAAAAGCGTCTGATCTGATAAAATTTACTGAGGAACATTTAACCAAATATTATTGGAGCTATATGTATATTTTGACCCTGTGTTTTTTAAGACAAGAAACCCAAGAGAAACCCCAAAGCTTGTTGCTGTGAGGCAACAGTCATAACCTAAAATTTCTTATAGGAGACCTGTTATAGACATGCACTGGTGCAGAGGCTAACAGAAATGCATGGTTAAGGTAAGTGAATGATCATCTGTCCATCTTAAGTGATGCTTTTACTAAGCAAGAGATCACAATTTTAAAGATTGAAAGGTAACAAAAATAATCTGTGACACTAAAAGCACTTAAAGCAAGCCTGATCAAACACCTTATGTAGGATGCATCATCAATAGACCTACAGCACAGACTCATATTCTGTGTCAACACAACTGACCGTGTTCATTTTGGCAGCAGAGTAATGTCACACTTTAATTTAAGTGCTACTTAGAGACAGACATTCAAGGACAGTGAGTCAATAAGACAGTCACATAATTGTGAGAACTAATCTATTAAGGAAATGAATATACAGACAATTTAAGAGCACTTCTAAAATTGTACTCATCGTCTATTGTTTAATCTTTTCTCTTTGAAACATTTTGTGACTCTTTTGTGCATAAAGGCTGGTTAAAATCCAAAAAGAAAAAAAAACCCTTGAATTGTTTTCTGAGCAGCTGTATATATAAGTGAATTCAGAGCTGAAATGTAAAAAAGTTATGATATTTTATATCTGCACATACTGTAATTTTTCAGAATGTGTGGGCAAAATGAACCAAAAACGTTCTGGTTTTCACTGACTGTTTGTGGTGCATCTTCCCATTTGAGCAGGGTTTTGTAGCATGCCAGGGGAACAGTTCATGTGGAGAGCCAAAGAGGGATTAGTTCCCCAAATGCACTCTTGAAACCATTTGTAAACACAGAAAGTCTTTCACAGGAATATGCTGAAAGCCCTGAAAAGTGGCCAACGTTTTCATACATGTACCGCAGCTCTGAACTTTCTACACATAAGAGGTAAATCTCTGACTAAATCCTGCTGGGTATTAGCTGGACCTTAACATGCAAGCTCCCCAGTAAAGTCTTTGTATTGCCCATTTGCATTGATGTGCACACTCTGCAGCTAATAGTTCAATGTAATTATAGCTAATGAGTGCTCATCTTCTGTCTTCTGCACGCTCCATCCAGGCAATGTCCTTCTGTAAACTGCATGTGATATTTCCAGTAGTGTGAGTATAATTTAGACTTTCTCATGCTGTGTGCCACATGTGAGAAAGGACAGCTATGGAAAATAACTCTATCAGATTCTGTCGAAAATTGTTAGATTGTCATGAATGAACTTTTAGTGTAGCTGTTGGGTTTCCACATTGGGTAAGACAGACTATGGGACTTACCTGAACTGACCGTTTGTACTGACCGTTGTGTGAATAAGAGCCAGTCTCTCAACTCTTAACACCGAGAGTTAAGGCCATAAGCTGTCATTGTCTTGAGAATGATTGAAATTGCATGCTACACCCTGCTGCAACTAGGGTCAGTGTAAATGAAACAGCTGGCAACAACTGGCTATTGCCCTGACCAACATACAACTGGGCAACTACATATAATGTTTCCCAATGAGCACACATGGACCAAATTACATGCTAGATTTAGCAGCTTTAAGAGAATAATTTCAGGACAGCACTGATTTAAAATTTACATTCATACCTTCAGGTAAGAAACAGTTCATGAGGTGCATCCTCTCACCTGGTGAAGAAGTTTTCTTATGATTTAATTTATTTAAATGAGATTTTTCCTTGTATTTCACTTCTGAGGGAGAATTTCATTTGAACAACAAATGAACAAATGAAATGAATGATGTCTGCATTATTAGCTGATGCACATTATGTTTGAATGTGGAGGCCGTAGACTGGATCTGTCTTTTCCTCCCATGGCACCTTCTTATTAGCGGCATCCTTTGCATATATCTCAGTAATTTGCTGGATAAGTGATACGTGCCTTCCATGTTAATATGCTCATTTTCATCTCTGTGGTTAGAGTTATTACCAAATATTATCAAATTACATCTGACCTCATTTAGCACACAGAGACAAAGCTCCAAAAAAACCCCTGAAATTGAAATAATGACATTAGGTGAGTCAGCCTTTTTCACGGCATTTGACACGCACACGCAGTCTCATTTCCCATGCCGGATTCAGACGCCACTAAGTGGATGATATTCAGAGAGCTTCTGTCAGATCTTACTGTTTTATTAACATGAAACAGACTACCATGACACTTCATTGTGTTCAGTTATTTTTTTAATTACATGTGTCCTCGTTTTTCCAGAGGACACATGTGCATGCACTTCAGCCATCATACCTTCCTAACTGGGAGCCACTCTGCCCATTATCCTTTTTCTCTTTTGTGTTCCTGTTTTGTGTGAACTTGTTGTGGATGTCAGATCAGCTGCTCATTGCCAATAGTTAAAAATTAATGATCTTTCCTTATTGTACTCTCTCATAGTCAGTAGATCTTGTTTTTAAACCTTATGTTTAACTTGCCGATTCCACATTTGTTTTCTTTTCTAACCCTGACTACAGCCTCCACTTCCACCTGCTGTTTCCAGATTTCTGGGCTTACTCTCAGCTTGGTTTCCCTACCACAAAAATCCCAGACTGCCTGGCTCCCCTCCCTGGCTCAAGCCTCTCCCCTCAGTCGGCACGTTCAACCCCAGATACCAGCTATCCATTTGTAAATAAACCATGATTGGCTTGAACTCGTTCATCAGTTCCTGTCTTCTGCATTTGGATTTCCTGACCAGCTTTGTCACAATCTGATCTGGCATCTGAATCAGGAATGAGTGGAAACAGATATTTCAGACTCTGAAAATGTTCCCTGTCACACTCCAAATACGCAGGGGGGCGGGGCTCAGCCAGTTCTCCTTTCCATCTTAACCTGCCTTGTTGTCCTCCAATAAGCATCTACCCAGCCAGCCTCTCGTGTCCTCGTCTTTGATCCACGGCAGTTGTAGGTCCAGTCTCTTTGCTCAAATCACTATGAGCCTTTTCTTCCTGCTCTGACCACATGATGGGGACCTTGCTTCTTCCCCCTATCATTGGCACCATTGCTAACCATTACTTCTTGACACTTTCAGCAGAGCGTGTCTGGAATAATGAGCCACTCCAAATCATTTTTCAAAACTCCCCTAATGACGCATTTTTAAATGAGCTTGTCAGACAAAACGGCCCCTAAAGCTGAGACAAATTCCTTTCCCAAGCTATTTATATTGACTGGCTACCACTGAAAGCATTTCAGGGAGAAGACAGGCCTCAGGAAACTCACCTATGCAACTAGGGTGAATACAGTTTTATCCCAGAAGAGCAGGCCCACCACATCAGCTTTGTGTTTCTCTTCTGTCTTTCCTCCTGTCCAGCATGTTCACTAAAGAGATGAGCCATGCATGATTATGTACCCCTTGGCTGCAGCTCTTTGCCACCCTCTTGTGGCATTCCTAGTCTTTGCCCTCGTGGCACTTAATGACTCAGGAACAGATGCTCGTTATACTAATTGCAATGATTTTCAGTCATTCTGTGATACAGGGCTGCTTGCCATTCAGCTTTTCTAGTGACATCCGGTGGTGGCATGTACAGTCACATGTTGTCATTCAGTCAATGGCTGCCTTTATGGTGTCCCGCGAATGATGTGGTGTACAGTAATAACTGGAAATCATACTGGGGAAAGCCTGGTCTTATTGAGTGAGATGCAATCTATCCCACTTTGGACATTGACGCTCACGTATGTATAAACGTGTTTAACTAAAGCAAGATACGCCAGAGCTGATTCGGTCTTGCATGGTTTTCTGCAGCTTCCCTCCAGCTGTGTGAGACGGTTTGAAATTAACTTGCTTTATTGCTTTCACTTCTCCTTCCACCATCAGCTAATTACTCACCTATAGCGTTTCTCTAATTTGTGCCTCCTTCTCTCCTCCATCTTCCTGCCTGTCAACCAGAAATCAATTTCACTACAACATGATGCAGGAAGTCTCAGTTTCTAAAATGCATCTTGCGGACCGATGAAAGAGGACAACGAGGCTCTCTGAAGGACCCGCAGCTGTACATTTGAAAGTGTACACAGTGCATGATGGGAAGACAACTCCTCCTTCATTTTAAGATGATGAACTGTATGATTTTAGTGTAATCAAAAAATACAAACATACAAATGCATTATAAAAAATGTCATGATCACTTTAGAGAACATGAAATGCAGCTGTAGTTAGGCTATTGCAAAGAATTAGTGATGCAGCTGTGCAGGACATCATGTTTAACTGACATCACCTTCTCTGCTTTCAGGGACTAAGACAGGGATCAAGGAGATGGCTTGAGGATGTACAGAGGAAGAGGACCAGTGGGTGTACGTACTCCTACTTCCATTTATTTCATTGCTGGATTGTTTTCTCATTTCTTACAGCGAACCTTTTCAGCCAACTTCAAGTTTGCATTGCTTGTTTTTTTCCTGTGTGTATTCTTGTTTCTTTTCTTTTTTTTGTTTTGTGCGTGACTTTTGCACCTTGTCAGTATTTTTCATGCTGACAGACCTCCTCTGTATTCTAGCATGGATTTACTTTTGGGATTTTAGACTTTTATCTGTCTTTGTTGTCCTGTGTTGGTGTCCTTGTCCAAGCAAAGAGCAAATTTGGCCTGACGAGTAATGCAGAACCAAAGAATGAGATGAATAAATGTGAATGGTTAAACATTTAATCTTTGAGCAAGTGTTGGATTTCTAAATAATTTCATGAGCAATCCAGATGTGGTTCAATTTGTTTTAAACTTTAAAACTTGGTTGCAGAATGAAGAATGCAAAACACAGGCTGATGAGGAGGAGTAGCAGCAATCTTTCGCTCAATTGTCATTAAAAATCCCAACATCTGATTTTGGTTACAACTCATTCAAAAGCCTCTGAATGTTGCGACTCAGATTTGGTGTTCAATTCAGAAAACATGCATGAAGACGACATCCTTACGAGTGTCAGCTGGTTTCTCTTAAAATGCAGCGAAACTAACTCACTGCTTTATTCACACCTTCCATCCTTTTCTAACATTTGGCACAGAACTCAAGCATTTAAAAGTATTTTCTGAAAGTCCTCATTTATCTGACAATTTCTCAAGATTGAATATTTTTCGAATATTGCTTTGAGTTGTAAAAGAAGGTAACATCAATTCCAATAAAAACTTGTTATAATTAAGATATACAGAAAAGCCTGACTGTGTCAGTCGCTTTATGACAACAGTGTTCTGATGGCTGCTTCCCCTAAAAACATTCACATTCACTGCATTTTTAATCTTGGTAAGGTATTGATATCAGTATATTACATACTGCATCAGTTTACACAAATCACTATAACGTACACATACAGTGTGTGTATTGATCCATGTGCTGTTGTCAACAGCTGCCAGTGTGAGCAAAAGCTCGAGGCAAAAACAGAAAATATGAGCGTTCCTTTGGATGCTAAAACCATCAATTTCTGGCTTTTAGGAGTTTACAAGGATGTCACATATTCTTCCTTGTGGCTTATTCAACCTTTAGGTGAGACCAGGGTGAAAATAGCAAGGGGAGGTAGCATTCGGTATAAATTTATGCTAAAAGACTTTAATCTCACAGGTTCGTGTGAGCAGGAAAATCTTCCATCTAAATGTAAATAGCAAGACAATGCTTTCTATTATTACATACAGTGAAGCATTAGAGATCACTTATTCTTCTTGATAGGAAAGCGAGTGCTTAAAAGCAGTCAGAGTGCACTTGAATGTCAGCTTTCCTAGGAAACTGTATTAGTAAAAACGTTTCTTCATTTTCTTGACATTCAGATTTTGATTATGTGTAACAATATTTGAGGGAAGCTTTTATCCAGGGTGCTTTAAAGTAATCTTAATGCATTGCAATTTTTTTTATATCAGAAGCCAGAAACTTCTGATTTCATGTGTGCATAAAAAGAAAGTGAGTTGACAACTGAGTTGCAAAAACTGAAGTTTTAATCAACAGAAAGATCTTTTCAGCGACTACAGTTAGGGAAAGGGAAACCATCCACACATCCACAGTATTTTTTAATACCAGGCTGTAAAGAGGACACACAGGATAATTATAGTTTTCCCACTGCTCCACATTTCTTAATGCTCTAAACTCAAACCTCTAAGCTAAACTCACAGGACTTCTTACTCCAAATAATCTAACACAATGTGTTCAGGACGTGTAGCTCAATTATCAAGGAAGAACAGAAATAAACTCCACTTTTATGACCCTTTTCCACATTTCTCTTATATTTACAAAGTGATGTAGCATCCATATTAAATATATAAGTATCACAATATTCTTTCTATATCCTTTCATGTGAGCGTTTCTTTATTCTTCATTCAAAAAGGTACAAAAACCAACACTGTTGTTTGAATTTCACCTGTAATTATTGCCCTTGATCTTCCATAACTTTCTCTCCTGCCTCTCTGAGTATTTTCATCAATTTCCAGTATTCAGCCTTTAACTAATCCTCACTGGCTGTGGACTCTGAACAATGTGAACAATTTTAAGTTGCCATGTATAAAAAATGACCTCTGAGCTGTGCTGTTGTTTTGTTTAACTTCTGCTTCAAGCGGTTAGCTTGATGGATGAGGCAAGAACACACTTTTATACAAAATTGTGTTTTAGTGAGTGAGAATGTGTTTGAAGTTCTACAAAAAGATTTCAGAATTGTGTCTAAAAAGGTAGAAATGTATTAATAGATTTTTTCAGGTTTTGGCAGCGTGGGTTCAAATACAACAGCTGAAGCCCCGTGACTGCATGCAGACCAGCCTCACCACACTGTAGAAGTGAAGCTCTACCAAGTTCTTCAATCAACTTTTCTTTAAAATCCTCTCAAGCGATCATCCATGATGCTAGTGCAGCTTTTCCTGCTGCACTTTTCTGTTCCTGTCAAATATCTATTAATATGCTTTGATACAGCACTCTGAACAGCCAGTCTTTTAAGCAATCACCTTCTGTGGCTTATTCTCCTTGTGGAAGGTCAGTAATTGAGATCTGAAGAAGTGTCAACTCATCAATCTTTCCCTGCGTCTTTTAGACTGAATGATAGACAGTATTGAAAGACCATTAATAGTAAAAAATAAATAAATAAATAATTAATTCAATATTCCAAATATTAAATTAGTTGAGTTTTAGGCCATAATTATCAATATTAAACTAAAAAAAATGTTTGAAACATGAGTCTACAGTTTATTAAAATTATAGACTCAGTAATCTGCAAATTATTATTAAATTAAATGATGGAAAGAATTGAACTTTTTCATGGCTTTTTAAATTTTTGTGTGCACCTGGACCCAAAATACACATTTGTAAACTCTCATTAAATTTCTTTGACAGTTTAGATCTACTAATGTTAATGGGAATAAGTGAATACCATTTTGATGTTTTAGATTTACTTAGGAAAGTAATGGAGTTGTAATAATCATAATTATTGTGACTTATAAGGGCTGTTTAAAAAGCACATTATGTAAATTTGTCCCACCCTGCAGCTGCGCAGGTGGCTTCTTCTGACATGTTCGCTCTGCAGCAATACATTATTACTGAGTGATGAGGGAAAGTGTTGAAAGGGCACGGTGCCAAACAGAAACTAACTGAATAATAGATCTGTGATTAAGGGTCTCTATGGATATCATTCAGCTCAGTCACATTCATACAGATCTTCGTAGTTCCATCTATCTTAAATCTTTCACCTTAAATTGAGCTTCTTTTTTTCTAATTTGATTGTAGAGAATCTGTATGGAAAAAACATCATCTGCTTCTGCCCGTTCTCCATCAACCCTTCAGCTGAGTTGTCATGGAAACCTTATGGGAGAATCGAGTCAAGGTATCAGGATAATGGGGTGCAATACTCTTAACATCACGTGTCCACCAGTGGGCCAAAAGGAGACATTTTTAATGAGTTTTCCTACTGAAAACTTGGGGCCAGGAAATCTTGGCATGGAATTTTCTTCCCTAGTCCCTTAATTTTCTAAAGGCCATTCGTTTTTGCAGAGTAAATATTTTATTAAAAGAGACTTTTAAAAAAGGATAGTGATAAAACTATATGATTGAATAAGAGAAAGGAGTCCTTGTGCTGGCATAACGGTGTTTATTCTGTGTTAAAAACATGGCTGCGGTTATCAGGATAAACCAAAGTACTATAGTGAATGTAACCACGAAATTAATTTTTACATATAAAATGTTATATTATATATTTTAATTATATAAATTGCATTTAGTTGCATGCATTGAAGGAAGAAACCTTACCAAGAAGAGAGTGAAACTAGTCAAAATACACTAAAAGTTCTCAAAAATAAACTCCAGTTTTAGGATCTGTATCCTTGACTGCACATGTGTCGGTTTGGAGAGGCAGCTGTGAGCGCCATGAAGCTGAAATGTTGTCTGACAGCAGCATCTGGTGGTTCACTTGAGAACTGGTTTATTGTCTCCTCAGTTATGCACTTTTAATGCATCATAGTGCTTGTGTTGCAAAGCAGGCAACCTAACGTAGTGAATTAGTATGGATACTGAGCCCTGTGTGTCATCCTTGGCCCGAGTAATGGATGTACACTATGCTCTGACTTAATCGAGTTAACCTTGAGTCTTTAATTTCTATTAGAAGATTCTGATTATAGAAACATTTCAGTGTAAAGTGTTACTCTTTTGAGTGTGTAGCAGCATGAATAATCATCTGGAACTCTGTCTCTGTTTGACTGTTCTGAGCAGTTTGTGCTTCCAGTATGTCCTCGTGTTAACAGATGTTTCAACACTGATTAGCAGTGTTGTGTAATCAGGCAGTCACTCAGAACAGCTCTCCACTCCAAACCACGGACGCTCGGTGGTCCTGTTCTCTGTTTAGTTGGTGAAGATGTTGAGAGCACGAGGTTTTGTCTGATTCAAAGAAAGTATGTTAATTCAAACCTTTTGATAACTCTTCAAATAGACTGCACATTCATGGTGCCCCATTGCATCAACTTTAAACTCAAAAACTCAAAAAATAAAGACAGATAAAGCTCAAAAATTCAGCTGTTGCAGATTAGTTCAGCCATTAGGATTAAAATGCGACAGTACCATAATTAGTACCATAATGATCTTCTTTTGTCTTCAGAACTGCATTAATACACAGTTTGAATTCAACAAGGTGCTGGAAACATCAGAGATCCTCAGAGATTATGGTCCATATTGACATGATAGCAGCTGCTGCAGATTTGTTGGGCGCACATCAGTGGTGCAAATCTTTCATTCCACCATATCTCAAAGGTGCTCTGTTGGTATGAAATGTGGTGACTATGGAGGTCATTTGAGTACAGTGAACACATTGTCATGTGGAAGAAACCAGAGATGATCTGAGCTTGATGGCATCGTGTGCTATAGTGATGGAAGCAGCCATCAGACGATGTTTAAATGTGGTCATAAAGGGGTTGACATGCTCTGCAACAATATTCAAGTAGGCTGTGTTTTTTAAAGAATGCTCAGTTGGTAATAAACAGTGACTGACAGCATGGAACCGTGACTGATAAAAGTCAGGATGGATTGACCCTACTTTCTGAATGTAATTGAGACTAATTGCACCAGGCAGCATTTAAACACCAGGCAACAAGTTAATGTTGCCTTCTTCTCAACTCAAATATATGGTCTTTCTGCTCTAAACTCTGGCATCAAGAAAGCATTTTCTCCCAGAGAACGGCCGTTTTCTCTTTTTCAAATCATTCTCAGTAAATCCGAGAGATGGCTGTGTGAAAAAATTCTAATAGATCAGTATTTCCTGAAATACCCAGACCAGCCAGCCTGGCACCAACAATCATGCCACATTCGAAGTCTCTTAAATCAGCTTTCTTCCCTATTCTGATACTTTGCTCGTACTTTTGAAGCAAGTCGTTTTTGACCAAGTCTTCATACCTTAATGCACTCAGTTGTTGCCATGTGATTGGCTGATTAGATATTTGCATTCATTAACAGTTGAACATGTCTGACTAATGAAGTGGCCAGTGAACATACATGAATCTGCAACTTAGACTTAAGAAATTTGATTTAATCAATATAAAATGTTGATTCAATGGTGTTTTTGGAGTATTTGCTAGTTGAGTTTGCTGTTTGTCCCATTTTTTGAATGATCTGAGTTTAACACAGTATGCAGAGTGTTTATGCTGATGGTTAGCGATACAGTGGAGTGTGAAAGAGAAGCTCTTATCTCTGAAGAGTCGGCGCTGACAATAGCTTGCTGCTGACTCTAAGTTAACTAGACAGCTATGATGTGAAGCAAGAGAAGCTAATGCTGGAGAATTCAAATGTGGTGACTAAAGACAGCAGAAACCCACATAAAAATGCCGAAAAGATAGTTGCAGACAAAACTCAAAAACTTGACAAAGAGCAAGATGTTGAGGCCATTTTGAAGAATTGGCACTAACCACATGGCAAGAGCCGAATGAGAAGTGGCAGCGTGAGGCACATTAAAGTCCTTTTCACACTTGAACAACAGAAAATGAAGGGAGATTGTGCAAAGTTATTCTTTCTGACAGGCAGCACTCAATGGGGAACAATCTGATTCAGATGCACTGAACAGAGCGTGACGGAGACAGGACACAGGACGCCCACTGTGAATAGCTGCAAATTCGTCGGACTATTACCTGCACTGCTTTCATGTGGGCACAATTTTTCATCATATGGAGTTTTTACTCGGGAGCTGACAAGTAAAAGAGTTTTATGAGTTTTATGTTTAATCCATCTGCACTTGAATTTGCATTCTCACCTGCACTCTGTGAGGTAATGCGGAGAAAATGCCAGGGCTGCAGTGCATGTGTGAAAGCAGCTTATGATGATCAGGCTCCTGTGGCCTTTAAACACTCGCCAGTGTTGTTCTGCAATAAAATCACAGAATACACAAATACTATTAGCATAAAAATCTGTCACTATGCTCCCAGGTTGTCCCACAACCAAAGCAAACTGTAAAACATCCCCAAAACAAAACACATTTGTTAGCGACAGTGTACAGTGGCAGGCAAAAGTTTCGTCTCCACTGAGGAATCAACAAATACCCTGATTTCTTAAACCCTCAGTTTTAAAGGTAGCACATTTGTTTTTTTACTTCATGAGGATTAATTTTTTTTTTCACTTTTGAAACAAATAAAAGAAAACAAATTAAAGGCCAAAAGAAAACTGTGAGCATGGTCAGTTAATGAATGACAGAATGAATGTTGTGTAGTGTATTCATGTTGAAACAAAAGTTTGATTAGTTTTGAAACTGATTAGTTTTGAAACGATTTATTGGAACATGTGCAAACACATGCAGAAAAAAAGTTTGTACTATTCTACTGGCCTCAAAAAGCAACACTGAGAAACCTTTATTCCTCAACACACCCTGAACTCTCTTTGCCAAACTTCTTTAAGTAGTTTTCAGAAATAGTTCTCAAGGCTTCTTTAAGGTGTAGAATTATAGGGACTATTTTACATAACCATCATCTTGTCATTGCATTAATTATCATTTCATCCAAGCATTTATTGAAGCTGCTGGCATTATGTTATAATTTATATTATAGGGGTTATCATAATCAAATATTAACATGTTTATTACAGGTGCAGTATAACTACTTTAAAATGATTGAGTTAAATATATATATATCATAACTCATATGCTGAGTATATTGTTACAGTAAAATAGTAGCTGAGCAAAGGCCTGAATGTATTCAGCTTCTTGTGGTATTTGAGTTTGCTTAGTTACAGGTGACGGAAGGATGTCCAGTCCATGGTGACCTCAAGGCCTTAGGTCATCACTATATTCGGAAGAGTATGCCACAAGGAGGAACCTATGTTGCAGTTAATTCTTAAAATACATGAATGTTCTGTACATGCAAATTATGTGCTTGTAAACGCAAGAAGGGGCGTTACAATACCCTGATGTTATAAAAGCAATCTAGAGTGTATTTTGGGTAGAGATGTACAACTGTTTTGCAGTTTGCACCTCTCCACGCTGCGTGCATTCATTAAAATCAATTGTTTGAATGACCTCTTCTGGACCATCATTGTTTTACTCTCGTCCTCAATTTCGAACCCGTAACATTTGGTGCATTTGGCCGAGGTTGAGGGAGAAAAGTTGGAGGTTGAGACCGAGAGGGTCCGAGGCGCTCGAACAAGCAGACACGAGTCAGTGGTCGAAGTGAGTGGACATAAGCCGGCTTATTCAAAGGTAAGGCACTACCTGTTGAATTATTTCCAAAATGTGCCAGATTGGACATGAGAAATTGAAGTCTACTTACTGAAATTACTGGTAAATGTCTCTTTTGATTTTGGTGAAAATCTCATGAGAAGTTGAAGTTGAAGTAAGGAATAAGAAAAAGAGTAAAAGTGAGTTAGAGTCTCACTAAAGGTACCGGGTTAAAGTCCCAAAGGAAAAGAGAATAAGAGAAAATAAGTAAAGAGTAAAGAGAATAAGTGTATTTAAAGCAGTTGGACTGCAGAGTGTAGGTTATTGGCGAAGAGTTTGTGACATTAAAGTCTCAATTGATTATAAAGCCGGGCTTGGACACCGATATGGTGGGTTTGTGATTTTTGGGGTGTCTTCAAAATAATTAAATTGTATAGAGCGGGACTCTGGGAGTCTAACAAGTGCATTTGTCGGAAGGTGACGCTTCCAAGTTGTCGGTGACGATCGACAGCTACCTCGGGGAGGGATAGTTCACTTGGCAAGTGTGGAGAACTACGACACTCCAAAATAGCCACTGACTGGGTCAGTTTACCGTCCGGGGCGGTGGTTTGCACTTTTTTGGTCAGTAGAAACCGGGTTTCGGGCGTCTACCTTTTAACTTAAAACTTCGGGGAAGCCTGGGATGTGGGGTGTCCACATAACAGGGCTTTTCGGGTTGAGTTGATTGATGCTTTTAAATTGTGTTAGGGCATTAGATATGTGACCACGGTCCGGGGCCGAGACTGGTTAATTGATGACAAAAAACTCAGGGAGTTTGTCCCTTGGAGGGTTAAGTTAAAATTTTGTCTAAATTCGGTAGGTTATGCAATTTAAGGCCTTGTAAATATTATTTAATTTATCAGACGTCTCTGTGTTATAATTTCTATGTTTGTATATAGGTTCTGTCTGCCACGGGCACTGCAGCAGGCTGGTTATTTTGAGATTGTGTGTCTATGTAAATGAGATGCCTGTGACTTATTTAGAGTGACATTTCCTGTTTACTAATGAGTGGCTAATGACTGACTGCAGAGCCAGGGTTAAGGACGACTTCAATCTGTGTTTTAAGGGAAGAAATGCAGTTTATGTTTATTATATTTGTGTGACTGTTGTTGATTATGATAAGTATTTCATGATAACTGTAGAATATGAGTATGGGGTTTGCTTGACACGTGTCTGTACTAGGTAAAACTGTATAAGACTGATAGGAAGTTTATAGAGACTGCTAGACATTGCTGATGCATGTGCTTAAGACGCTGATTTTGTTTATTACAATATGTAAGTAAAGTTTTATTTCTTGCCAGGACTGTATGACTTTTTGAGGGGTTTTGAGATAGGATACATAAACTGTTGATACTTAAGACTGTTACCTGGGTTCTGAGAAGTGAAATTGAATTTGAGATAATTTAATTAATAAAGATGTCTGTAAGTTTATGTGTGTTTTGGGGTGTCAAGTAAGATGTTTTAGGATTTTTAGATGGGTTCTGTTTCAGTTTGAGATAATATATACAGTTACATTTTCTGTGTGTGTGTCGTTGAGTGACAACATGCGCAGTTTAAATTGGGCGCTGTTCCTTCCTCTTTTTAGTTTCAAAACACAAAGGCTGTGAGATTAAAAATTACTGTGAGTAACGGTTTGACTTTTGACTAGGGAAATAATATGCTTACTTTTGGGTCTATGAAGATATTTGACCTTCAGTGATGTTATGAGAGGTTTCAGTTTTCTTTTTCTTTTTCTTTTGACTTGCTCTCTGATCATGGAAGGCATGTCCAAAATACTCGTATGAAAGCGTATTTTGTGTGATTTTAACTGTGTGAATGCTGTCAGTATTTGATTTGAGTGACTGGGTGATTTCTCTGAGTAAGTGAAAAGGGAAGTTTGAGAGAGAAAGGCAGTGCGTGTGAGACGATTTATGGCGTCTGAAAGAGGTTAGAGCATTTAAAAGGTGTGTATGGAATAAAGGAGTGTGGAATATATTTCTTGTGTGATGAAAAGTAGGATGTGCTAAAGTTTGAAAGTGTTTTTAATTCAAGAAAACAAAAACAAAGGAGTTAGATTAGTTTGAGGAACAGGAAATATTGCTCTGTCTACCGGGGCTGCAGCGACAGGAAATAGTGAACAGGAACTGTGCATGCCCATATATGGGAACTGAGTGTGTACAGAAAGAACACAGAGAGAGATTTAACTCTAGGCACATGAAGCAAATGAAGCCTTTAAGAAAAATGCATATATTACTAATTATATGGTTTAGTGTGTCAATACAGGTGGGCGTCTTTCAACTTTGCAACCTTGAGTTCAGCAGCAGAAAAGTAGATTAAAAGAATTGGGAGAAAATAAGCCAGTCTTTGGCTCGAAATTGTGCAGCTTGAGCTCTTACTTTGTCCTTCACCCCGAGAAGACACGCAAAAGACAGTTAATCACCTGATGAAGACAGATAGAACATCGTGGACTCGAATACAGCAGGCAAACGACAGGGCCACTGATCCATTAACACTGATGACGACTGACGACCAGCAGCAGCATGTAAGACTAATGCAACATGTACTGTGAAAATACAGGCTGGGCAGTTGAACAGTGGGATAAAGAATTGTGGAAGAGCACTGGACATTGAGTGATATTTTGCCACGCTGGGACTTAATCTGAAAGAAAAGACTGTAAAGAAACAGAGAAGAAGACAGCAGCTGAGTTGAGACTGTGTTTGCTGGAGCTTTGAAGCCCGAATAGGACATTGTGCAGAGAGGACCAGTGAGAGATGAAGCTGGACGAGTTTGACTGCGAGAATATAGGATATAATTGGATTGAAAATTGAAGCCTGAACTCATGAATTGTTTAGGGATGTCCACCATAGCATAACAAAGAGGTAAACATTAGAAAAGGTGAGAATAATGAAAGAAATAATTGTCATTACCTTAATGAATAGAAAACACACATACAAATTGTTACATGTGAGATATTTTTGAAATGAATCAGAAGTGAGATAGTTTGAATCTAAAGCTCAGTGGTGAAATGCATAAATTAAATATGAATATATAGGATGCAATGAAGAAACAGCTTACACGTAGTGTACATTAACATGAATACATAGAAATGCAATGAGAAACTCAATGAATTAATTTAATGAAGAAGCAGTTTACACCCAATTAACATAAATGCAGGGAAGAACACGCTTATATGCATGGCATAATTGGTGTTTCTGACCAGAGACAGAGAAATGGGTTATTTAACCACTGGTGATAATAATGAAAATGTCTTAGTTTTGTTATTTTCAGGAGTAAAGCAGACTTGGACCGCTCTCCACAGCAGCAGTCGGAAGAAAGTTAGAGGTTAACATCTATGGATAAGTTAAGGCAAGTTTCTGGTTGAATTGTTCACAGCATGATGTGTCCAGGAACCTGAAAAGCAAGCCCCAGCTCCTGGCTGAAGACCAGGAGGGCGGTAATTTAAGGTGGGAAATCAAAATGTGGGTTAGTAACTCGGGGAAAAAGAAAACTGACTGCTTAACTGGAGAGTTGGGAAGAAGTCTGGGAGACTGTGAAGTCATAGATGCAAAATAACATATACCCATACACACACAAACAGAAAATGCATTAACCTTATAAAGACAAGCTCCTGAAGCTTAATGAACAGATATTGATTAAAAACCTGGCTAAGAACATAAGCATATGCAATGAAGATCTGCTTGCTGCTTGTATGAGTGAGAGAATGGTGTGAATGGTTAATACAATTGATGGAAAGATTTAAAAGAGATGAAAAAAAAAAAACAAAACAAAAGAAAAGTGTTTATAAGAGTGACTCAGGAGTGCTCTTGCACTGATTGATCAAAGTAAGTGATTAGTATAGAAAGAAAATGAAAATAATTAAATAATGTGATAAAGTTTAAACATGTATTTCTTTTGCCAAGTTAAATTGTTGAGATATGGCTGAGTATGGAAAAGTTTGAGAGCTTGTGTGAATGTGGACAGAGGAGCTTGCTGTGTGTGTGTGATTGAGGCCTTAAAGGAGGGGTAGATTGTTCAGGGTGCAAATTTGATTAGGAGGTTTATAAATTAGTGTTGACACATTGTGGTAAGGTGTTAGGCTGAATCTGAGTATGGTAAAGTGCTTAACCGGGGTTATTGTTGTGTACGAAACGGTGTAGCTTTTTGGCGAGGTTTTCGTGTGTTGAATGGGTGAAATTTAAGATGGTTTAAGATTTTTGGGGCTGTTGTTTTCATTTTAATAGAGGGAGTTTTGATAAACATGGACATGTCTAAAAGGGCCCATAGTTTTTATAACAGTGCACTTAGAAAAAACCTGTCAGGTGATTTTGTTTTGTACTTTGATGAGCTAACAATCAGCTCTCTTTTTCTCATTTTTGCTCTAAGCAGGCCTGGAAGAGAGTGAACTGACGGCGCGGACAAATTACCAAGTAAGGATTGCAGCGAGTCAATCCAGTCAAAAGTATAGAGAACTATTTTCCTAAAAAGGAAAAACGAAATAAAACAAATGATTGAGCTCATTTTGCTGATGTGGAGCATCTGATCACGCGGCGCAGAAGGCTGCAGATCAGCAAAAAAATATCATGTGTGAATGCATGGGAGTGAATGTGAGTGATGGGACCAAGAGGGAAATAAATAAAAGGTTGACAAACAGGACAAGTGGGAGACTTAAATCTGGGGATGCTGATTTTGGGATATTGATGTGTGCGTTGAGAAAATTATTTATTGGGGTTGGATTATGTTATTACATTATAGGATGTTAAATGCTAAAAAGGAAACATTGATGTAACTTAAGTTACCATGAACGGAGGGGACACATGATTAATAACTGTTCTGTGTAAGTTTATTTTGGGTTATAACACAGGTTGGATCATCAGTGGAGAAAGTGAGTATAAAAGGTGATGTTCTGGTTAACACACAGGCTTTTGTTTATAGGACGTTTCAAGGATGCAGGCTGTGGATGGAGCCAAGAAAAGATTTGACATGATGATTAATTTGATTTCATTCCTTAAAAACAGGTTTGAAGGTCCGGAGCATGTAGACTTAATATGATATGACTAACCTTTTTAATGCCCTAACCTGAGTGAAGGATTTTGAGTTTGTAACACATGAAGATGTGTCACAAAAAGGGGGGAGTTACAGGATTTAAGGTTTAATTTGAAAGGGTTTTAGGATTACTTGATGATGTTTAGGTTTTTGATAATTTAGGTATGGTAAAACTGAGGCAGAAAGTGTTATTTTCAGGTTATTTTTGATTTCTAGAATAAGAGGTTATAATTTAGGCGTGCACATACAGATATGTCAAAGGAAAATTGTATATATGTTATCAGCTACATGAAATGTGTCTACGTGACGTTTACCTAATAACTTATGTGATGATAAAGTTGTTTACCGACTAGCAGCTTGCTCTCTTCTTGAACCTACAGACTTAGAAAAGGGGAACTTCAGCTTTGAGTTCTGAGAATAACTCTGGTATTTTTATAAGTAGACAGGAAACACGTCGAGACCGCCGTATAGGGCAAATGTGTTAGAGCTTGTAATTAAATGTGGGCTTGAAAAGAGGAAGCAAATTTGGTACAGGACGTGCTTGAGATGATCAGATGAGAGAAAGGAGAAGAACAGAGCACAAATACACCGAGTTGTTTATATTACAAAGAAGATCAAAAGCTTGTTAGACACAGGTTATAATGGAAGCATAAAAGGGATGAGAGGAACTTTACATAACATAGAAATCCTGCAACAATTCAGTAAATTGCCCAAACACAGTGTTCAGACCGGATATGCGCTACCCGTTAAAGGGGCGAAGAAATCAGGCCTAAGTTTGAAAAATGAAATGGGTTAACTCGATAGAGGATGTTTCAAAGGTAGAGAAAATAATGTAGGACCTTTTACCAGGAGAAAGCTAACTGTATCTTTTACACTTTACAGTGTGCATTGAGGGAAGTCAGGAATAGTTTAAATTAGGATTGAAAAAATTAAACTAGGTGAAAAGGGGGTGTAGCAAGTAGATTTAGGGCAGTTCACAGCCTGGCGTAAATGCAAGGTGCCATCACACAGCTTAAGTTATTTGTTTGATTTATTTTATGACAAAATAATAAGGAAACATTGAAAACATACAACCCGTTGAGGAGACAGATAGGGTTGGGGAATTGAAAGGGTTGGTTTTGTTTAGCATAATGCACTACAAAGTATACAAAGTTTATATAACATGATGCAAAACACACGAATCAGAGACACGTAATGAGAAAACTGATTAGAATGCTCCTTACAACTACATGTTTATTGTATGCAATGATATTAACTATGGCTGTGTTGTTTATTGTCTATATTTTGCAGGGCACTCCGAACCACTTGTCTGAACACGGAGGCCAGTCCAGCCCAGCACTTCCTGAGACTGTAGTTGCTAAAACAGGATCGGTAAAAAAGACAAAAGCGCGAGGGGTCAGGTAAAGGTGATGAGTGTCTCAGCAGGAATAAGGGCATAGGGTTGAATTATGGTAAAGGGTCTACCAGCTCATTCACATTTGATTTGTGTGACGTCATTAAGTGTACAGGAGCTAGTAGTAGCTGGAGAGCGATGAGGTACGGGTCTGCAATCACCCCATGATATGCTTAGGGTAAATTTAGTTGATGCAAAGTCTAAGCCGTCGCAGAAAGCTTAATCACCATTCTGACTGATCAGATGGTAACTTCGGGAACAGTAGCTCAAAAGGAACAGGAACCAAAAGGGAGAGTACTTCTGACAACAGATTACTTTAGACTGAAGCTTAAAGAGTTGATAAAGCGCCACGGGTTTCAAGGACAGTAACCTCTGGCTTGATTGGGTGGCTCAAGATGCTAGAGAACAACATGTATCTGACTGTGTTGCCTGTGCTTCAGCTAGGTCATGGTTGTTTACAGAGCCCGCACCATTGCATTAGAGGATGAGTGGGGCTATGATTGTATGTTACAGTTAACTAGAAGTGAAGTGACTACTGGCAACTGTACTGTGTTGTCCAGACTTTTCCCTGCCATTTCAAAGCAGACAGCAGTGGGACCATTTATGCTAAAATTAGATAATTACATGTTTCAAGTTTTCTACAGATAATGAAAAGTACAAGGTGGGAGAGATCGACCCAACTAGGTGTGCTGTCACACTCACAGGACGAACCACCAACAATGTAAGCGACCCTACCACGGTAATTGGAATATGGGCAAGAAGTGGGCTCTACTAATACTGTGGGGAAGATATTCGTGTTCCTATGGGAAGCGTAGGGGACATGTGCGATGGTGCGATTGGGAGCTCCGATCATGCTTATTGGAAACCAGGTAAAGGCTATTCCACAACATAACACGTGAACTTTAGCTGCCATACGTAAGAGATACATTTTGGCCAAAGAGGGACCCAGACTACCCATGCATATGATCCTCGTTTGAACTCGCCGACCTGGATAGACTCCATAGGAGTGCCCAGGGAGTTCCTAATGAGTGCAAGCTGGTAAGTCAGGTAGTTGCAGGATCGGAGAGTATATTTCTTTGGGTAACGCCTAAGGAAAATGTTGGCCGATATGTTCATTACAACCTGCTGAGACTCTCTGACCAAACCAGGGACGCCATGATGGGGTTCGCAGAACAATTAGGTCCGAGTTCGCTGACGGGAGAGCGAAATCGAATTATCTAAAACCATGCATGAGCACTCAGGTATCGAAAATATGCTGGCGCCCTGGATGACATCTGTGTTTGGACAATGGAAAGGTGTGGCTAAGTAAACTTGGCAAGTGTCAGTGATGTTTTCTTTGACTGTACTTTTGGGAATATTGGTCATCGCTAGTTGTGGTATCATTCCTTGTGTCAGAGGATGGTTGGTAAAGATAATGGCGAGGGTTGCGAACCCTGCCTGGGTTGAGGGAAATTCTTTATTCCTATTATATAATCTGCATTATTATGATTGCATTAAGAACATGTTTTACAGCATTGTTTACCAGTAATATTGTTTACAGGGTTCATATTGCATTGCATAGGTTTGTCATCACACTCATTCTATTCACAGGTTTAGTTCATTTTATACACATTGCATATCTGTGCTTGTTTGGAGTTGATGTTCTATCCAAGAGGGTTTTAAGCTTCACTGGTGAGAGTGTCCAGGTGATACATGTTGAGGGAAGGTGAGAACATAGCAGGTGAATTGCATGCACGCTTACAAACACACATGATTTAAATATAGGCCAGGCCAAAGGCCTGGACTTGATGCAGCTTTCAACTTTACAGCTCCTAACTTGCAGGAATGGCGGGAGTGTAATGAATGAATGCAAAACATGCTTACAGACACAAACATGACAGGGTTTATTTTACAGGGTAAAGGTGGACCACAGGTTGCTTTGTTTCTGCTTAGCAACTACTGAGGTAAATGGTGTTAAAGATAAATATGCAATAAGTGAACAAGAAATGTGTGAGGGTGAGCCGGGTGAAACAAAATGTTGTAGATAATGGAAACTTGTCTAACGGGCATTAACAGTAACCTTTGCATGTTATGTATATGCTTGAGGCCAAAGGAGGCATAAATCCAGATAGAAAACTTTGAAGTGTGCTTTTTAGCGGAGATTTAGGCTGACAGGGGATGGTGTATATTTTACCCGGGTGTGTTTAATAAAAACTAAAAGCGTTGCTCACACACATAAAGAGTATTGAGATTAAATAAAGTTAATATAATGGATAGAGCCCAGAACAGGAAAATACATAAGTAAAATCAAATGTAATGTTTGATTTCACTTTTATTGGGAAACAATCAGGCTAGAAATGTGAGTAACCTATGTTTAAACTGTGAAAACACTCTCCACATACATTAAAACTGTGCAACTCTGAGTGGGCCATGCAATCAAGCAACTGTTACATATCTGTATTAAACTAGCCAACATAGACTCACCACCACATGATGTTGCCCTGCAGCGGGGCAGAAAATCATTTCCAAACCAGGGATCTTATGTTGATTATCATATTCTTACTTATGTACACACACACACACACAGAAGGGAAAAATTTCAAAACAAAACAAAAACAACTTCGCTTAACCTGTCAAGCACAGGAGCAAAATAAAAATCTCTTTGGGCTCTGTTAAAATTTCTTTAGTAAAAGTGTAAAAGGCCAAACCTAGGAGGTTGGGCAACCCGGAAAGTCCCTCCAGTATCAGGAGTTAATAGTCAGGAAACATTCTTCACTTTAACGCGTTTTTTATGAAAACCACTGACTCATAGATGCAGATAGACATACAAGTGCACATACATCCAGATGTGCATTTAGACATTAAAAGTGTAGAGACATGTACACACAGATTGGCAAACCGGTACAGAGTCTAGCTGAAGAGCTTAACAAAGCAGACGTGGCAGTAGGGTTTGTGATTTTGCCTGATATGATATTGGGAACCAACTTTGAATAATGACAGGAACCTGAGATGAACACAGTAGGTTAGTAAGGTGTAGCAGAGAGAGGGTCAGAGCGAAGGTAGTGGACCTGGGAATAGTGTAGTGACGTCTTTGGAAGACGTCAAAAAGGGGAATTGTAGAATTATAGGGACTATTTTACATAACCATCATCTTGTCATTGCATTAATTATCATTTCATCCAAGCATTTATTGAAGCTGCTGGCATTATGTTATAATTTATATTATAGGGGTTATCATAATCAAATATTAACATGTTTATTACAGGTGCAGTATAACTACTTTAAAATGATTGAGTTAAAAATATATATATCATAACTCATATGCTGAGTATATTGTTACAGTAAAATAGTAGCTGAGCAAAGGCCTGAATGTATTCAGCTTCTTGTGGTATTTGAGTTTGCTTAGTTACAGGTGACGGAAGGATGTCCAGTCCTTGGTGACCTCGAAGGCCTTAGGTCATCACTATATTCGGAAGAGTATGCCACAAGGAGGAACCTCTATGTTGCAGTTAATTCTTAAAATACATGAATGTTCTGTACATGCAAATTATGTGCTTGTAAACGCAAGAAGGGGCGTTACAATACCCTGATGTTATAAAAGCAATCTAGAGTGTATTTTGGGTAGAGATGTACAACTGTTTTGCAGTTTGCACCTCTCCACGCTGCGTGCATTCATTAAAATCAATTGTTTGAATGACCTCTTCTGGACCATCATTGTTTTACTCTCGTCCTCAATTTCGAACCCGTAACAAAGGACATTCAAAGCTTTGGATGTTGGCTGGCTTTTGTTCTCACACTGCTTCAATAATGTGGAGATCTGGGCTCTGGGGAGGTCAATCCATGACTAGCAGTGTTCCATTGTGTGTTTTGATATTCAGGTATGTTTTTGAAAGGATTAGCAGTGTGAGGTCAAATGTTTTTCAGATGGTATTACTTGGTAGAACAAACTCTACTTGGTAGATCAACTTGCAGCTTTAAACCATGAACGTGGCTCCACCATTCTTAAAGTTGGCTATAGACAATTACGGTAGCACTTTCCTATTACAGCTCGGTAAATAAAGGGGTAATAGTATGTGAACAACACGGTAATAATGTGGTCATTTCTAAGTTATTACTATGCAATTACCAAATTAATAATCATGTGATATCATGGTAGCAACAGTGGTTACACTTGAGTAATATTACCCTGAAATTTATGCATTAGGATAATAAGAGCCCCAAAACTGGGTGTAATAATATAGAAATACAGCTCAGTAATAAAGTGGATAGTAATAACTTACCACTATTACTTGTTTCCCCCTTGTTACCCTACTATTACCCTGTTATTACCGAGCTTTAATAGAAAGTGGTACCACAATTACTGATGTGCCTCTTTTGACTTACTCCATACATACTGAACACAATTTGTAGCATAAATTTCTGTTGCCAGTTCAGTTCAGCTCTTGTGTAATTTGGCATACCTCAGCCTTTTCTCCCTGTTTCACTTCCACTCAGACCATTTCTGTTGAAGCTTCAGTGAAAAATAGAGGAATCAATGGAAGGGCCAGACGTATCTCTCAGGCCTTGTGTCAGGTCTTTGCTGAATTTGGTCCTATTTCTCTAGGACATGATTTTGAGACACTGCTCATCAGATGCTGTTTCTAAATGGCACACTACACATCATGCTGAGATATGCCAACTTTTCAGTTAGTAGCTCTTTGAGAATCACCTTGTTAGTGCAAAAATACAATTTTATGCCTGTCAAACTTTGTTATCTTTGGCATTTTTGATAGATTTAACTATTTTTGGGGGACAGGCTGGTAGTAAGAAAGATTTCAGATTGGTTCCTTGCTCAGTTGTCTGCTAGGCGTATACAAAAGACCGGTTCAGTTTGGTGGCTTTTTTATGTTGGAATGATTCCCATTCACAATGTTAAGTGGATAATACCCCCCCATCTCCCCCCATGCACAGGAGATATTTTCCAATGAAGCCTGAGCAGTGGGCTTATGGTCAATCTGGGAATCTGTTCCTGGGGAGGGAAAACCGGGGATAGGTAATGAATGACAGTGGGCAGGCAGGTGGGTCCAAGGTAGTTATTCCTTCTGCAGGTGTTAGTATTCCAGCAGGAAAAGCCAGAAGAGGTTGCTACCAGGAAGCCACTGGGAACACAGGTGAGGATCTGAGATGGAGGACAAAGGAGGTAAGTTTCCGCAACATTAACTTTGGAAAAAACAAGCAAGCCACAAGATAAACTACAGAACTGAGCCTTTCAGGGCCTCCCCAAAGGATCTCCCAACACTGTGACCTGACATGCCCACACAGGGGACGAGTGGACATAGAAGGACACAGCAAAGACGAAGGAGCTGAAACAGGAAGCCAGCAGGACTGTAACAGTATAATGTTTGGCTGTTACTGTGAGGTTTTGAGGTTTGTATTTTGCAGAAATTGTAGATTCAAACATGAAGACTAAAAATTACTAAACAAATAATCCTCATGAAAGTGGAGTGTGTCATGCAATACTTTAAGAGGAGTGGATTTTAAAAAGTTAAAGTGCAATTTCTTGCATGTATTTAGACCATTTAGCCATGAAAAAGTAGACCTTTCCTTTTGTACTGGGACCTAAATTAGAGTTTTCAAACATGCTAAAATGAACAGTGCTGCAAATTAGTTTGCATTTATAATTTTCTCCAGTGTTCCTGAGGTGACAAATAACTGAAGAAGAGTAACAGCTAGCCTTTCAATAGACGGGAAACCTGGTGGACAAAGCATGACAAAAAATGTGTTGCAAGAAAGACAACAACACAAAAAACTTAGGACAAAAAGAAAAGCCAACAATTTCAATGGGATCACTGATCATAAACTACGAGCTGCCAATTACTGCTTTGAGTTTTCTGATGGTTGTTACCATGGGAAGCTTCTCCCTCTCTCCCATCCATCCCACACAGCATAAACACAGCATAGTAACAAGTATCATTTGCATACTGAGTACTTTTTCTCCAGCAGATGTAACACAGGCAGATCTGGGCAAGAGAGGGAGTTAAATAAATATTACATTATTAAATTGGTTGAAATTAGTGTCTATTTAGCTTGAATAATGGAATGGGGTGGGTGTTTCCTTTCAGACATTATTTAGCGCAAAGTCAAAAATATCAGAGGTTCAAGATATCCCAGTTGAACGGTAATTACCACTTAGTGTTGACAGCAGCACTTGAAACATGTCAGAAAAAAGTAATAATAGTTAACACATGTTGTGAATGTGGCAGAAAAATAGAGATGAGCAGCAGAAAAATGAAAATGGTAGTACTTAAATCCTAGAAGTCCAGAAAACCTTTCAGAAAATGTCTTTATTTTAGTATTCTGCTGGGTGTGCTGTGCAAACAGAGGAGCCAGACAATTCAGGGGTGACAGAGAAACTCTGACAATATATAAAAGATGGACATAGTCACCTTGGCATCACATACAGGGTGTCGAATCCTGTTTTTTATGCTTTTTGGAGCGAGAAAGTGTCAGACTTGGATCAGAGGGTGTTGCTCTAAGGTATCAGTCAGCTAATGCTAGCAAGATCATCTTGATGAATGCTCAATCAACCAGTTTAGGCAATCCCCAAAAATTTATTCTGTTCATGAACATTATCAATTTTTTTGAACTAGCAAGATTGGTTAGCAAGTAGCATTTATAAACTTTGAGTCCAACACAGAGAAACACAATCAGACCAATAAACTAGTAAACTTTTAGTCACCAAAATGGAAGCACAAAGTCTTATGGCCCTTTCGCATAAAGAGCAGTACGCATTGCTAGGTTGAGTAAACAGGCGCAAAATTTGTGTTAAGAACAAGGTGCTGCTGTTAACACATTTTTTTGCAGCCACTCATGGACTTCATATGCACCTGATCTCTCTCATGCTGCACTTCCATCAGTCATACCACACCACGTCACGCATGAGCTCTCCCCAGCCAGCGCGGTTGCACTGTGCTTTGTTTGGCACAGCAGGAAACTGTTATTATACAAGCCCTGGAAAAGGATGGCTTTCAAAGTACAGCCCAGCACACGGCTAATGTTTGTCTGATAATTCAATTAAAAATGGTCCAAAAGGCACCATCACAAACAGTGACTCCAATTAGTGTAGGTGAGGCCTAACAGATCCATGAAGACCAAAACTGTTTGCTTTTAACATGGGAGTCTTCTGGGGGTGACTCAACCTCATGTGGACAGTCAAGGAGCTGCAGTCTTTTGGTTGCCTACCAAAAACCAAACCAAAATTTTTTATTTTTTTTTTAAATATATATTTTTTAAATTATTTATTCTTTTTGGTCACTACCCCATGAGTGTGCATTTTCCCTCAGTTTCACTTGGTCACACACTCATTGTCATAAACCGAGGACAAAGAAGCCCAAAAGCAGAGTTCAAAGGCAGGCAGAATTAAACACAGAGCATGCCTTTAATGGTGGTTAGTTTACAGCTCAGAAATATAAAACCCATGAAGAGGAACGAAGTAAACAGCAGCCAACTGGCTGGAAACACGCGGGGACAAACAACAGACACTCTGACACTGAACAAAGGAAACATGGGACTATAAATACTCTCACACACAGAGGCTAATTAGAGGAAATGGACACAGCTGTGGGAGATGCGACACAGGTAAACAGAATCAGATAATCGCAGATAGAAAGTAAAACTTAATCTGAGGCACAAGAGACACACAAAATAAAACAGGAAATGACTAAACAGGGAAATACTCAGCACAGGGATGAAGCCTTGGCAGCAATATACAGGTGTGGCAGGACTAAACTAAAACATAAGGAATCAAATACAAGGTGCACCTGTGAACACTGCCATAAGAAGAAAGTAGAAAGAATTAAAAAATAAACATTGAGGCATTAGTATTATTATCACAAAAAAACACAAAACCCTGGATCCAAAACCCGGAACCATGACCCTTATATTGTTTGTTCATGAAGTTACTCTTTAAAGTTCTTTTTCAAGTGTTCTCATATAGTTTTTAAGCAATGGTTGAGACGTTAATGTGTGCTGAATGTCTAGAGCAAAGGTCTGAGACAAATAGCAGTCACTACATGCAAGTCCAGTCCTTTGAGTACTTATCTAAACCATCGCTGGCTGAAGACTAGCCAAATGGATGGCCAGCCTCTCCTTTATTGTGCCCCAGGTCATTACGAGGCTCTGTATCTGATTACAGCACCAGCAACATCAAAGGCTGATTCAACAAACTCAGGATAACTCGGGGTAAAAGGGCAGCCTTAGTGCTAGTGGTCCAAACAAAGTAGTGTTTTAGGTTTTCCTTTGCAAAAACAGCTTCACCTTTTTCAGTGTTCTTACTGTATTCTTCTTTTTCCTGAAAAGAACTGATCAGCATGTTCTTATAATGTCCCTGTTATACCTATAAACTGTATATAAAAAGATAAAGAAAGTGACTCTTTGACTCCCTGACCTATGACCTCAGTAAACGTCTTGATACATGCTCAATCGCAAAGGTAAGAAAATCCCAGAAAGTAGTAGATGACCTAGTCTCCCTACTGAGATACAGCCACGCTAACAATTATGGTCCCCGCTCGAGTAAGAAATTTAAATTAAAAAATGGAAACTAATGAAAAAAACTACATTTGCTCATCACATTAAGTTTCCAAACAAAGGGTCTGGATTTAAGAAAATAATAAGTGTACCACAAGAGAAAAAAATCAACTTTAGACCTCTTTGTAGATGCAAGAACAAAACACTGTATCGTACATGTTTCTATATAGAAAGGTAACAACAGTACAGCAGCAGTAAGTTTTAATCCAACACTGGCAAGAGAAATTCCATCTGTGAGCAGCAGCATGAGCACATGTGTCAAGCGGGTTTCTGGAGCACATCGGCAGTGTCAATATTAACCAATCATGTTTTTGCACTAACATGTGTACATACTTGGGATTGACCACAGTTTCAACTATGTGGTTGCATACATAACTACTCTAAATCATAGCAATGATGGACCCAGGTGTATTATTTTCTTGGCTTACTGAATCTTTAGTGTGCTCCTATAGGATTGAGCCTAAGACACCGATTCTGTCAGTGCTTTGGACTGAGCCAGAGAGCTGAGCTGTCTTCTTATGACATTCGTGTGTGCACAGGAGATGCTTAACAGCGGGAAAACTTAATATGATGGAAAAGTCATCTATTGTTACCTGTTGTGAGCCTATACATGTACTTTTTATGCATCGGTGAGCATAATGCTACGGCTCTCTCCGGCATTCATTTGCATAGGGTTTTCAAACTGCCTGAAGCTGCAGCTATAATGACCGAGTGTTCGGTAAGACTTTTTTTCTGGAAAGACTTTTCAAATTTGCTGTTTATCTAATTTTTTTTTTATTTTAGTTTAAAATCTTTTTTTAAAATGAAAGTTTCACAGAATCAGTCATTATCTAGAATTACTTTGCAGTCTAATAAGCAACTCAAAGTTTACAGGCCAAGCACATTCTTTAGTAGTTTCCATGGCAACAGAGTGACAGCCTTCTGCGCCTCCATAGTTCCAAGCAAGAGCTCAAGATCACTTCAGCATCTTATTCAGGTGACACTGTGGCACTGAGTGAAGTGGGATGCTACATTTGCTTCGCGTCTTTGTCAACAAAATAGTGCTTATTGTGTGGTGCTCAATGGGAGTTTTTGTAGCACCTTGAGAAACTTCTCAGGAAAAAAAAACACGTGACTTTAGTTGATGTGGAAAACTCTTATAAGCTCCTCTAACTCGCCCTACATCTTCATCGTCTCTGAGTTAGACTATATCTGCTACTGTAAATATCTACAGTGTCTACATGAAGCAGACGAACCCCTGCCAGGATCAAAACGTGCCTCTGCTATAGAGGCACATGCAAAGAATCCCACCGGCTCGCTGTGAATCTTAGATCAACACGAACCTGCCTTTATTCATTTTTTAAAGTCGATGCTGTTAAAACACTTTTCAAGTGGAACGTCACATTTTCACCACAGCTTGACCTTGTTGAGAAAAATCAGCCATGCATCTTTTCCATTGGAAAGAGAGCCTCATGTAGGATTTATGCCTCGTGTAGACATGAGAAATGAATGGCTTTTTCTTGTCCGCTGCCTTGTCGACATCAGGGCATCTATTTTTCATGTTGACGCCCTGACAATATGCACAACCGTCAGTCAAATATCATTTGCAAGTAAAGCAGCTGTTGAAATTGCTAGTATGCACACAGCATGCTTTCTTCACAAAAACAGATACTGCAGAAAGTTGGAGGATAAAACATCAGGAATGGGTTTGCCACAAATGAACACCAGAGGGCAGAGCAGAATGCTTTTTTTCCCTCTCCTTCTTGGGTCGATAGGACTGTATTTAGAGGCAAAAATATAACTGTTTACAGAAAACTGACGTTAAGTTTGGACCAATAATGTGCTAAACCTTTCCTATACTTTGCGGAAAGACAATAAAGACAAGACACAATTTTCTTCTTCCAGTGTAATAAAGAAAAAAACTTGATGTAATACAAATCAGACAAAATGCACTTATTGCTGTCACTCTATAAATAATTTTTTTTCTGACAGCACCATTAAATAGTACATTAGTGGTTTCTGTAGTCTCTCAAAACTTGTTTTGATCCAGCATATTTCTGTGTTGGGGGAGGGTAGTCGACTCCACTGGGTAATACAGTATTCATTACCCTCAATGCAGCGCTTCATGGATCTGCTTTGTGTCTGTCTCGTGAACCTTGGGTTCACATGTGTAATCTGTCTTGCATTAGGTCCCTTATTCTAGAAAGGATACTACAAAGAAGCCACTCAATCACCATCCAATCACTCATGCTGGTGTTGTACAAAGTGAAATTTAAATGTGCCTAATTTGATGTTCTGGCTGCTCCGTGATGCTGCAAGAAGCAAAGTGATGAGAGATCATACAAAACAAAAAAAAAGATCTTTAAAAAGATTATTTTGGCCCGACAGTCGGCATGTTGCTCCACTACAGTCTTCTAAAAATGACATTTCTATGCGGCTAAATTGTGATAACAAATGTTTTTAATTAAAAACTGTGGTAAACCACAGATCTACAACGTATTTATATAGTAAACACATTTGTTACAGTGCTCGTTGCATTACTTTCCTGTCACTCCGTCACATTACCTCAGATGCATTGTCACTTAGTTGCCAGTTAAACCTTAGCTTATCGTCCCACACAACAACACAAATCTCTTTCTAAATGAGGACACACATACAATCCTTGTTGTAGTTTTTAATGTACGAACACAAAAGACTGATAATAAACAGCAAAGCTGAAAACCAGCACAAGGTCTAAAGCAATTGTCAGAGTGATTCAGATATAGAAACATGTACATGTAGAAATGGAGGCTGCAGTGCTGCAAGCCCGACTGCTCATCACTGCATTTGTTACATGCGGAAGATCAGGGTCTGGCTGATGGGCCGGGGCTTCCCCATTATGCTCCTGTCCTTTCGTACAAAATAAATAAATAAATAAATAAAGTTAATGTCCGCATGGTCACTCTTTAAAACGTGCAGCCCTTTTTCCTCCTCCCAGCAAATTGAAATCAGCTGATTCTAGCAGTGTGTGCAGGAAGATAAACACATGTTTGTTAGATTCCCTCCCCCCCTTTCTATCCACCTGCTGAAAAGATAACTAATGAACCACTGTAATGCAAGTTGGAATGTGGAATGGAGTGTGTTACACCCAACGATGCCGCTGCCTACCTGAATGTTGTTGCTGACCGTGTAAATCCCTTTGTGACAACAGTATACCCAGTATATCCAGTAAGACAGTGAACGATTAAGCCGATCATCTCAAGCCGGTTGAACATGACACTTTACTCAGATGGCTCCTCATTCATCAGATCTTAATCTGAGCTCGACTCAACTTGACTTGGGTTTTAGGGTTTTCCATTAGGTGGTAGTACCTGGCACCAAGTACATTTTTAGAACCTACTCGGCCGGAGTTCCAAGCAAATCTGAGGCAATTTAAAAATGTGACGTCAACAGTCTGACAAAAAGGCATACACAGAGAGGCACACAAATGATTTCACAGGACTTTCGGCCACATTGTTATAATGACATCATGGACATTAGGTGGTACTCAACTGTAATGCAAAACAACCGAAACCGGGCAGAGTTGAGTTAAGTTACTTCGAGTCAAACCAAGTATGTGCTGGTGCAAAAGGGCTATTAGACTAGTAACTTAGACCACATGGGGTTAGGATTAGAGTTTTCTCAGAGCTCTCTTTCCATAAAAAAGGATCATTTTCTGTCTACTGTTGGCAAGTTTTGCTCGTACAAAATCATCTTATTTCTCTTAATATTTTAAGATCTTTATTTTACCACAGAAAAAAGCAAGGATGACAGTTGTGAACTGTGGCATGCTTCAGGGCAGCTGTGCCTCAGGGGGGAGAATGAGTTGTGTATGGTCCGGTTAGCCGTTTTTCAAGGAACAGCTTCTCCGCTGAATCCAAAACACTAACCCAACGTATCATGACTGTGTGAGTGTAACAGACATAGCTCTATATTTATGGACTGAAGAGTTTTATATGAATGAGTGAATGAAGCCTGTAGTGTAAAGTGCTTTGAGAGGTAGATAAGACTAGAAAAGTGCCATATAAATGCAGTCCATTTACCATCTATATAAAGAAAATTGAATTGAATGGTTCTTCACTGTTTCTGTAGTAACTGCCCCCTGACTGAAATAGCTTCCAGGGTTTCTATCGGTCAAATACAGAGGAAGCGGAACATTTTTCTTCACTCTTTCTTTAAAAACAAAAAAACCCAAAAGTGACTTCCTGGCTTAGCCAACCTTGAGGAGTACTGAAAAAAAAGATTAGGTATTACAGAAAACGGAAAACCAAAACAGATAGATGGAAAGACAAGTGACAAGTTCAGGCAGGAAGTGGAAGAAAAGTGGAGAATGGCTGGTGTCATTAGGGACTGACGCTGTGTGAAGGTGACCTAGGATTACTCTGGTCCTATTCCACAATCTCACCCCGGAATCTGAAACTCATCGTCCAGTGGAATGAGCTCAGCTGTCCACACTGCTAAGTAAGTCTTTAACTGAACCCCCAATCTGCCCAGAGCAAAATGTAAGCTGGGACAGAGGATATTCTCTTTTTTCCCCAACAGAAAATGCACTGAATGTTAGTTTGCAGTAGATATGGATTACGTAATTTGATCAAAGAAAGTGGGAGAAGATTCCCCCGCACATATCATTATGGCTTTTACTGCAGCTTCTGCTAGCTGATGAAGAAAATCTGTGCAGTGCACAAAACAGACTGAGAGTAGATAAAAACCAGATGAAGGTGATGACTGATTGTTAGAGCCGTTTATTATGCCACTACAGGTAATTTTCAACTTTTAATATGTTTAAATTAAAGATTTTTGCCCTAACAGAACCACTTGTCAATTTTAGAGTGGTCCTGAAGTTTAGATTTCCCATTTTGGAAAAGACATTCCCATTAAAAATTTAAATGTAGATATTACTATAGCCTGCATGGGTTCTCTCTGGGTAGTCTGGCTTCTTCTCCAAGTCCTGAGATGAATGGTTGCATGGATGGATATCACCACATTCATAGATAGCCGCTGGTGGTGGTTCACAGATTGGTTTTGGCCAATGAAAATCATACTGGAAGATGAGATTTAATTCTTTTTATAATAATAACCCTTCATTTCCACCTGAAAAACGTCACCACATTTAGTCAGTAAAAGCTAAAATCATTAGTGACATATGTCTCAGTGTCATATTAGGTTTTAAGACTCTGTTGGCAGGAGTAAAGTAGGCTTTTGAATTTGCTGCAGTCATCTGCAAAACATCTATCAAGTTTGAAGCAGATCAGTGGCTCCATGTCAATATTATCATCCAATGTTGTTTACTTTGGCCTAGAAATGTGATTGAGCAAATTAAGAAGCCTTTTGAACTAGAATGGGGTCCACATCACCAGGCCAGAGCGAGGTTTGGAGGACTGGAGCAAAACATTTCAACACTTATACATCTGTCTATACAAAACTGTAAATCAGAGAGCAAATAATAAACAATGACTGAATAAAAGTGAGTAAATTTACACTACACTACTATTAAAGTTACTACTAAGAATTATCAACTAGAACTTCAAATTTAAAACTAAAGAAATGAAAAACAACAATTGCTTAATCTGCTTTAGTCAGGCGTCCTTGTTATTCAATATGACACACACAGATTATCAGAACAAATTACTGCGGGTTGCATTTTAATACTAGACAAAGCATGGTCCCAGGCTGGCAACAGTTACCAAGGATTTTGCCTGTTTAGCAGTTTTCACTCCAGCGTAAAACACTGATAACAAATAACATCGTTTAGTCAAACTCTAACATTTATTAAGCACTGGACTTATGATACTTGCATACACCTGCAAAGGTCAAAATACATCAAATGATGAAACAGACAAAAAAAAGACGACCGGACAGAGATTCATGTTATGTCTGCGGCATGTGTAAATATAAATAATGCATGCTGATAAAGGTATATGGCTCTAAGCTTACAAGTAACTTTCTTGAAAAGAAAAATAAAGGTAACAGCAAGATCCTGTACCAAAGTCTGTCATATCAGATGAAGTCTGGCAAAGCCTCTGTGTCACTACATGTAGCCATCAAAACTGGCTTATTTTAGGATCTTTCCCTACTGAAAGTCAGCAAGGCTGTCTAAAAAAATTCTTATACATCTCACATGTTGTCAACTACCCAACATCACTATCCTCCAAATGCCATCATGATCACAAGATACAGAAAATCATCTTTTTCAGCAGCATGAGAGACTGGAGATCCATTCATTTCATTAGCAGAATAATGTGAAATACACATACTTTTTTTTAAGTTAATGAAGTGATTGAATTGGTGGTAAAAATTAAAGGTCTTAAATGAAAAGTGACAACCAGTTCAAGGTGCCCCAAAGGTTATGGCCTCACCTGTTGGGCAGTTTTACCTCCATGTCCTCATTAACCTCTGTCAGCCAAGCTGCAGCATGCTTACTCATCACAACTCGCTCACTTGATTTCTTAAAATATCCTTCCAACCCATCCCCAAAAAAGGACTTACCACAAAATCACGATTTAATCCTCCAACAATATAGCCTGTCCTATTTAAGAGCAGCTCATCTGGATCTCACCAGCTGTCAATCTCTCTGGATCGAGGCATCAATTTAATGTGCAAATATAAATTAGACATCAACAGATGTAACGGTAAGATACTGCTCGACTCTAATTGCTTTCTTGAGATTGTCAGCTTGTCCCTGGTTTCTGCTCGTCAATAATAAATACAGACCAAATATAAAAATAAAATAATTTCAAATTTTATCACGCTATTAATTAGTTAGTGTTGCGTTTCCATTGCGTTCTGGTGATACATTAAATGTCAGTGTGCACACACATTCATTTCACATGCACAGGCCCGAAAGACCATTTTTAGTAACTGCAATTAAATTTAGTTGCTGTTAATGAGATATCACCCACAGTCACTCCAAAAAATAAATAAAATAATAAATAAACTCTCCTGCCTTTAGTTGGCTGGAGCCTGCATCCATCAGGAAGCCTTACTGGCAAAGTAGAAAAGTGAGAAATGGGAAATCTGTGGTGAAAGAAAGGTAGCCGAAAAGAGCTGATGGAAGAAGAAGGAGACAGAGTATTAGAATAAAAAAAGAGTCTGAGAAGGAGGAGTGAAATGCTGAACTGATACGGGCTAAGCAGGAGTCAAAGAGGTATTGACATGGCAGAAAGTGGGGCGGAGCGGGGATTTACATTTCATTTGAATGTGATGATGAGCGGTGCGTGGAGGCGCGGGGAGACGCTGCGGCGGGGGCCCCCACGGCCCTCCGATGGAGCTGCGTTCAACATAAACACATTTCAAACCCATCAATTCAAAGGGACACGCTCATCATGCGCTTGTTTGTCACTCCGTTCTGTTTCTCTTCAGCTCTCAATGCTTTAATTGCTTTGCTTATGCACAGGCACATGGGTGATGCACGGAGTCCGCCTGCACAGCAAAACATGCTCGCAGCATCACTCCTGTTTGTACGTGCGTGCTTTAATGTGCATGCTCGTGTTAAAGCTTAAGGGCAGATTTAATTAAAAAAAAAACAACTACTTCTTATTGTAATAGCGCTCTTGTTGTGAGCTGCAGCCTTCTCGTGGTTGAGTGTTGATTAATGCGATTATCATACGGTCAACTCCTAGTTGGTACCGCTCCTAAAGTACTGGCAGTAGATAAAGCAAACAGCTGTGGAAAAAAAAGGAAAACAAAAGAGCTTTACGCAGCCTTCAGACGAAACACAGCGTTGTATCCAATGGATTCCTGCCAGCTTTTAAGTGAAGATAAGACAGGAAAAGATTTTTAAAGAGCAGAGTCTAAATCATGTTTTGTTGTTGTTGTTAAAAAAGCATATTTGTTTCTGGGTTTTGAAACTGTGCTTTCAATATGATGAGAAATGACTGACTGGCTGTAATGTGCTATACGCAAACCAAGGTCAAAACACTCTGGCATGATCTGATTTTTGAATAAAGAGCTTCAACTGTTTGTTTTCTTCTAAAAGGTTGCTTCTTCTTCTTTCTGCTACATAAAGGTCACTCTATGATTCTTCCAATCAACTTCCATCACAGTAATTTGAATTAAAGGGTAAATTGAAAGCAGATGCAGGACAAAAGCATCTTCACATATTGCCAAACATCATGGTGATCTTGGTGCAAGAGCATCTGGACTTATTGTAAGGAATGCCTGATAGTGGAGAATAAAAACCATCACCTTATTTTTTTATAGTTTTCGACTTCACTTGAAGGAATGGGAGAGACGTCTGAAAAGTGAGCTTAAAAGTTTGGAGATAAAGTTGCTGCAAACTACGCAAGTTGCACATACAAAAAGACTCATCAAGTGAGAATTTTGTTTCTTGCAACCAGAGACCACACAATGTTCAAGACATTTGGCAACATCGAACAACTATTAGTAAAATAACTGCAGGCCACACGAAGCCCGTGTGACCAGAGATAAACCTAAAGTGACTGTCAATAAGACCACAGGATATTGCTGATTGACATACGACCTGTTAACAAACAAATTTGTTGGTCACCCAGGCAACCAGGTCATGGAATGTTGCAAGCAGGCAACTGTCCGTTTAAAAGTGATGCCCCGCAGCTATCGTGAGTAAATCAGCATGTATTAGCAGAATTGCTTTCGTTCATGCATTTCATTGTTACTGTATTCCAAACACTAAAATATTATCTGGGCTTTCTTCTTTTGTTAAGTTCTAAATGTTTATTTTATCAGTTTAGCTCCTTTGGCTCCTATTTGTTAGGAGTGCCCAATGCTGTGCCCCCTAACTGAATTGCAGCCAACTTCTACAATGGACTTAATAGGAAGTGATGGTTTTCCTAGACAGATAATTTAACCTTTAAGGTTACACAAACAATATTTAAAAAATACTGGATGAGCATTTTCACAGATGAATTTCCGACCTTGGCTTCAGGTCAATCTGGATGTGAATTCTTTAGCTGCTTGGATAAATTTAAGGTATTTCTTTAAAAAGGTCCTACAACAGTTTGCACTGGCATGTCTCCCTGATTACCTGATTCAAATGTTAAATATCTACATATTCAAGTATTTCCCTGTTGCCACTTTTGTTCCATGTTTGTGTTTTTCATTATTTAACCCTAACATCTATAGCACCATAAAAGAACAATTAAAACTTTACTGTCATCTTGATGAGGTATCATTCAGATTTACAAACAACCATGGTAACTCAATTTGAATGAGAAAAATGTTTAGTGGAACATAAAGTCTATCTCCATATGTTTTATCTGCATTTGCACCACAGATGGTTTTCTTTGCAGTATAAAATGGATAAGACGGGTTTGATTTAAGATCCATTCATTCATTTTCTTCCCCTTTCAATTTAGCCTCACTGCAGTCTATCCCTGCTGTCACTGGGCAGTAAATCTAGCATAGGGCTAACACAGAGAGACAGACAGTCATTCGTGCACGCAAGTAAAGCCAATTTAGAATCACCAGGTAATCTAGCAGACTGTAGAGGGAAGCTGAAGTAACGTCATAGAAGATACACACAGAAAGACCCCAACTGGGCAGTGGATTCAAACCCAGCACCTTCTTCCTATAAGGTAACAGTACTAACTATTGCTCCACTGTGCACCTCTAAGATTTGATCCGATGAAAAGTTTTATGCACAGCAAGCACAGACTTAGCATATAAATGTTTACTCATTGGTGGAGTGGAGGGTCAGTCTGACCCCTTAATATTCCAAAGTGTCCTCGGACATAGTGAAATTTAATCCCATGTTTCTGTTGATAGCAGACGATCACCACAAACGTATTTGTTCAGACTAGTTAATGCTATTAGTGATATTCTTTCTTCATGGGCATTGAAGGGGTGCTATCATCTCATTGGGCAATTTTGCTCATGGTGAGAGAATTAGCACCCCTTGTTTCTGTACACATCCAACATCTGCATAACAGTAATACAGAAACATATTAATCTTTTTGTTTTCTATTTGTGACGTGTGATTCGGTTGCTATAGTGATGAATACTTCTACAAAAAGTCAACATCTATTAATTTTGTCTAAACAATGTAGACACAAATCAGAGTTAGATCAATACTGACATGCTGGATCCTGGAAATAGTCTTTTGGAAATTACCTATCCACGTTTCACTTCAATTTGTTCCCTGATTGATCCAAATAGAAACAGAGTCGTGTGTTGGGTTTCTTCAGACTCTGCCCTGCATGAGATTTCCTCATAGTCACCCATTAGTTTAGGAACAAGAGCCTTCAGCTAACAAGGATTTTGGTAGGAACTCAATCATTTGTCTGTTTTCAATTTCTAGGGACTAAATAGCTTCTCTCTGCACATATTAAGTATTCCTAAATGGATTACTTTGTGTCTGTCCCTCTTCCCTGGCTTAATAAATGTGCACTGTTTGACTTCCAAAAGGACATTTTCAAATCAGGTACAAGGGTTGTGATTGTCCAGACTTTTAACTATTTTACCACAAAAAGAAAAAGTTCAATTCTTCCTCACGTATCACTTCTTGTTACAAATTAAACATTTTGAGTAAACAAAGGTGTCAAATGAGGTGTTTTCCACTTAATATTTCACTGCCATCTTTAAGTATTTTGGGTGTATTCATTTACCACAGCCTCTATCTGACAATGGAAATTAAAACCTGTCAGCATTAAGGAATGGTGTCTCTTAAAAAGCCTCCACCTCGCATGTGAAGGCAGCAATTTTTCCTCATGCTGAGCCACATATATTAATTAGATCAATGGCCGGTCAGAAGGTACAGAAAATGTCTTCGTGCAAATGAGTTTATTGAAATAGAACATTCTTTTTTTCCTTTGCCCAACCCCACAGTTGAAGTTACATTCAAACTGCTGCCTTTCTTCTTGTAATGTACTTGAACCTCTGGGCAATGAAAGCCAGTCCCCATGAAAGACTTGCACACTGGGGTGCCGAACACCATGAAACACAGAATATCTTTAAAAGCACTTCCTTCTATTTCTGTGCCCCCAAAAACCTATAAAGGATTTGTCTGCTGACTGCCTCAAGACCTGTTCCAATTACCCGAGACCTCTGGTAGACACTATGTCAAGATGACATGCTTTTCAACTATTTTATATTTTTGAGGCATGCCTGCATGTTTACTGAACCAACCAAAAACAGTTAACGATAAACAGTCAAAAAACACAGTTAAATGAATAAATAAAGAATGCCAGAAGTTAAATACGAAAAGGAAATACCAAAAATATAAAGCTTTATGCTTCCTTTAACTGGCAGGTGATGAAAAAGGAACAACACCACAATAACGAGGCGCTAAACATTCATTAACATATGTATTTTTTGTCATTTTAGATTTTGTTGTTCTTTATGAATGCCCAAGAACTTTTGTGATTTGTGAGTTTTCATGTTCGTGGTGGACACATCTTGTATCCTATTCTGGACTTTCAATGCACATTGCAAATTAGAATTTCTGTGTATGTAGACAGCAATAGATTCACAACAGACGCAATTCATCATGCCATACAATCACAGATTTTTTTTTATAATTACCAATTCCAATCACAAACCAAAAGTAGACTGACTCTGTGTTCCTATTGCTGCTTGACGCCTTGACACTGCCAACTGACCACATCCATTACAAGCACAACAAGATGGATTGATTCCTATATAGTACTTTTCTACTCTCCTGGTGTGTTCAGGGCTTTATACCATGTGCCTCATTCACCCATTCATACAAGCACTCTCTTCTATGCTTAAGTTCTTTCAATCTAACATTCACACACATTCATATGAGCAACTTGGGGTTAGTATCTTGCCCAAGGATATTTGGATATTTGGTTCGATATTTGGATCAAACCACCAACCTCAGCTACAGCCACCCCAACAAGAGCACTCAGAGAGCAACTCCCCCCAAAGGGTGTGACCTTGACCTTGCTGCTATTGGTATCTACCATCACACAAAATTTGAATGTGATATCTTGAAAACCATCAACACTAGACTGCAAACAAACAAACCGAACTGATCACATACTTCTTCCCTTCCCATTCAATGCCCTCTAGCGCCCTTATGATTAAGTTGCTATAATATTTGAGCAAATATGGTAAGTAACCATAAGTGAGCAAAACTACTAAATTGTGACCCTAAAATCTAAATTTCACAGATGAAATCAATTTGCAACATATAATAATAATAATAATAATAATAATAATAATAATAATAATAATAATAATAATAATATTAATAATGATCTTTGCTGACCTCCAAACATCTTAATATTCATTTTTCCAGTGTAATTTTTGACTTTGTCTGATAGCACTTCTCTGGATTTTGCCAGACTTGGGGCTTTATGCTAATGCAATAAAAAACAAAAGTAGTAGAATAACAATCAAGTCTGCCAGTGCACAACATAAAAAAAGATCATCTGAAACCCCCTAAAGGTAAAGATACTACTTTACTTACTCTGCAGTGTTGAATGAAGTAATGTCAAAGCCCCCATAAAGGACTGACCTGTGGAATATACTCTACACTGTAGGTCAGCACAGCCACAAGGCAAGTCACAGGCCTGTAACCAGCTTGAATAGCAGGCAGATTGTAGGCAGCATGATAATTCACGAATTCATGACCGGAGCATGACATTTACTGCTGTGAAAATGCTGAGGTCATGGTGAGTGGGTTTTGGAAGCAGGAATACCATGACCACAAACTGTAGTGTCTCATATTTACACCAAATAACAAATTTTACAATCAAAGCTTTGGGGGCTTTATCACAAATTACCAAGCTTGTATTCGGGGGTGACTTTATTTGATTGCCTCCAGTATTTCTGATGAAAATCACACCTGGAGACATACAAGTTTAGCCTGTCTCATAGTTGGGGTTTTGAATTTGTTAAATAGAGCCACAGTCTGTGTCATGGACTGAAAGAAATAATTCCAATTCACAGCTGAATAAAATTTAAAGACTCCATAGAAAGCGAAACACACACACAAGAAAAAAACTTGACATTTTCTTGACATAATCCCGTGCCGTCATCCTGTATCCTCCAGTTTTATTGACCTCAGCTAAGCTCTCCTTTTCTTACACGTCCTCTCCCTGACATTTATTTTTCTAAGGCCACTTTCGGTGTTTGGAATTTTTCCGCTTTTCTTATTCTTTTGTCAAGTTTGGAGTCAAAGTTACGGAAAAGGAAACTGTAGTGAAATGTCGAGAGGTGAGAGGCTCAACCTTTAGACATTTGCAGAGGTAATCAATCAGGTTGACAGTAGTGGCAAGAACGTTTCTCGTGTTGCCTGATGCTTGTAAGACACAGCAGCTTTGTACAAAGTAAGAAAGCAGTGCTCACCAAAATTAATTATTTTCAAAAACATCATCATAGAAAAGACCAATTAAGAAAAATGGGTCAAAACATGAGGTCGGCACGTGGCCTCTCTGCTTTATTACAGGCTCCAGGAACAGAAGTCTTTATCTGAGTAGGTCATTATCAATGGGCTATAAATCAGTGTGGGTTACACGCAGGCAGGATACAGGCTCAGGAACAAATAAAATAACAAATGCTTGATTATGGGCATTAATAAAAGAGTGTCTAGTGTGGCCACCTGACAGCTGAGTAAGAAAGCTTCAGGCTGTATGGTCTAATCTTAATGAGACATGGATTCAGAATTCATCAAAAGTGTCATCTTAAACTCAAATATGTTTCCCTTTTCACTTTCTTTTCAAATAGAGAGGCTTACATGGAGCTGGCTGACTCCCAAATGAGTAAACAAGATTTCAGTTTTCAGTCTCACTGACTCTGGTAGATGTTTTAGAGCTATTAGCTTATAGCTCTACAACGTCAGATGATTTAGATATCAGCAAACCAGAAATTGCTGGTCAAACAATAACTTATTGGAGTCTTTTGGGGTTTCTAGAGATAGAAGAATCAGCTATTTAGCAAATTCACACATCTGCTGATGCTGCTCTGTGAGGTAGTTTCCAATATATTCTGTGTGTTTCTGCTGCGTGTCCTGTTCTGTTTGTATATGTGGGGAGGTTTTTTTGCTGCTGATACAACCAAATTTACCCTTGTGGGACAATTAAAGGATTATTCTATTCTATTCTATATTCACCAAAATATGATAAAGTTTGTGACTTTTTGGTGACTTTCCATGATGATTATGGCACTTGATGGTCTACTGTAACTTACAGGTCAAGTATTCACTTAACCTGATGTAAATATGGTAAAAAAAACCAAACTAAATCAACAAAGGGATTCACGGAGCTCTAAAATCCTCTTTCCTTGTGTCTTAAATGGAAGGACTACAATGCAAGGAACACAGAGAAACTGATGTGCAGTTAGGGCAGCTGGGATGTAAGCAGTGTTAAAAGGAAAAAAATAAGAACATGCAGAAACTATCAGTGGCCACAGTGTCAATCCACAGTAGGAACTATGATAAATTTGCCCACTATTGGAGCCAGCCTCAAGTGGCCACTAGAGGAATTGCAGCTTGCAGTCCTGAAAGTTGTCTGCTGAGTGAAACCAGCTCCTGGGGTGCAGGGCTGTGTGGAAATCAGGTTACCTAGAAAGGTGAAAAAGTCTGAGGAAGATGGGGATGTGGAGAATGAAAACGGCTTCATGTATACCGCTAAAAGGAAGAGAAGGACAAATAGACATGCGATGTTGGACTGTGGTACATATACTCACAATGCCCTACTCTGCAGCTGTGCACACATTTTACAATAATGGAAGCAGATGTTAGAGTTAATAAAAAGTAGAAGCACTAAAAAGCTAAACTAATGTCTTCACCTGTTCAGCTGAAGATTTGAGCCCTTTGGGGAATCTGTTTGAAAGGACCTTTTCTTGTGCACCGTCACAATCTTTAAAGTTGAAGCTTATCATTTTTTCGTAGACCACAAACGTGTAGGATCAACTTCCTTTCATGTTTTTCTTCCAGTCCAGCCTCCTCCAGACATTTCCCTGTTGTTGTTTTATGATGATTGGTTTACTTACTCAAACTTGAAAGAAAAAGTATGCAGTTCATGGGGCACTTTGTGGTTTGTTGTTGGGGAACAGCAATAATGACTTTCTGTTAGAAGTGAGTACTTAAACAAGCAACTATGTTGGTCATGTCTAAGTTATAACTCAAAGCAAATAGACAATATTGCTTGTATATATATATATATATATATATATATATATATATATATATATTTGTAGAGGCAGGACATCAGATCATTAACTGGATTTTGTTTTCCTGTGTGTAGTAAATATAAATACCATTCAGAACTCTTGCAAGTGGACAAAACTAATGATGAGGCATCTTCATTCGATACTTAATTGAAAAAGACTAGAAATTGCCTAAGAGCCTCTGTATGGTGCAATACACAACTACCAAGGTAAAGAAGTACAGAGGCATCTAAGGCTATATTAATAAGCTCCAACACTGTAATTACCTCTGTTTGGGTTGTTGGTCCTTGTGGTTGGGAAAACAATTCTTACCAGACATCGACTGTATAATTGCCCAAAAAGTACCCAACACAAGATGTCGACAGTTCCTTGAAGTTTTACACATTGCAAAATGAACCCATCGGAGTCTGATGCTAGCATAAACAGCATAAAAAATCCATGTAGCCACCATGACGTCGGCCTTTTTTTGTGTTATGAGCTGAACATTTTCAGTTTTCACATGTGCCAAGTAAGGGGTGTATCTGTCTGAAACCACATGTTCATTGGCTTATCAGTCATACAATAATTACACCTAAACCAACTAAAAGTTACTAAATGAAACTAATGATTAATTCAATGTGACCTTAAGAGACTGACTGAACTCAGTGTTTCCAGAGGTCCTTGAAGAGCTTTGAGTTCCCATAGACTTCTATAGGGCCAGAAGTCTTTTTGCAGTCACATGTTGCTCTCTTATGACCACTGGAAATAATGCAGGTGATTGGCAACTATCTTGGACTAAATCCTTTTGCAAATGAGATTAATCTCAGGTAGTAAACTTACTTCTGTAATGCATGAACAAAGTTTCAGGGAATCAGAGTCCATATGATCAACGTTTGTGGCTCAGCTTGAGTAAATGGAAAGCTAATTCACAACATGAATACAGAATGCCCAGAAAAAACATAACTACAGTGATTAACAAGTAGAAACTGTGTTCTTTCGTCAATGCAGCAGCTCAGCTAACATATGTTTTCAGGTTTCTGGCTGTTTAAAACTGTTGACCTGCTGTTTGGGGGCACAATTAAGACTTCCATCTTTGGGGTCACACATGTTATTCTAGTTTTAGAGCACCATGGCTATTTAATGGCTCTGATCATAGCAAAAACTCAAAGCTCAATGAGAGGATACTTAGAGATTTCAAAGAATCAAACTTTTCCGATGTAAAAATAAAGCTTTTTGTGAAATTTAAGGTATGCAGCATTATTGCAAGATTCCTCTCTGAGATCAGAAGGCTGCTGATAAAAGAATGTGTTAAAGCTTTTTCACAGTCTCTTTGTCCTCCTCCAGTGACCCTGGATAGAAAGAGAGTTTCAAGGCCCCAGAGTGAGCTGAAATATTACCTCCTAAACAAATAACTGTTTTGACATGCCTGAGTCTGTGGACAAAGGGAAAAGATGGATGACAAGGTAATCCCTGGAGTGGAAAAGTACAGTAAGCCATGCAGCTTTTTGTTTTTGAGTGTTGCATCTATTGTATGTCATGCAACACATCAAAATATGAGCTGTTCATTTGTTGCTTGAGCAGGCAAGCCATCAAGTGCAACTAGAAAGCAATTCCCTACTTTATTTTGTGTTTTTTTCATTTTCCCTTGTGTACCCCAAGTTGCATGTGAGAGAAATTTGGCAGATTGAAATGAGAACTCTGACAAAAGACCAACAGCCCAGTGCTGGAGGTTGTGAAGGACATCTGTTCGTGACCTCAGACCCGACCAGCTGCAGCTGCCTTCATCCAAGTGCTCCTCCAAGGTCTCAGCCAAGCCCTCGCTCTTGGCACTGCATAACAAACTTTATGCCGCATTTTAGATTTGCCAGTTTTCCACTTTCTATAGTAAAGGGGAGAGTTGACCCCCCAGAATCTGCCTTTTAGTCCACCTTCTTTAAACCTTCAGTGAAGTTTTTTTTCCCCTACTACTGCTGAGTTAACATGCTCTTTTCTGTCATACATAGCTGAATCTACGTCCCAGTGGTACAAATGAAACATACAAGCTGATTAATAAGTATGGAGGTACTATTATTTTTATTTTTTCATTCTTTTATTTATGCTAGGCAAACTTAACTGGCTAATGGTACACCTGTAAATTTACAGATTTTCAGGTACAGAGGTAATTTAATAATTTTTTCTTCTATTTTTTCATGTATTTTCTGGAATACCTGAAGTTTTTTTTCTCCTTTTCTTAAGGCGCCCAACCGCACTTTTATTCTTGCTGTAAGCACAGAGGTCAGTCAGGGGTTAAAGTGGGATTTGGCAAGAGCTGGTGCAGCGTGGGGAAATGACTCACTTAGAAATAAGTCACAAAGTCATTTGTACTGTGAGCTCCAGTAGGTTTGTTTCCTTTGTGGACAGACTGTGATCAGCTGACTAATGCTGCTGCTGCTGGGCATGAGGTACTGCCCTTTCTAGATTTACTCCACTGTATTTTCCAATATACAGAACTGTGCAAAAGTTTCAAAACATGTGCAAAGATACATGGAGTTTTTACAATTTGAACGAGCTGGAAAGTCAATATTTGACCTTTATTCTTCACCACATCCTGAACTCTCTCAGGAGAGCTTTCTTGTAATGTCCTTAATAAGTCTTTATGAATAGTTCTCCAGGCTTCGCGAAGGACATTCAAAGCTTTTCTTTGGATGTTGGCTGCCTTTTGTTTTATTGTGTGTCAAGATCATCCCACACTATTTGATGCCAGGAATGAAAAAGCAGAGAAAAATCCCAGCTTAGTAAACAGTTAACAGAATAATCGATATCACAAGTCCGTTTTAGGATCATAATAAACTGAAAGAACACTAAAACTATTGTGTAATCATTTGCAGCCAACAGGGGACAAAAACCAAACAAAAAAAAACCCAAGGATGAAGGTTGCATCTAAGATTGTACATCCCTTACTCCACAGAAAAATAGAGGGACTTCACACCTTTAGACCTTGTTATGAAGCATGGAATTAGGGCCCAAATGGAGGACGTAGAAAAAGTCTAGAGTAAACTGAAAGTGCACCTTTAATGGAGGTAGATCGAAGTCCAAAAATACAGAGGCCATAAGGGAAACCACAAAGACTCTAATAAATTTCCAATAAACAGCCAGAAAACACACAAGTGGCAAAGACTGAGGGGAAGACAGCACTACTTATACACATGGGGGTAATTAGGAGACAGCAGGTGATACGAATTAATGACAGTGAGACAAGAGGAGATGTAAAATTAAATTTGAAACATGGTTGACAAATGACTACCAAAATAAAAAAAAGGAAATGAGAAACAATAAGTGAACAGGGAATATCAGACAAGAATAAACTAAATGTAATGGAACTGACAGAAAACAGTGAAGGAAAAAATGAAACTAAGAACTTATAAATTATAACAAGAAGTAAAGGCTCCAAAACACTCAAGAAAACATGAAGACCAATAAACACAATTATGTACAATAAAACAAAGAATTAAGTTTAAAAAAAACAAACAAACAGCCAGGATCACAGCACTACATCGCTGCTATCCTATACAGAGGTCTGAGGGATCTTCTGGGAATAGTGGATCTATTTCCTGGAGAATTGGCTGGTCACTGGGCACTAATTTCATACCTGCTGATCTCTAATCTGATTCGCAGTTACCATAGCAGTATATCATGGTAAAAATTGCTAGCCATTAAATTAATTGTGACAGCAACTTTATTGACATTTGCATGCACAAATGCATGACAGGGATAAGAAGGACAAAGGATGTGTGATTGTAGATCGTGTGTGTGTGTGTGTCAGGGAGGCATTATGTTCTGATTTGTTGAGTGATAATCTCCATGGCATTAGTTGGAAGTAATTCCAGGCTGCAGCACATAAAAAATTACCTCGCTTGACATTATAATGTGTTAAACTGCCAATTAGATTTAATTACTCATTAACTGAAGGTGCTGGAATGTATCGCTCCAGCACTCTTTAACCCCAGTTCATAGTCCCCTTTAGGTAGCCGTACCTGTCACTATGAACACGCTTATCTACAATTTGAGGCACTGTAATAATGTATAATGGTATCATTTAAAAGTACTGTTCATTAATTATCACTTATCACGTGTAGCATTCAGTTCGTGTGCATTTTGCAAAAATAGACATCCATAAGATCCTCCTAAAGTAAAATTAAGGTTCAGTAAAAGAAAAAAGCATGGATATGTTTTTTTGTTTTTTTATCAAGCATCTTCTTTTTTTCTTGATGTGTCACCCAACAAATAACACAAACAAGGACATGTTCTTAAAGATGACAGTTAATCTTGTAAGGGGATTTGTATTTGAGAGACTATTTCCCAGCAGACATTTCCTTTTCTTCCTGTGGGTATCTGGTGATTGACAGTGAGCATGTAAGCAGTTATATGGAAACACTCCAACTAGGGCACAATGAAATAATGATCAAACAGAAACTTCTCAACAAATCAGCTATTCATTTTCACTGGTATAGATTATCTTGATCAATTGAAGTTGGTTTTCCATATTGCTGAGGGATGAATGGCAGCAAATGGGTTTTTATGAAAAGCAGGAAATGAGGCCTCACATCTCCAACAGAGTGCCGAATGTAAAGAAGAGGAGCAATCTTCTCCATTAATGGAGTTTTGGATCTGATGGGAGCAGATTCTGACAAACTTTATTTAAAACCAGGGAAGACATCATGATGAGTGAGTGTTTTATTCCAATAAATCAAACATATTTGGAATTATATAAGCACTTTGAGCTGTCTTTTGATCTCAAGTTAACAAAAAGTTCAAGAACTAATTGAACTAAATAACTTCAGTGGATTTTATGAAAACCTAAAATGATTATAGTTTCCCTTCTTCTTGACCTTAAATTCAAATGATTTTTTTAATCACTCAAGACTTTCATCATTGACAAACTTAGGTTTGGTCTCACTCTGTTGCAGCATTGATCCAACAAGAAGCCATAAAAATAGTTTTCTTTGAAACTGAGAATAAATTTCCATATTCACTGACCTGTACCTTTTATAAGACTGTGAGACAAATGTCTGGAATAACTTCCTGCAGGTATAAGTGAGGCAGCGGGAACAAGAAGTTGATACATGAATCTGCATTTACGTTCACATACAGCAGACATATAGCAATGTCAGCATTCAGTTGTGTCTTTCGGTCAACATGATGGATGTTGCATTGGTTTTGTCTCCAGCAACTCCCCATGGGACCATTCATCTGTTTAACTCAGGGGTGTCCAACTCCAGGCCTCGAGGGCCGGTGTCCTGCAAGTGTTAGATGTGTCCTTGATCCAACACAGCTGATTTAAATGGCTAAATGACCTCCTCAACATGTCTTGAAGTTCTCCAGAGGCCTGATAATTACCAATCATTTGATTCAGGTGTGTTGACCCAGAGTGATATCTAAAACCTGCAGGGCACCGGCCATTGAGGCCTGGAGTTGGACACACCTGGTTTAGCTAAATGCTCCAATGTTACTTGCTAAATGTGTACATTTGTCCTTTGTCTGTTGCTAGGCCAACCGAAAGAGGGAAATGGACTGCTAGCCACTTATCTATAGCCTGAAAAAAGATATTAATCTAATTAATTTATATTAATTTGCAACTGGTGAGCACTAGACTAACAGATACATAGCAAAGACAACAGATGCAGTTTTATCACTAAGGGCTAACGTGGGAGTTAATGCTTCCATGTTAAATCTATGCTGTAGTTACATTGCAAACACAAATGTGAAACCATTACATCCTAACTACCACTGTAATGTGCACCACATCAACTCAGCCTGAAACAGCTATGATTTACCCAGTCTGTCATTTCCTTGTGGCCATTTCCAGTTGCTTCTTTTGACACAATGTTTTGACTATTCAGATGCTCCACTGCCACCTGGTGTTTTGGCAGTGAAATTGCAGCACAATGTTGGCAAGTATAAATGCTGGCAATGGGGTCAGCGGGGCATGTAGGCTACATTGTGGCCATTAGATAGATCCAACTCAGAAGTATAACTAAAGCTTACTTCATAGTAGATAATGATCCTAATACTATATATTGGAGAAATTGCCTTTTTTTTTTTTTAAATCTGAGTGTCTTACAATGATTTCCAAGAATTAAATTGGCATGGCAACAGCATATGTGACAGTAAAAAAACAAACAAACAAACACACACACACAAGCTTGGTGTACTTTAATGTGCCATATTATGCTAGGTAAAGGTACTTTTAGTTGCTGAGTTTGTGTATCCTCCGGGGTTTACATGGTTTCACATGCAAACACAAACAAAAAAACAGGGTTTTTTTTACCGTGTACTACTGCAGCATTTCTTTTCACTCTCTGAGGTCCTCCCCGCTACCTAAAGGCTTAGTATGCTCGGATTTTGAAGTATTATGAATGTAACAAAAAGCTTTAGATTTTGTCAGAAAAGGAAAACATTATCCCTGACTGATCATTTCACATGCAAAGCCGCGATCTTTAAGTGAATGGTGACTGTGAAATACAACATTTCTTTATGACTTCAGGATGTTAGCAGTTCAGAGCAGCATGCTGAAAAATGGCTTGAAAGCATTGGCTGGTTTACATTAGTCCAATTGGCTGTGATTGTGTCAATATTTCATGCATGTTTCTGTTGTCAGACAACAGAAACATAAATAAGAACAGCTTTTTGGGGAATTCAGCTGTATTGAAATACATTGTATGTGAGTGGAGAGTAGATGAGATGCAAACAGATGGAAACTTCAGTCAAATTAGTCGTGCACTGTGCTAGATTTTAAAAGTTGCCTATTATTAAGAGGAAATTCCCACCAAAATAAAATAATCCACCTGTCTTAGCAGCCAAAATGGAACATTTAAAGTTGCTAGCAATAGCTGAGACAAGATAGATAGCTGTCTGCATCTGGATTTAGTCAAGAGAGCAATCATTTTTTATATTTGAGGCATACCAAAGTAGCCACTAGAAGAGCATTACGTGAGTCTGTTTTATGCTGATGTAGATAAGTAATGGAGGAACAACCGGGATCATAGGCGAGGCGTTTCAGGCAGTTCAGGACGAGTGTTTTCTGTGGGAGAGAAATGACTGCTTGACCTGGACTGCACAAAAAAAAAGATATGTAGTTGTCTAAAAGGGCAAAGAAAAAAGCCAAGTCCATAAAAGGGACATTTTGAAGGTAGAAGAATAAGCCTTTTTTCTTGATAAATGGATGCTTTTTCAAAAATGTTACCGCACTCCCCAATCAGGCATGTATTATACAGAAGAAGTTATTATAGAGTCTCTTTTATCATTCCAGGTCATCACAGGCATGGGCTGTAAAGAATATGAACCCTACACGTCACAAGGTCTGAAGTCTGAGATCAGAACGACGTATGTAAGACAATGCCCGTCCTGTTCTTCTGTTTCACAGTCCGCCTAATCTCCACCCCTGCAGGCTATGCTTCTTGTTGGGAAGTCATAGGATTCCTCTGACTGCAGCACCAGCATAAATACACAAAGAAAAAAAGAAAACCTGGAAAGACAAGCGAGAATTCTTCAAATGTGTAAACGATTTTCATAAGTTCATAAGTGATTGGTGCGCGGTGGATTGAAGTCACCACAAATAGATACATGCAAACACAAACATATGACTTCTTTGCCCTTTTTTGATGTTTTGATGTTTTCCTCTGGCATCTTTCTGTTGCTCAAAATAAATAGCTACAGGCTAAAAAGATCTGGTCAAGGGAGTGTGTATGTGCTGCAGGCAGCAAACACACACACACACACACACACACACACACACACACACACACACACACACACACACACACACACACACACACGCAGATGCATATGTCTTTTTACCTGCTGCAGAACGAACCAAATTCATGTGAAGAAGCAGAAAGCAGCAGAAAAGAGAATAAATGCAAATCCTTGAAAGGATGAGAAGCTGACATCTAATCGCACACATTGAGCCATTAGGATGAATTATTGGTGCATGTCCATATTTATGCAGGTAATAATAGAAAAAGTGTTAATCTTTTCACTCAACTTACAGCGTAAAGTGCGCGCATCACTGTTCAGTGACTTTGTTTTAATCAGAAACAGACAGTGTGGTTCGTTCAGTATGTGTCGAATTAACAGTACTGGCAGATTCCCAGGAAGTACATTATGGGAAGACACCTTCAATGCTATCCCTCATTACCTCACCTTTCCTCTGTCTGACAGTCTATAATATGGTTGGATGTCCTACATTTAGGATAGCGAGGGGAGCATTTCTATTCAAGAGGCCACATGAAATCTCCTGGTGAAATATGATCTTTCAATGCATTTAATTGTATGACCTTTTTAATGAGTAGTATACAAGCAAATAATAATGTACTTTACTAAAGTACTACTTGTCCTTGTAATGTGTGATCATAAAAAGTGCCAATGAAAGCTCAAGACAAGGCTTCCATGTTTAAATAACTGTGTTAATCAATTTTTGGCCAACAGAGGGGGAAAAAAACAAATGCTAAAAGACAATAAGCTTTTTTTTTTCAGATTAAGTGGCATCACCAACTGGTTTTGTACTCTTAAGTTTCCTTTTACCCACTTCCATGTTAGTGTTTTGAAGCCAGAAGTGAATATATTTGGGAAGAGAGTGGAGTGCTAAGTTATTCTACAAAAGGCACCAACAGCACACACACCATGGAAAGATCCAGATCAGTGACATGAATTAGCTGAGACCAAGCAGACAGCAATCTACTTGAGCTGTATGAATTATTAAAAAAAATCTGTGCTTATTTTGACAGGGAAATCCACAGAGGCCAAATACATTCAAATACCATACTGTAAACATGTTTGTTTCTACTGTAAGATTGGACATTTTTAACATGGGAGTTTATGAGGACTGACTCACTTTTGGATCCAGTAGCAACTTCTAAAACTGTAAACTGAAGCCAGTACAGAAGTGGAAAGAACTGCAGTTCCTCTAAATCCCAAAGCCTGCCACCCTGAATGAAAATGAATTCCCATAAATTGTCATGGCTGTGTGAAGGCAGGCAGGAATAGTGGACCCAAAAGCAGGACCCGGGGAGGCAAACGTAAACTCAAAAACACTCAGCTTTATTGCTGGATTGCAGAACAAACAGAAAACTAGCTAAAGTGAGAATACAAATAAACTAAACAGGCAAGCAAGCTGGCAGACACTAAATACAAGAGGTGAACAGGACCAAGAGGAAACAGCTGGGAGACGCGGCTGACTCTGATTACAAAGACGAGACGGAGGAGCACGCAGAACTGAATACACTGACATAAGACACAGACCTTCAAAGTAAACAGGAAACTAAACACACATGCAGAGACAGACAGAACTGACTAAACAGGAACAGAGAGAGTACAGAACCAGAACCTAACAACCAGCAAATCTTAACAGAAGACATAACCAGAATAAACAAGAGAAAAAGACACAAAACACTGAGTCATCAGACTCAGGACCATGACATAAATTCCATGTCATGGCCTTAAAAAACTTGTTTACGGCCTGGTACGTTCCATGTTGGCTTTAGCCCTGGAGGGGCTCAGTCCATTCTACAGCCCTAAACAAAGCTGGAGACAAACAAAACTATGAAATAACACAATAAATGAATTCATGTTTTCACTTTTTTATTACTTGTAGCCAGTGTTTGGTTTTATGTTGTTTTTTGCACACTAACAGTAAAGTCTGAACTAGTTTTATGGTTTTCAGTTAACAGGTGAGATTACCTGATTGAGTTTCCCGGGGAGCATAAACAGCAATAGTAATAATCTGTTTTAGAGGATAAAAACCTAAAAACTAATTAAGGATCAACTATAGTCCGTCCTTACACTGGGACATGAAGGTCAGTCAGTGCAGAAAGTTTCAAGAACTTTGATGTGTTTTTGCAAATGCACTTAAAGAAACTTCCCAATGCTTTGATGAAGTCCACACAACCCCAGGAGAGAAAGACCAAGAGATAAGTTCATTAGGAGTTCCCAGTCTCAGAAATCAATAATTAATGAGACCTTAGATTTAAGGCCCACATCAATGTCTCCCAGAGTTCAAGCACCAGACGCATCAACATTAGGCCTTTTATGACCAACTAGTGCAAAGAAACAACTACTGAGGAAAGCCAGTAAGAAGAAGAAGAAGATAACCGGATCCACAAAACACAAGAAATGCACATAAGACCAATGGAAATGGGGTCTTTGGTTCCAGCCAATATGATTTTGAATCATATTGGCTGTGAAGGAGGAGCTGTTATGGTGTGGGGGGTCTTGCTGGTGACACTGTTGGATATTTACTCAGACATTCAAGGCAATACTTAACCAGCATGTCTACCACAGCATCCTCCACAGAAACCCCATCCCATCTGGCCTGGAGCTTAGTAGGGCTATCATTTCTTTTTCAGCAGAAAAAAGAGCCAAAACGTACCCCGAGGCTCTGTGAGGGCTGTTTGAATCACATGAAATGGTCTCCACAATCAAGTGAGATGGTTTGGGATTAGTTGGACTGGAGAGTGAAGGAAAAGCAGCCAACAACTGCTGAGCACATGTAGGAACTGCTTTAGGACTTATGGAAGAGCTCTAGGTGACAACCTGAGAGGGGAAAGCATCAAAGTGAGACGAGGCTATTTAAAAAAACAAAAAAACAAAACTATAAAAAAGTTTAAAAAATTCAGAATAAGAAGGCATGTTTGAACCATTGACTAATCATATACTTTAAAGCTGAAGTAAGCATATTTATTTGGCCACTAGGGTAATATTATTTCATATGTTATGAACTTTTTCAGGTTGTTGAAAACCATCCTTCGTTTCAAACAGTGTTTCTGACCACCTGAATGATAGATGCCAATATTCACTTTCCCTCAGCTCTAAATAATTCCTCAGCTGATTCATTTTTCTCTTTCTTCATGAGCTACTCGCCTGCAGTTACATGCTAGGCAGGTAGCATACCATATGTTTAACCAAGATTAATGGGTGAAAACTCCTGCATCCATGCACTGCTAATTGTGTCAGCACTGGTACAAAATATTGGAAAGAATCACACCTTTGGAACGGCCTGAATGAATCTGACATTTTGAATGAGGAAGGTGTTCCAGCGATCATCATAGGGAATGGGCAATAAAAAGAATGAGCTTGGTGAGCAGGTAAAGACCTAGAGGGACTGCTTTGTAATAAGATATGTTTTTTAGAAATACATGGTTGGTAAGAAGAAATGCGGAGAGATTGAGGAAATTGTGATTGAGAAGTGGTGTAATCCCAGAGCATTATCATTCCCAACACGTAACATGCAGACGATTTATCATGCCTGTAGGTGTCTCAGAGTAAAGCAAAAAGTATCCTTCACATACTTATTAAATACTCTGGGTTCTGAACTGACTCCAATATAAACCTTCTCATGGCAATAAGAGATGCTTAGAGCAAAGGCTTCAACTGTCCATTCCAACACAAACACATGAACGTATAACTGATAATTCAAGAATAAAATAGCTTCATGTTGTGGCCATCACATAGTGTTTTCCAAAGTGATCCCCGATCTCGAATTGAACAGATTTAACATACATAAGGTTTGTTAGGTTTGTTTTCATTTCACATGTAAAACACATTTATAGATTGATTCCAACCGGCTCTCATTCCCAACATGTAAAATACAGACGACTTGTCACAATCGTTGGTATTTTACGTGTCGGGATGAGAACATGTTGGTAATCACGGAGATGTTACTGAGAAGGAATGTTTCTGCAGCCTGATTATGGAGCCGAAGCAATTTTTTATCTGCTTGAATTCAGTTTGAATCAACACACACTTGAGATTCCTTCATCAGGTGATTCCTAGGCCAACCAAACAGCTTTGACTGTAGTCAATACCTATGAGTTTTAAATAGATATGAAAATTAACCTTCTGCACTGTTTACTTGACAAGCAGTTAAAACTTTGTCTAACGTCTGTTTTAGCTCCGCTGCCACAAAAGCAGGTACAGAAAATATTTTCTTATTGTGTTATGTGTTGCATTTACATTTTCATGGAATGACCTATAGAAAACTATGAAGCTAAAATCTCTGATTGCTTGGGAGCATTTAAAGGGTTGTAATTTGTGATCATATTAAATTAGTTGTTTTATGATTTTCTCAGATTTTTTCATAGACCAGTCTCTTTTGAAAAAGAGATTTCAGTAATACTGCTTGTTTAAGTAAAAGATTTAATAATGATAAAAATCTCTTTATTTTCTTCCATTTACTCAAATTCGGGTTGCAATGGAACTAGAGAGGCAGAAAACCACTCATATACACGACACCTACAGTCAAGTTATAATTATAGTTACTTAACATGGATGTCTTTTTACTGCGGGTGGAGGCTGGGGTACCTGGAGACAACTCATGGAGGCATATATGGAGAGTGTTCAGGCTCATGGGAGGCCCTGTAGGGCGGTGGATTCAAACCCAGTACCTTCTTGCTGTGAGGTGACATTGCTAACAGCCACACCAACTTGGTAGCCTGGCTTTTATTCCCTTTTTACTAATTTGTTTTTATTGAGCTACATGTCTTTTTTTTTTTTTTTTTTACCTTGCTGAGCTACTTTTATTTATATATACATATATTTAATTAAGTTCTTTATGTTCTGCCTGACTTTTGGGAGAAGTATTTTTTATCTTATCTAAACTCACCAAAAATACCTCTGATCAGAGACAGACAAGGGAGAAATGATGTGAAAGGTCAAATATTGTTTGTACATGTTCACTAAGATACAATATGGTTTATTTAAATTTTGAGCAATATCGAGAAACAGGCGATGGGCTAAATGTATGGCAGTGTTGATGGGTGATGATATCAGTGGTTGGGGATTTATCAGAGAGGTTGCCAGTAGCTTGTAAATCAAGGCAGTGTTTTTGCTTGTCTTCCCATTAATTCATAATTCATCATAATCATGAGATTTATAACAAACTAAAACTGTGTCATTATAGTTTTATATCATCCATGGATATAACTGACAGCTGCATATGGGTTCATTGGCACCTTGCACCTTCATTGCTTGATCATCATCACAAAACAAGAAAAAGCAGACAATGCATTTCTAAGTGCATCTGCAGAGACAGTAGTTTATTACTCACCTTTATTCATCCATTTATAAAGTTATTTTACTGGGTATGTTTGGCAGTGAAAGACTTGACTGTGCGGGGAAAGGCACAATAAAGAGTGGAGGAGAGGCAGGTGAGAATAAACAGATTATTGATGGAAATATGGATGTAAAAAATGTAAAGAACCAGGCCATTTTTATTCAGTTCAATTCAGTTTTATTTATATAGCAGCAAATCATCACAGCAGTAACTTCATGGCTCTTTATATGGAAACGTAGAGATAATACAGAGAAAAACCTTTACAATCCAATGACCCCCTTAGAGCAAGCACTTGGTGACAGTGAGAAGGAAAACTCTCTTTTAACAGGAAGAAACCTCCAGTGAGTGAAAAAGAAACACTCGGTGCATCATGGGAACCCCTTAGCAGTCTAGACCTATTGGTGCGTAACTAAAAAAGGATTCAGGGTCACCTAATTCCATGTTTGATTTTCAGCTCATATACATCAACTGATGGCTGATTATCATAGCAGGCTTGAGCATCTCAAAGGAGACAACAGGATGATTGGACTACAGCAAAGACAGGCCAGCCGACTAAAATACGGACCTGATTCAGTATTGCACACCTGATAATAAGGCACATACTCTCAAAGGCAGGCTGATGTGTAGGATAAAGGTGGAGTTCTTAGTGGTTTTTAGCTTCTTATTCTGCTACTTTTTGATTTGCTTCTCTGAGTTAAGTAACCTGCCACAAACCTACAGCTGTAATTTCAAAGCGGAAGAACTGCAGGCTTGCATGTGGTCTCCCAAGATAAAAGTCAGGGGCTGGCATTTATTTTTAAATCTTCAGAGAGGAAAATTCTCCTTTCTGCCACCCCCTTGAATTAAAATAATCCACTTTTTTCTTCACCGCAACTTGAACATTTCCAGAGGGTCCCGATGATACTTGACCACATGACGCACTACCAGATTTTTTTCCCTCCCCTCTGAGACACAGCTGTTTCAAGTCAGTGTATTACAGTGCATATGAAAGGAGGGCGATTAAAGCGTCAACATCTCTGCTTTTCCCACTGACATCCCAAATGAGAAACATATTTCAGCCAAACAGAAATGCTGTTTTTTTTGCTTTCTGCTGATTGCATTTAAATGGATTCCATGAAGCAAGGAAAAAAAAGAAAACATTCAAATTTGGTTTTTAGGAGTGCTTTGTCGCATGATGCAGGTTATTTGATTTCACACAGACACACACGGGGCCCATATTGAGCATATGTTTGATTTTATGAAAACTTCTGCCTTTCTCCCTGCAAACATTATTGCATCAGGGTTTATGGACTTTATAAGGCAAACACTGCTGTCATTTCTGAGCATATTCTCTGGTTTATATAATTTCTAATGCTATTGTAATGCTGAGCTTACGGTTGCCTCTTATTGAAGAACCCATCTATCTCAAGGTTTCTTCATGACATCTTAAACCTTGGACAGAAGTGGAAAAAAGAGAAGGACAGGGAACGATTGAGACACAAAGTGAAAATAAAGAACAGTGAATCAGAGTGTCTGAGTACATAATAGAAGTTAAGAAAGGTAACGAGAGAGTGGCTGGCGGGGAGAGGGATGAAATTGAGAAGTAGGAGCTGTAGAAAAAGAGGCTCAGTGAGACTCACTTCATCATGTTCAGTGTGTGAGTGACCTTCACGTTTCTACACACATTTGTTCACCCACAATTGTTATTCTCGCACCGGGCAACATGGAGAGAGAACGATTTAAAGCAGCGTAGGTGTTCTGGAGGACTGATCCCACACCCACATGCTGTCAGACTTTTGATCAATGAGGTGACCATGGTTGATCAGATCAGCTTATTTAACCCAAGAGCAACACTCAGATGTGCAAGAAAAAAAGCCCGTGTTAAAGCTGCTGTCTATGCGTGACAATGAAAAATACAGTTTGGAAGGTTTTAACATTTAGGCTGACAAAGACATAAAAACTGCCAGAGCTGTAGATTTATAACTGGAAATCCAGACACATTTAAAGCACATAAAAGAAGAACTTGGACCTGACTTCCGTAGAACTCAATGCTAAATGTACTTTTGCTTATATTAAATAATAAAGGCAAAGTTAAAGCTGAAATAAATCTGTAATCAGTGAAATGGTTCTGTAAAGTTTTTTATTAGTCATTGTTCTTATTGTCCCTGTTCTTGTTAGCAAGATACTGTTTGCTGTGGATCTTTCCCTCTGCTTCGGACCTCTACATTGGAGAGACCAAACAGGCACTTCATAAACACATGGCACAATATAGAAGAGCCACATTGACAGGACAAGACCAGTTTTGAGATCCATTCCCAGGCGCCTTAATGCCCACTCACCTCCTGGGCCATTTGACCTGAGTAAATCACATGATAGTGTGGGGCTAGGTTTCACAGTGGGTTCACCCAAAACCTTTGCTGACTGTATTCCACACCCGTTTTCACACCTTGGCTTGTGTGATTAGGTAGATGATCAATAGGGGGTTCGTGACCCTCTTGGAGGGACACTCCCATAGGGTTTAAAATCTGGGATTCTCCACCAGTTGCTCTTAGAACTGAAGACGCTTCTTGGATGAGAGGTGAAACATCTCCAAGGCAACTTCAAGGACTCCAGACACTTTTCTTTCCAAGCTCCTTAGACTACGATGACCTGGACGACTGAGAACCTTCATACAGACTTTGCCTCTGCTTGTTTTTTCTCAGATAGGAGTGAACATTTGGCTCAAATGTGACCCAGATCTATGATTTTCTATTGGTCACATCTGGCCTTGACAAACAGTGTTGACTCAGACTGATTCTGGCTGCCCCCTAAATTACCTCCTCAACATGTCTTGAAGTTCTCCAGAGACCTGCTAATGAACTAATCATTTGATTCAGGTGTGTAGATCCAGGGTGAGATCTAAAACCTGCAGGACACCGGCCCTCGAGGCCTGGAGTAGGACACACCTGGCCTGCTCTACCTAGTCGATTGACTTTACATCTGTCTTGAAGGTGCACTTGAGGGCTAAACTGATTTCAGCCTACCCTTAAAAGGCTCTAAACTTGATTTAAACTTGTTTTTTGTCAATTCAATTCTATTCAATTCAATTTTATTTATACAGCGCCAAATCACAACAACAGTCGCCTCAAGGCACTTTATATCGTAAGGTAAACCATACGATAATACATCAAAATGTTTACGTTTTAAAAAGGGTGCCAGAAGTTGTTGCAAAATCCTCACATTTAATTTTGATCCTGTTTTGGAGACCTTAGACGAGACCTATACAAACAGACACAAACACAGGATTTGAAAAAAGCCTTAGCCAAACTTCAGACTTGACCTGGACTTGTCCTTGTTGACCCACTCACAATGACCTGGAACTTGCTTTGAAAACGAAGACTTGCTTTAAGGAGAGTTTACTCACACTTCTTTCAGTGGACTCGAGGCTTGATTAAAACTTGTCCTGGCTGGCTTGACACTTCGCCGTGACTTGGCTTGCAGGGATTTCAGACTTAGGTTGACCCCATATCTGACACATCCCATTTCAATCAAAGGAGCCATGGTCAAGTTTCAGTTATTGAATTGGAATGACTCTCAGTTACTCCAGACTAACTGTGTAAAAGTGGAGATTTCAGTGGGATTTTACTCTACTTTACATGACTCCAAAATGCCCATGCTCTCAAACATGTTTTGTTGTTACACTTCAGACCCTGATTATTGGCTTGGTAAAAGGTCTAGCATATTTTCTGACTGGTAATGTTGGTTTTTCAGTTTCGCTTTCCAGTTCATTGCCTTTGTTTACTTCACTGTTACATTTACCAAATCCCCATATTCCCTCAGCTACTTCTTTTGATTCTTTTGTTCTGTTGTTGTTTTGCTAGTTTTTGCCATCACTGCTTGTGGTTTTCCCATATTATGGCTAACACTGTAGTCTTCATCCACACCCACTGACTGGGAAAGTAAATAAACAATACAAAGCTCAAGTGGGTACACAGTTTCTCAAAGGATGCATTTGGGTTTAACTGTTTCCTTTTGGTTGCGTTCTCTTTAGCCTTGAATGTGAACATGTACACAAATTAGCAGGCTGTCGCTAACTGATCCAGTCATCTAGAGAAGTTTACCAAACGTGTATGTTCCACAGTGACCGAGCAGGAAATAGCTTTGCTGTCTTGTCTTAAAATACACCCCTTTATACCTCAAGACCACACAGCCTGTGTTATTACAGCTCATATCCTCCACCTTTAACACCAACACTCCCATCACACATTGCTGACTCTACAGAATGAGCCAGACCAGCCTAATCTAAACGTCTGGTCTCTTTGATGTAAAGCAGCCTCTGCTGGGTTAAACACAAAGCTGTGTGTACTTTGTTTTACCACCGACAGAAGTTTACACTAATTCAGTAGCTGCAATTTGTACTATACTTCTTTATCAGTGGCAATGACATGTTGGAGGTTCTAATTTCTAGCAGTTCTATATGTTAGATAGCCTTATCATTATTATTATTATTAACTCTACAGCTAAAAAACATGCTAAACAGAAAGATATCACACAAATGTCAACTGGCACGGCTGTAAGGAGATCCATGATGGTGGTCCCAGCCAGTTTCTGTGTTAAGTTTGGGTCAGACTTAAAAAGAATATGTTTAAAAAAGAGGTTTTCAGGAGCTGCTGACTGTATCTAAAAGATGGATGTGGCCCTTGTGAAATTACTGCCTTCTGGAATCATTTGGATAGTTTTAATGCACTTTAGGCATTGTCAGGTTGATTTGGAGCCAAGTAAAGAGGTTACGGTATGTTATCAACTAATATTAGCAAGTTTGGTTAGAAAGCTGCAAACTCAAAATATACAGCAGCAATGCACAGTAACATTGTTTCAAGTGGCAGACTCTAAAAGACATATTGGAAAGGCTGTATCAATTAAAAATCCATATTAGTGGTTTGAAAATTGTTAAAACTTAAAATGCTAAAATCAATAAATAAAAAATGTACCTGCCAACTACTGTCACCTGTGTTGGTTCGCCTGTCAGTCAAAGCACCCATGCCTCAAGCTTTAAGCGTAATCAGGACAACTCTTCATAGAAACTAAACCATTTTAATACTGATAAGACTGTTACCGTGATTTTAATTGTTGTTATTGTTGGGGACAGCTTCAAGTGAATGGTCATAAAGTTGCCAATATACAGTCTGCTGACCTAAACCGATAATTCTGTCACAATATTTTAAAAAGTCACACAAATTGGATGGTCTTGCAGTAACACTGTTGCAGCTGTCTATTACGTATTCTGTCACTTCATCCTGTCTAGCAAAGCAGAGCAATTTGACATCAGCTTGTGCTAAAACAAGCAACGGAAATATACCCAAAATCTATGCAGCGCATCTGCTGTAAACATGCAGGTGACACATGTTGACACTGAGGAAAAATAAATAAGTATGTAAGTATTGATGTGTCTGCTGCAGTCTGCTGCTTTTGCATGTGTGCGAACGTGAGGGATTTTTTTTTTTTAATTTTGCAAGAAGAAATAAAATCCTCCTTCCTCTACTTCATGCTGTTCAATCTCTCTGTCACCTATTTCCAATGTGCATAGTCTTATTTCACATCCCACATTCAGTTATTATTCCGCATGATTAAAGGGCAGAAATGAAAAGCATGTTACATAAAATAAGCCCTGCAGAAATGGGCATTTAAAAGGAGCTGGATTTAAAAATCTGTTAAATTTATTCTATTCTGCTCATAAGTTTTGAAATGCCAAATACATTTAACGCCCTCCTTGCACTATGGCATCTCATGCAATTAAGAGACTACAATTAAATTTGTCATTTTTGACTCTGCTAATTGTTGCCACAGCTGGGGGCTTACCTGTTTGTAGGTGTGAAGCAAGAAAAGGTCTGCTGGGCGCACAGCAAATTCTGCATGCTAAAACACCACTAATGCAAAGTGACACTTTAAATAGTCTCATTTCTTTTCAGCTCCATTAATGCATGAAGCCCCTGAGATATTGTTTATGAGACCTTCCAATAATTTGGATCAACTGAGTTTTCACCCTCGCCTGCATCTTCCCTATCAGAGATAACGTCTTTCCTTTCATGGATGCAACATTTGAAATGTTGTTGCTGTCACAGCTGTTTTGGATGTCACCCGGTGTCACTATTTAGTTGAGTGCCAGGCAGGAAAGGGTACTGGCAATAAGAGCACAGCAATCTGACAGCTTTCAAGATCTTTTCCATATACATCTCTCTACAGCAGAGCCCAGAATAAACTGATTAATCTTTTCTACACCTCTCCGGGGATGTATTGTTTTGAAATATCTCTTCATTCAGTGCTTGTGTGTGTCAGTAAAGAGGCCCTGTGCAGCAGCGCATTTGTTTATGAGCAAACACTGCCTCTCATAAAGGTTTGTGACATGAGTTTAACACAAGGAGGGATGGCTGTTTGCGCCTGCCGGGCACTAACCTAAGTGACTGTTAACACGTCTTGTTGCAAAGTCAATCAAACAACTCCAGGAGACAAAAACCAAGACCATGAAGAGATGTACAGTGGCAACAATATGTCAAAAAAAGTAAGACACCCACAAAGAGATACAAACAACTGCAAATCTATTATAAGGCAATACACAATTCAATCACAAATTACAAGAAATGAATGTGAAACAATCACAAAAGGATGCATAACTGCTTGTGTGTCAATAAAGTGTTCCTGTCTTGCTTCACAAATTTAATACAAGAAGGAATGACTGTTTGGCCCTGACCCAGAGACCTGAGGTTATGTTGGCACAACTGTTAAAATTTCTTATTGTAGAGTCAATTAAATAAATTCAAGAGGCATAAAGTTATCAGATGAAAATGAGCACAGAGGAAATATAAAAAAGCATTAAGTAATAAAATAGCTCTAGAAAGTAAAATGCCAACAAAGACACAAAAAACAACCACAGAGCCTTACAATGAACTATACAAGAGGAAATCATAAAATCTCATATACTGACTCAAACGTCACCAAAAAAGTTATTCAAAACAACCACAAAGAAAATTAAAACATGAATTATAAAGACTCCAGAGAGACACAGTGTTTTGTCAAATCATCTTACACTGTCAGATCGGTGTACGTGCATCACAAAGTGACACCTATATTTGTTGCGAGATGAACAGTTACCCTATTCATAACCTTAACCTTAACCTAAACCACTAATCAGTAAAAGGAAAAAATGTGCATATATTAAAATAAACATCATTTACTCAGCGTTTGTCATCTGTACGATGAACTCATGACTCCTACACACGTGGATTAACGCAGTGTCTGGTACTCTGATATGTATGCTGAAATTTTAAAACAACGGAACAGCTAGTGAGCAGGAAGTACCCACAAAGATAAGCAAAACAACAAGAAAGAAAGACGAAGAAAAGAAAACAGTGAAAACAAAGATAAGCAACTGAAATACAGACAAAAAATAACCACAAACTAACATTAAAAATATGAAAAATAACTAAATTGGCTCCCAAAAGAGACAAAAACCTCCATGAAGTCAAAAAAAATTTCCACAAAGGCAAAAAATACCCTCAAAGAAATCCTAAGTAAGTACATAATATGGTGCAAAATAACCTGGAAGGAATGTGAAGCGACCACAGACACATAATTACGACAAGTTTACATAAAACGACTGAAAGAATTCAAAAATCCTAGAGCCAAAAAAGATGACTGAAAGTAAGGGGCCACAAAAAGACACCCTGAACACAAAAAGACATTTAAGGACTACAAAGAGATGTCAAACTCCAAAGACCTGCAAAACAAAATTCAGAAATGAAAACAACAACAACAGAGACATGCAAAACATCCACGGGGATGTAAAACGAGTATTAAGAGACACAAAACAACTGACAGAGATAAAAATAGAACCATGGGGGTGTAAAGCAACTATAAAGAACCACAAAACAACCAAAAAGAGACTTAAATTGACCACAAAGACCCACAAATCACAGACAAAGACAGGAAAAAAATAAAACAACCGCAAAGTCAGAAAGTTTACTCTGGGTGTCTGATTCTCTGCAGGAGGGGGGAGTCTTTATGTATCTGTCTGGGGGCCTATTGTCTCATAACCTCTGCACAGTTAAACAGGAAGCAGACAAAGTGAGTCAGTGTCATTAATCCCACGTGAATGCACACGAGAGCAGAAAGCAGGCCTCAAGCTCTCACCTCGCTGCTCTCTCTGCTAGCTTTTTAATTCCACTCTTGGGATGCCACCTTCCCCATCTCACCCATCTCACCCCTCCTCCATCCCCTCCTTTGGTCCAGGTGATTAGGAACTTACACAAGTCCCTAGTTCTCCTTGCACTCTCTCTTCATTCTCTTACATTTAAGCATCAAGGGAAATGAAGGTAATCCACCGACGGTTCGCCAGGTGAAGTGAACAGTGGAAAAATGGAAGGGAAGGTGGATGCGATTCATCATGAGACTCCTTTCATTTTGCACGAGTACGCCTGGCACAGCTGTTTGAAATGGCACCCCTCGCCTGCAGACTTTGGGGAAGGGCGCTTTATGAAGATGCATGAGTCGGAAAACAGACTATTAAAGTTAGAGAGAGTTCATTAACCTTGTAAAAGTAGGCTCTAGCTCCCATAAAGCGCCATATTTCAGGATTTTGCTCTTCATTTTTTATCATAAGTGCTCTTGATGGCCTGATAGTTCATTTCACACGTGACAAGCATTAAATGAGACAAAGAAAATAGGAGTTGGAGCCATGCACATGTGGCGGCTAATGACTGATTTTGTGGCCTGTTCTCAAGGAATTAAACTCATCTGGTTTTCAGCACTAAATCTCAAAGTGTATTTTTCCGTTTTTTGTTTTTTTTACTCACTGAAATGTAGCAACACCTCAAGCTGAGTACAAATTAGAAAGCACAGAGGGTAATCGCAATCAAGCAAGTTGGTGCCGGGCTAACATGTCTAATCATGGACAAATCAGAGGGGGGCCCTATGCTTAGCGATACGGCTCTATTGGTCCTCAAGGAAGGTGTTGCATCGGAAATGGAAGCAATGAATGAACAAAGATGGCAGCTTTGACTCTGAGACAGAGCAATTATAATTTTTCTACCATCTGGATAAGTCATCTGCTACCCCATGACTGTATAGCAGGTTCTCATAACCATCATCATTACCATACACTCTGCTGGAAGTTCCCCTTTGGGCTGACTCCACTTCAGATTTTTATCTTCAGAGCATCACTGCTGCAGTGGAAGAAAAAAAAGAGAAAATAAACATGCTATGAAAATAAACATGGCCATGCCATGCGTGTTCCATTTTTGAGAACAAGATTTGGAGGCTTTTTTTTATTGGGCTGTTTGTGTTATTATTATAGCCTTGTGAAGTTTAGCAGCCAGCTCTTGCCGCACATTAGGGCAACCCCCTGCCAAATTATGGCAAGAAAATAATTCTGAGCAGATGTACAAGCATGCTTAGCAAAAAGTTAATATATGCAAATCACTGCTATTATTTGAATGTGAGGGGGGAAATAGACAAGAGTTGTCTCTGCTTTTTGTGTGTCAGATTTCTAATGATGATGGTGATCGCTTTGTGCCCCGGTAACAAAAAAACAAACAAAAAAATTGTCCCATGAGAAAAACTAATTTAGCTTCAGAATAACTTTTTTTAATTGTTTTTCTCTCTTATCATACTTACAGCATCAGGAACAAAAAGGAGGCAAACGACTGTTAGCATGTGGAGAGGTTCAAGTGTGTCTGCTGGTGTCTGTCGCTCGGACAAGCACGACGCCCTGCTGCGCTGCTTCCAGGGGATACTCCCACTTTGGCACCGAGCTGCTGGCAGCTGCATCCGTCTGCTGGGGGAGGCGGTGGCTGACCATCCAGAGGTAGGCTTAGTCAGCAGGGAAACAAATGCACAACACACACGTCTTCTGTCACAACTAAATGCCTAACGCATATGTCTATAAACAACAAACACAACTGTTTCCATATTGCACTAGTGCCCATTTGCCGGAGTTGAGAGTGTGACTGTGTAGTAACACTATAAACATTAAAAAATTGTCTATAACTTAGCAGTGTTCACCATGGGGATGGCTGAGGGATAAAAGCTGTTCCTTAGTCTGTTAGGTTTTGTGTTTATAGATCTAAAACGTCTGCCTGAAGTTAGGCGACCAAACAATACATGACCAGGGTGCGATGGGTCTAGAAGGATTTCCTTAATGTTCCTGAGACAAAAGGAGCTGTGTAGCTCTTCACGAATTTTTGCATCGGTTGAAAACTCTTATAGGCAAGTACCTCTGCAAACGCACGCTATTCCAGTGTCATAAAATAAGCATTAGGAGGTACAGCCAATCAGGAAAAGGCTTAAAATGCAAGAGGATAGGAGCTAAAATGATTCGAGTCACATGGCAGATGAACTAAAATAAGTTAAGTTGTCTTTAAACTGCAAGTCATGCATATACATCTTAGTAAAGTTCAAGTAAAGAAATATGGAGCTAAAAAGAAGTAAATCTCAGATCTCCTCCTCAAAGTTCTGTTAAAAACATCTGTACCGGACAATAGTTAAACCTGTATAGAAGACAGGTTTTGCACAGGATTACAAAGTGTGTTTTGAAGCTTCACTGCTTATTCTGGTCACTTGCTTCCTTTTATTTGCTGATGCCTCTCATTATCCAGACTGTAAATGAATATTTTCTTTTGAGCCACCGTTCCACTTTGTTGATGAAAGAGTAATTTCACTTCATCAGCGGTATACACCGAGCCAACCATCATGCAGATTGTTTGATACACTACAGTCCACTCTATTCCCTTAAATCATTTAAAGTTCCTCGTTGTTAATTGAGAGCTTCCACCGGAGAGGAAGTGATGTTTGCTTCAGTCCTCCGCGTACGCCTCAGCGGTGTTCATAACTCAGATCTCTGCTTACCTCGCCAAAGCCCGATGCCAGCTCGTTATGCACATCCCTTGCACTCATTTGCGTGAAATCAGAAGATGAGAGGAATTAGTTCCTGTCTCTTTTACCCCTCCCCTCTCACCCCCTTCATCCTCCTCTTCATCTTCCTCTAGGAGTGCAGATGTGGTGGGTCCTTTGAGGGCCCATCTGTTGTGCTGCCATAGCTTTGGCCCAGCCGGTGCCTGACTGGGGGCCAGATGATTAGGCTTCCAGCCAAGGCAATCCACCCAGGTAAGCCACGGTTTCAACACTCTGACCGGCCCTATCAAGGAGAGACAGGAGACGGGTGTTAGACCAAACACATCATGCGAAGCCCCGAGTGGAGCCAAATCCGGAGGAGGTTTTACACGGATATAGACAAGCTGATGACGTGAAAACCCTCAAGGTGCAACGCCTCAGCTCATTTCACTTCAGGTTCAAAGAACAATGAGTTTTACTGCATTTGCCAACAGAAATGCTTTAACAGGTATGATATGTGAAAACACCGAGTGGAAACAAAGGCACCACAGCCCAGAGGGCTATAAACTGCACTTTCTGATTATGTAGCAGCGGTCTGCGCACCCCTTCTGAACCTTTTACTGCTCTTCAACCAAATCAAAAAAGGAAATGAAAACTTAAGAGAATATTAATGCCATTTTCTATTGTGCCGCACTAGTTTATTAGTTTCTCTCCAGCTGTGACCAGCAGAAACATTAGTAACTAAAAACCCATTATTCATCATCACAAGTGCTAAACAGCCAAATGACAGCCTGTTTAGAATAACAAATGAAGGGGCTGCATTTGCAATTAACAAGCTCAAGTGACCTTGTTTAGTCCACGGGGGTCTATTCTTTGGTTTGTGGCTGCTTTTTCTCAGAATCCTGAAAGATGTTTTGACTTTTGGCAGCAAAGTTATTTTTCTCCATCCTCTAGGACAGGTCTTTATTAATGTTCACTTTTTATTAGTAACACAGGCTGACTCTAAGTATCACGTTGTTGGGCAGTTATTTTCTCCATTGATCTCAATAGAAATAAAGAACCTTGAACTTCTGGAGCCTGTGCTACAAGGAAAACAACTTCATTTCAAATCTAATTGACATTTACAGCATTTCTCAATACAAAAAATAAGACAAAAAAACAGAGGATGGGTCTCTGTTTTTTGTCTGCTCTGTCTAAAAAGACAAGACAATAGTTTGTCCTTGAGACTCCTAAGATAACCTAAGCTGTCATGCTTCAATAAATGTGTCTGTGTATTATCAACATGTTGTTTTGTTTATTTATCTGTGTACATACATATTAATTTGTGTGCCAAACACAGTTTTACAGACTTTTTCCCACCCCGCTGACTCTCACTGACGTCACTAAGGGTGAGCACGCTTTATGTGGTCATCTCAGTCAGTCAGCTTTGGCATTGAGTTTAAAGACCACATCAGCTGCTTAAGCCTCTTTGTGAAGGTCAGTCCAATATATGGCCCTGGGGCCATATATTGGCCCACCAAAGGATCAGAGCTTCCCACTGGATGCATGTGGAAAATGTGTAAACGCCAGAGGAGCGGACATAAGATCTGATTTGCAGCCTTCTGATAATATTTTTTTATAGTTTTTTTTTTTTTTTTCCCCTTTTTTTAATTACAGAATGAATCTGTTCATTACAAGATGGAATACTGTCGTGGCTTTTTGCATTTCTTTTCTTAATGTTTGACCCCAAGGAGCCATGCTGACAGGTTTCTTTGATTTACTACCAGCTGTTACTGTTTATATACCCCACCGTTAATTGGGTTTATAAATGGATGGTGTAAACGTCTTTACACTGAAAAAGAAAAAAAACCCAAACTTTCAGGTATTTAAGCAGTAGTTTTACTGGTCCAGCCACTTAAAAGTTGGACCATTATACACTTTATCCAATATATTTTAAGGCTCTGCTGGATTAAAGTCCTGTGTTAATGTTTGCAGTCTAATTCCCTTGGAGTAAAAACTAAACATGACTAACATACATGTCCACTCATGCCACTTCTTTTTAAAACAGCTGGTTTTAACTGCAAGTCATACAAAGCTAGTACAGTAGAGTCCAGGAATAAAAATATGTAGCTGAAAAAAAGATAATAAAAGGTCCTCTCAAAGTCTTTAAGAAACACTATATGAAAAACCAGGTTGCAAACGATAGGACGGCCATTCTGGTGGAATACCAGGTGGCAAGTATTATACTAAAAGCATGATGTGTTTCTTAAAGTGGCTGTGTAACAACCTGATCACCACAGAGCCCAATAACACAGATCAGGAGACCAGACAAAAGTTCAGAAACTCAGTCTTTTATTATTTCTTATTTGTTAGTTTTTGTGCACTAGAGATGAGTCAATTCAAGCCATAAAACACAAAAAGCAATCAGAAATGTATGTAAAGAAAAATGAACAAAGCCAGGTACACAAGAGGTTTAACATGAGCACATGTTGCAGTGCTTGACATATACACAGCAGTACACAGAGAAACAGATAGGTGCAGTTCATTAAAATGGGGCAAACTATCACAAAGGCATCCCAAAAGGTTGATTCTGTTCATGTGAACGTAGCGTTTTCAGATTACTTTTTGGGATGTCCTTACCTGGATTATTAAGCATGCATCAAGATATCACAAAGGCAAAAAAAAAAAATCACAAGGGCAGGAAGTGAAAAAAAAAACCTACCTTAAAAGCTGTGGCTGGTTATTACAGGTTGCATGCTGCTACTATAACTAATATTTTGCCTCATTTGCAACTGGGATTTATAGATTGAGTTGAGTAACATCAGTCAACCAAATGGCAACTTGTGAGCCTGAAAAATGAAGCTAACAACTGATTACCAAAAACTGCAGTCCCTCTAGCACCTAGATACTGGAATTATGGGGGTGGCCACCTTGGCCAACATGACCTGATCCACTGGTTTGTGGATTCCTGTTATAAAGTCCAGTTATGAGATGAATGTTTTCTACACTGCCAACCTCACTGGGAACAAATAAATCAACAGTCGATACCCTGGATTATTTTCCTTTCTGACGCTTATAATAACCAAAATTTGGGGTTTCCAAGGTGCAGTTTGTATTCACCTAACATTTAAAAGAGACCTGGTTTGATATTAGGAAGGATATGGGTTGTAAAAAATCTGTCAAATCTCGCTTGTGAATAAGCGAACAGCTGAAAACTTTTTTTTTAGTAAGACCAACATTTAAAATGCCGTTAATGTTATATTCAAAATGAGGAGGGAGCCCATGAACTCATCAGGAAAGTAGTTACAGGAGTCAGGGCCACAGGCAGTTTTTCACCTTTGTAGGACTGGATGTCTTTTCAGAACAGCTATCGCCCTCTGGCACCCTTAGAAAGAAGGCAGGTTTAAGGCACTTCTGCATTAGCTTCACTTTTTACACCTGGAAGCTATGTCCATTTTTTATACTGTCTATGGCTGGGCTTACCCTCTGCTATTTGAACCACTGAACCATGTTTTTCTTTCCGATTGGTGCCTTTTGGAGAATTTTATTAAAAATGTCAGTTAAAAATTTTGACCTGTAGATATTTGCACTTCAGTTTTGGTGACTGGTGAACATCTAGTTTTTTTACAAGTTTTGTTTACTGTTCTTTTGGTTTACTAAAGCAGAAGAGTTTGGTCTCAAGACCTGCAGCCTGCTGGCATCAACTGATGCAGTAGATTTTTCTTGTTGCACTCCACCCTCCCTCAAATTCTGTCACCAAAAAAAATATGTTTAAAGTTTATGAGTGATACCACAGTGGCTACATCCATCTTTCATACAGTCTATAGTTATTGGCCTCCACTAGCTTCGCTAACATCTTTAAATAGGTCATCACCAAAAATTCTGTACTACCTAATTTTATATCTACAGCAATGGAGCATGTAGAAACTAATGGTTTGGCTACAGACTCAAAGAGCTCCTAACTTGGCTGTAAACTCATAGCAAAATTATATCACTTCTCCTCAGGCTTTGGGTCTTCATACCTGACAGTTACATGAGGGGAACACAACAGAAATCAAAGAATTTGTTTTTTCCCATGTATCCCAGTACCCGAAGAAGCCATTAAATGTGCTTTCACATCAGTGTACTGACAGTACTTTGGCTAGCTGCGCCTATGAATACACGAGTTGATCGCTTTTTCCAATGTCTGCTTCCAGATCCTTCCAGGGGATCCTTAAATCTGCTCCAAAGCCAGCAGGGATATGTGTCAGTCTGCCCAGATGGGAGACACCCAAATGAAATCCCTACCAGCAGCCTGATCCGCCTAAGCATGCCCATCTCGACGTGGAGCCGCAGCAGCAGCAGCTTCAGTCTGAGGCCCTTCCAGATCACTGAGCTCCAGGAGTCGCAGAGGCCAGCTGCCCTGCAGATAAACCTCATTTCAGTCGATTGTGTCCTCAGTTTCATTCCATCATTCGGCAACCAGAGCTGGGTGACCATCAGTGAGGGTCAGCATGAAGCCTGACAACAAAAACTGACTCGAGATCAACATTATTTTCCAGCTCAGCTCACTCTTTAAACTGTTTGTGATGTCCAGTTCAGGATAGTTTACAGCATGGCTTTTTAAATAAGTATGCACCAATGTGTACAGAAGCTGATACAGTTTGATATTGTGCAGATATTGAAAGTTAGATCAAAATTCTAACAACTTAAGTTTGTCTCTTGAGTCTATGTTGTTTACTAAAACCTAATACATTTAATTATTAGGGTTAGTGGACACATTTCTTTTAGTTTGTTTTGAGCGGAGCTGTACAACAGGCACATGTCAAAACTGTATCTTCATGCATCAAATAATGCAGGTAAATAATTTAAGTAGAACGTTAAAAGAAATTCACTATACGTTCCTCTTAACCTATAAACAAACTGTAAACAATATAAAGCTTTTTTTCCTTTTTCCTCCTTTATTGGCTTTTGCCTTTTTTCTCCAGTCAGGTATTTGTTATGAAAAGCATAGACTGTATGTAAAAGATGGAAATGGCATCAGTGAAATCACCCATTTATTTCTGGGCTCCACGTTTTGAAGTCTCATCATTGATGCTTATTTCCCCCTCCCCTGATTTATTTGGTTTTTTTTTTATATATATTTTTTACTTACATTTATTTACATTTTTATAGATAAGGCAAATTCTATTATTAGACAATGATAACCTAAATTAATAAATATTGCAATTTCTTTAATGATGATTTTATTCATTAAGGAAAAACAGTTACCCAAATCTATCTGGCCCTGTATTTGCCCCTAAAACTAATAACTGGTTTTCCCACCCTTGGCAGAAAGAACTGCAATCAAGCCTTTACTGTAACTGGCAGTAAGTCTTTCAGTTTGTTCTGTGGAGGAATTTTGGGACACTCTTTCTTGCAATTTTCTTTTAAAAATGCAGCCAAACTGGATGGTTTTCAAACATTTGTCCAAAGCATGTCAGTCTCATCAGACTCCCGACTTTGACTTTGGCTCTTTCAAAACCTTCATTTTGTTTTTTTGCAGAGGTGGACTTAATGGTGCATTTCAGATTTCCTTGTAGGATTAACCTAAGTGCACTTGAGCTCTATAGCACAAACTGATTATTCTCCTTCACGTTTTTCTGGTGAAGAGAAGACTTCATTAAGGTAATGGCCGGCCACTTCGGTGAGGGTTTCACCACCGTCCCAGTTTTTCTCTATTTGTGGGTGACGCCTCTCACCGTGGTTCTCTGGACTCCCAAAGCCTAAGAAGTGGCTTCATAACCCATTCCAGACTGACAGATGTCAATGACTTTGTTTCTCAGCTGTTTCTTTAGATCATGACATGATCTGTTGCTTTTTCAGATCTTTTAGATTACGTCACTTTGTCAGACAGATTCTGTTTAAGTGATTGCTTGTTTCAACACGTCTGGTAGTAATCAGGTGTGGGCGTGGCTAATGACATTGAATTCAGGTTTAATAACTACAGTTAATTCATGATTAATGTTTCCACACAGGTCGAGGGTTTGTTTTGCACATTTCCAACTGCCGACCTCGGTATATTTTATTTCTATTTTTATTTAATTTTATACATATATATATACACACACACACACACACACACACACACACACACACACACACACACACACACACACACACACACACACACACACACACACATGTAGATATACTTATTTACTATACATATTCAGTAATCCGCATACACTTATATTTGTACATATATTTATTGTTATAATCCTCAGATTTACCCATTCTTATATTTTGCTTGTTCTTATGTTATTGTATTGTATTTTGCACACCTCTGTTGCTTGTGAAACTTGTACATAAGAATTTCACTCGCATGTGCTGCACCAGTGTACCTGCACATGTGATGTGACAATGAAAGTGATTTGATTTGATGTGATTTGATGTTTGTTTTTCTTAATAAATGAAATCATCATTTAAAAACTGCATTTAAAGAAAGAATACAGAAACTGCTGCTTGGCACACCTGTCAGAGTGGCCACACCCCCTTCTTGTAAGCCTCAACAAAATACAAAAAAGGTGAATTATCAAATAAATAGAATAAAATTGCCCGTTATGAAAGTAAGAAAGAGGAAACTTCCTATGGAGACAAACACTGTTTTAAGTGCCACGTCTAAATATTCCTTTAATGCTAATAAGTTGTGCATTTATAACACATGGCTCTGTCAGGACTGTATTGTTCCTATAAAATGCAGGAACTGCTGTACTGGCTTCATATTTCAGCAGCTTAGGATGACAATTCTATTGCAGACTCTTTCAGTCATTGGACTGTGGCAAAATTGACCATCTTGAGCCACAACTATTGAGATTATCTTTCAAAGGAAGAAAAGCAAATGTATGCAAACAAACTGCAAGTTTTATGTATTTGTTATCCACATAAATAATCTATGGTGGTTTTATAATTACAAACCAGCAACTTCTCTGCCAGAATTTCAATTTGGCGTTTCTTTACATGCATCTTTTGGAGATTTTCTCCAATTAAGGTGCCGCCAGGATGAAAGTTTGGGCAGAGGAAGAGAAATGTTTTATTGTCAAAGTTGCTGTAGAGACGGATAGATTAGCAGAGATGCAGACTACCACTGGATGCAGTGCCATAGCTACTTTATGCGGTGCTGGAAGTTGTGGAAAAATTGAGTTACTTATTACTGCTATTGTTGTGGCTATGGCAGCCTCTAGACCTGCTTACCTTTCTTCTCTCTACCTTTTTTCTTTTTACCGTTCTCACCTTTTCCCACCTCTTTTTTTTGCTCCGTTTCCAAGGAAGTGCATCCTCAGATATCTCAGGCTGAGACTTTTACTGATGCACTTGCTCTCTGTCATCTCAGCAATCAACTGTGTATTTACCTCCAGTGAAAAACTAGTGACATGTTACAACTCTCTTATACTTGCCTTCATCTCTCATCTCCTTTCCTGGTGACCAGTTAGTCTCAGTCTGTTAGACTCTCTCCATTGGCTGGCTTTTTGAGTCAATCTGTACTCATTGGGCTTCTCTCCTAGCAGGTAAACTCTTACTAAGAAATACTCTAGCTGCCTGTTTATTGGTTGTCTAATGTTGTGCATGACATTCATAGCTTATTGAAAGAAATTGGAAAAAGGTTTCTGTTAGAGTGAATTGTTAAATGTTTGTCATTTTTATTCTTACCATTTGTACTTTAACTGTGTGTTGAAAGGAATTCTTTTGTTCTCCCCTCCCCAGATTCTCGAGGTTCTGAGTGGGGGGCTGTAGTGTTTTATCACAAGCAACATCCTTGTGAAGGTCTGTTTGATGTGGTAAAACTTCCAGCCCTTTGTATGGCTTCACTGTGTTATCTAGGTGAACCATAGATTGGGTGTAGAGAGGTTACCCTCTTTATGACCTAGGATGTTGTTTCTGCTGTGTGACCCTTTTGGTCAGCAGTTCTCACGCACACACGCACGCACGCACGCACGCACTTACAAAACCACAGGCAGGGTATTCTTTGTTCACATGTATACCTATAAGATGTCATATGTTAATGAACCTATGCATATTCATGTAACCACAATAAAAGAGCAGTGTTACGGGAGAGCAGACGAGAGCAACTGGGGTCAAGCGAAGGAACGGCGCCTGTCCAGTTCTCTCCCGTGCACGTGAAACATTAAGAATGTTGCCTACTCGTGTCTTGCTTGCTGTGTAATCACAGTGCCTCCAACGTTCCAGCGAATAGGTTCAAGCTACAAACCTATCAGTTTCTATTAAATTTCTGACATGGTTGCCCCAATATCTAAAGTAACCTCCTGTTACCTCCTGAAGCCAAATCATTACAACTCAGTTTCCCCAAAACGTTTTTTCAGTAGCATATTTTAACTTTTATAGCTAGGGCACAAAAACCCACATCTGGATAATCTTATTGTCCAACTCAAGTGTCCTGTTATAAAGCATAAAAATGATTTATATAGTGATGTATCAGTCACTCATTCATTCACCTTTATACTTACTCATTCAGCAGAAACATCAGTGCATGCAATCACTCCTTTCTGTGTGGGAGCACTTCTCTGTTGCACTTGTGAATTGCTTTTTCATGCAGTCTACCTCAAAAACTCTGGCTTCAGTCAGCGTAGATGGACCATTGTGTCATTTTGATCGATTTTTGAGAAATTTGAGAAAACCCATTGCTGTGAGTCAGTGGAGGTCAGATATAAAGACAGGGGTTACTTTTGCAGAATTTTGCCTTCATCTTTATCATTTTTATTTGAGTCTAGACACTTTTGCTGAAGACAAGCAGTAAAATATTCTCCTTTCAGTTTCAGTGAGGACTGATGAACCGCTCGCATGCTGAGGGGCATTGCAGAAAAGATTAACTAAAGTTAATACAAGTCAACTTTGGCCTTATGAAAATGATATTAGGGTCAACGGGGTGCTGCTAACCTCAGGCAGTTGGAAATTGCTGTTAATTTGGATACAGTTTATATTCAAATGTATAAATCCACGACATTTGCAAACCAGTGGAGGAAAAAAACATGAACAAATTTGTGGCTCTGGAATCCTTGTCAATGCTGATTTTAAAATGAGCTCTGTCAGCAGAAAAAAAGTGGCCATGTTTAGTAAATCCTGGGACAAATGCAGTCAAATCCTGTGCAGACTTACTGCCATAAGTCTGCAAGATTTTTTTTAAGCCAAGCCTTTCTCAAACAGTAAATAGCGGCTCATCTTGGTGAATTACTCCATATTTATTCCTCTAATGAGCGTGTGATTGAATATAAATGAATAAAAACAACTGGCTGCACAGATTGTGATGTAGATTAAGCTTTAAAGCTTGCATGTTCCCTCTGTAGTTGGGTTGGTTCTCTTCAGGTACTCGAGCTTCCTCCAAAAGGCGTCTGTGCTCTCCCTTGGAGGTTGAGGAACGTATTATTTGGGAGGCGCTCACATTAAAAGTTGCCAGTTGTGCTGGTTTGGGGTTCTGACCAGAAAGCCTTCTGTATGTTTGGTGAAGTGTTCTGGACATGTCCTACTGGGAAAAGAGTCCTGCAGCAAACCAGGACATGCTGGAGGGAACTCGTCCTTATCCTTCCAGAAGAACTGGAATACGTGGTTGAGGAGAAAGAGGTCTAGGCGTCTCTGCTTAGACCCTAGAAAGTGGCAAAACATGGACAGAAAAACAAATTCTAAAACATGCCTTTTTATTTTTGTCGTCATGGGTTTGAGAGTTGTTTGTTGTGAATAATTGAATTCGTTCAGAAATAAATTACACTGTGCAAAAAGTGATGAGGTCAGACTACTTTCTGAAGCAAAGCTGACTGTGTTTAAAAAAGGTTTAATAATGATCCAGGAGATGTATCAGCCTTTTCAAGCAGTGTTTTATAGTAGGGCACATTCAGTGCTGGTTTAGATCCTTTTGTTGGATTTGTTGACAATCAGAAAAAAAAGAATTAATAATGAATAATAGGCATGAAAGAGTAACAAGCACATCACCACAATTGAAGAAAGCTGCTGTCATCCCCAGGCTCTACCACCAAATCAACCACAGACAAACAGATCAATAGCACCAACTTGTTGAAAGGTCACTGTGGTGAAAACACCTCTGAGGAGTCATGAAATTAGACGTGAAGTTAAAAAGGCCATCAAACATCACGCTTCATGGCTGTTTACCTCCCAGTTGTTTATAATAAGCAGTTTTTGAACCAAGATTTAAGCAGCATAAATGCATTTCTGTTAATACCCTGGAACCTTCTACCCTCCACGGTCTCCTTTAAAAGAGGCTGCATGCTATGCACAGATTATACATGAATCAGAGATTGCCACTTACTCATCTTTCCTTAGCTCAAGCACATATTTACTGACAGATAATGCAAACAATAATTCATGGGTAAACATCTTGGTTTACAGTGATTTCTAGAGCGTTTTATCCTTTGTTAACAGAATGCAGAGGGGGTGGAATATTTTTTCCAGCTCTGTTGGCTGTTGCTGCGTGCGTAGAAAGTGCGATCATTTCCATTGTTCCCAGTGAATGCATCGTCTCTCCTTTGTGACCTGATTTGGCACCACCCCTGTCGAAAAAGCGCCCCAAACACAAAGGTGGTAATGCTCGTGCCTTGGAGGGTCTCTTTGTTAAGCCGGTGGGAGTTTGATTTGCCACGGGGAGGAAGAAGGAAGCATTCCACGGGGAACGAGGCCCTGTTTTGCTTGCCCTTATTGCAAAGCATAAGCTGCAAACAGAGCCGGAGGGAACTGAGGAGGTCAGGCAGCCTGATCAATACGCACATTTTCTCACTAACCATGTTGAATATGTATGGGAGTGTTCTGCCATGCAGCATCTATTTCCCTCTTTATTTCCAACTTGAATGACATTTTTGATGGTGTGCCCTGGCAACAGTCCCATATCCTTCAAAAATGGCTCAATTTGGAAGGGAGCTACAGTATGAAACACCTACATCACATCACTCTATACAGTAGCTGAAGTAGTAAGTATATAGATTTAGATGCTTGGAAATAATCTTAGACCTTGAAAAGTGTTTCAACAAACCAACTCAGCCCATAATTTATTGAAAAAAGACAACTTAAGTGAGGAAAATATAGTTCAAACTTTCTTGAAAAGGTCATAATATATATATCGGCTCATTTGTGGTGTGAAGTAAAACCATATGAAAAAAAAGCTGCAGGTGACTTTTCAGGATGTCCCAACGTTTCATGACTTACTGAGGAACTATATGTACAAATTTTTGAATAAGTCAAGAAATTCAATATCAAGAGCTTTGACGGTTATATGGTGACACAAGGTACACGCTAAGATTTTAGAAACATTGATGTCTGCATATTTTGTGATAGTTTGGGTTTTTTTTAAATGTTTTTCTTCTTTTTTTAATCATATGGACTAATCGTGTCTGAAATAAATAAATACAGAGATATTCTGCCAGTTCATATGTTTCCTCAACCCTGTATAACAGGAAATCAATCAGTGCACCTGCGTCTGGTTCCACAGAGAGCATTTGGATTTTACCTCAGGATTCTTCCACATCTGGACAAGAAATTAAAGCATTAGTAAAAGCTGCTGTTGATACTAAAGTTTATGCATTGTTTCATCAGTTTTTCCAAATAGTAGCTGGTGTACAAAACCTCAAGTGGCTACTTGAGGCTGCAAAAGTAAGCCCACCCCCAGAAACACCTGTATTAAAATGTACGCTTTTTCCCGTGATGAACCCGACGTTTTTTCTTTATTCACCTCCATATTTATTCTTTAGTTATTATTAATTTCTAGCTCTTTCTCCACAGTGTCTAATAACCTGTATCCTTTCTGTCACCCCGGATGACTGCCACTTCCTGTAACTGGTCCTGCTGGAAATTTCTTCCTGTTAAAAGGGAGTTTTTCCTTCCCACTGTTGCCAAGTACATGCTCATAGGGGGGTCAAGTGATCGTTGGGGTTTTGTCTCTAGTATAGTAGTGCCTTTATCTTACAGTGTAAAGTGCCTGTTGTGCCGGAATGACCAACACAACCACAATGACTGACTTGCGTCAAATGCTGATTGAACAATAAAATTCCATTACACAGCAGTGTGTGGTCAAGCTGGTGACCAGCCTGAGGAGCTGCTAGGTTGGCTGTGTATTTTTCTTCTTCATACTGAGGGCCCCTGTTTGTTAAAATTAATACATTTTTAAATTGCTACTAAATAAGAGTCAATAGCAGAATAAGATATTTGGCATTTTCAGAGAAGATTTTGCAAGCTGTTGATGGGCACAACCCACATTCTCAACTCTGCTCAGCTACTCAACCTATAAATGTATTTTCCTTATAAATAAACAGGCTTCCCAACAATGTAAGATTTATTTCCAAGAAGTATTGTTACAACAAATAAATAATTGACCAAACATAAATCCCTTATTTTTCCTGGTAAGTTCATTTCATTTTTAATGTGATGGGAAAGTAAAAATACAAATGTCACACTGTGGTATGGTGAACATCTTTCAGTCTATAATCTAAAAAAAAATTACTGGTAGTGGAATCTCACCTCAAAAAGTATTGGAAGTATTAGTTGGTTTTATTTCTCTTATTTCTCTATTTCAAAATTCAACAAGTGAATGGATTGTTGTTGTGGTTATTTTTAAAGAAATGCATTTGTGACTGTTAGAGTGCCTATAATTCATTATCAAACTGAGAATCTCAGGTTTATAATCGCTGAAATATAAAACCCAAGAGCCAGCACAGGTCACTGGGAGAATTTCTGTGGTTTGGTTGTCTGCAAGTTCAGCTATGTAACATTTGCCATCTGTCTGATTGAAAACTAAAAGAAAAATAAAGACAGATGTAGACTTTCCACTTAGCCAACCGAATCTAAGTGCATCTCCCAGAAGAACTAGTTTTTAATATTTGCACCTATAGGCACGAAACAGATAAAGGTTACGGGTTGGTGTACCATGTTTACAACAGTTTTCTGTGGATTTATTAACAAATGCAAAGTTGAAAGGTCTCTAGAAACATAACTTTCTTGTTGTAAAGTCCATCCATCCATCCATCCATCCAACCATCCATCCATCCATCCAACCATCCTCTTATCCTATTCAGGGTTGGGGGCATGTGGACAGGTTGCCAGGCACAGCTGGACTGGCTGATGGTGATTATTCGTTTTTATAAGCCAATGTTTTTCTTTGTTTTGTTTTGTTTTTTGTAATGGTATAAACAATGAAAGGTGGTGGATTGGACAGTTGGTCATGATCGACTCTGGGCTGGACCAATTACAGCCGAGGAGGTCGGATGCACCCTCACCCTTGCTTGGCCAGCGGCTCTGAAAACAATTTTATCACAGACAGAAAATTATATAAATACTTTTCTTTCTTATTCTCATTTAAAATGTCTAGCTTTTAATAAATAATTATCTGAATCTTACAACCAAAGTGGTCATCTGATGTAAAATGTATAGAAATCATGCATATATACCAACAAGACAGCGTACATCACTGTGACAACAGTGTTTGTTTTCATTCAAACTCTTTATGGCTTTTCCTATAACATCTGGTGGGCCGGTCTCTAGTCAAAATGGTCGGGCCGATTTTTTTGTCCCGGTCCAGCCTTGTTGCCAGGCCAACACCGGACTAAAGACAGGAGACAGACAAACATTCACTTTCACATGTGCAAACTTATCCATTTTAGAGTAACCTGTAAACCTGACATGCACGTCTTTGAACTGTTGGAGTAACTGTAGAGAAACCATGCAAATGGGGAGAACATGCAGACTACAAAGAGAAAGGTCCAGTGGAGTCAAACCTGGGATCTTTCTGCTTTGAGTTGACAATCCTAACTGGAACGAGAAGCAGTGAGCTAGTAATTTAAAGACTAACTGAGGGAAATGTTGATAATGCTGTCTGCATACAGTTTAACAGTCAGTCTTACTCTATCAGCATCTGTATCAATAATGGCCAAAATAATGAATCACAATCACTCTTATTATTATTAAGATCATGATCATTTGTCATGATTATTCATTGATTTTAGCGACAAACACATTTTTATTACACTGTCTCAGAAACACTACACTGCTCAAGCATGTTGTAGTTTTTATTGTTCCTCTTTATCCACAAATTTCAGTGCAGCATAAATAAAAATATATATTATTTAAACTGTACCAATGCTGAACTCAAAATTAAATCAACAAGACACTGCTTTGACTTTTAGATTGTGCTGCATTCCTGTTAATGAAAGCATATTTGCAAACAAATAAGGCATTTATTTATGTGACCTAAGTCAATCTACCGGAGCAAACTATAGGGGCTTCCACTCCATTCATTAAACATATATGATGGATGAGAATAAAACTTGTAGAAAGCTGTGAGATCCCTCTCCATGTATCCATTTCCCCTTTATGTGGGTGTAAATCACGTCTTCCTTTCATGCTTTTAATTGGTTCAAAATGCCACTTCTCACCTTCTTACCAGAACCTGTAAATTGGAGCACATGTCCCCTGTTCTGGCCTCTCTTCACTGGCTGTCTGTACATTTTAAGATTGATTTTAAGATTTTATTGTATGTTTTTAAATCCTTTAATGGGTTGGCACCATCATATTATATTGATCTTTTAACACTTTATGTTCTTTTGAGGTTATTGAGATCTGCAGACCATGTACTCCATGTCCCAAAGACAACATTTAGAAACAGGGAGATCAAACTTTCTCAGCTGTGGCCCATAAACTATATAATGAAACCCCCCATGTTAGGTTGGACCCACCTTGCATAGTTTTAAAGTACAGCTTAAAACTAATTTGTATTCTTTTGCAGAGTAAGAGCTAAGGTATTTATATTTAATAATTATTTATATACATGTGCATGCGTGTATGGTGTAGCTTTTTATTTATTTTTTTGTGTCTAACTTTCTGTTTCATGTGCAGCACTTTGGTTAATTTTGTTGTTTTCAATGCACTTTACAAATAAACTTGAACTGGATACATTTCCTTGCAACATTTTGTGTAAATCACAGGTTTTGACTCTTTTGAAAGATAGCTAGGTGATGGGATAACCTTTATCCATTAAAATGTACAGATGGAACACAATTGTTGATTTCAATTTTTCAATTTTTTGAGCTGAATGTGTACGCAGATGCCTCGTACGCTCTGCTTTCAGAAACATTAGACGATTCCAACTGTTTGCTTGGAGTTCATGCATTCTTCATACTGCAGATGATTAACTCTTGGTTAACACTTTTTGACCTACATTTAAAATATTTCCAGACAACAAAGCTCTTCATTTTCTACATTTTCAATATCACTTCATAATGTTTGTTTGATCCTGGGAAGCCAAATTAGTGATCAATATTAAGACTCGATCAGTTGTGCAGCCCCACAAGGTCTTCCACTAAATGTAATGTTACACTGGTTACCCAGGTAAGCCTGCTAAATAATTTGGAGATCCAATAAAGGGAATGTTTGATACAAATGGAACAAAACATTACAAATGTATTGTGTTCCTTGTTGTTATTTAGCCCAGCTCATATCACAGCCCCAGGAGATGTATCTCTAACGCATGGAAGTCTTAGCGTAATGTGAGAAAGATAACAATAAATTTGATGTTTGGCAAAAATTACGAATTCTCTAAGTGAAGAAAAAAAGTGCTGCCCTTTGTAATTATGGATTCAAGATGCAAACTCCTCCTTGACTGTCTGCTCCCCTGAGACTATTTCTCTCTTGGCATTTATAAAAAAAAAACAATCAACCTGTGGGAAACTTTCAAAATATCACTGGCTTTAAAAAGAAAACACCCTTAAGCTCTCGCAGTGTCGTGTGCAGCACAGACCTCATTCTGCAAGTCTTTGTCATTTTCATATCTTCCGACTGCGCCTCGGGCTTTTTAATAATTGAATTAATTATATTGACATTGTTGAGTATCCTCCTCTAATTGTAATAGGCTTGCTGAGACGATAAGAGCGTCTGTCAGGCTGTGAGTCAGAGCTGCTCACCTAGAACCCATCAGCTCTCTCTCTGACATGTATGAATAAGACAAATGAGCCCAGCAGTACTATCTGAAAATGAATTGTGTGTGCATGGGTACACAGTATGTGCTTCCAAAGGCCTGTTTTTCGTATGAACTTGCTGTGACCCGCGTGAATATAAACAACATTCTGTTTATTATTCCTATATTCATTCCTTATGCAAAGCTTCGCCATCTGCTGCATTACCCCACGCCACCCCAAAGACAGCAAACAGGCAGACAATCTGTAATCTGCAAATGACCTACCAACTGTTTTTCCAGCTTTATGAGATACTGTAAAGAGCTGTCATTTTATAAAATAAAAATAAAAAATGTATATTCAGATCTTAATTGTTGTGCTTCACCTTGTACCTCCACCTTTTGATTTATATGTTTAACATTGGGTCTATTTTTCTTCTAATTTTCAATTTTTTTAAGTTCATATTTACGCCTATCAATGTTACTTTTTTATATTCTCAGAACTCATCAGAAAGTAAAAGATTTGCTTTGAGTGATGATAATAGAGATGACATAAGTGGAAACACAGTTGTTTGCCAATCAATACCAGGTTTAAACTTTTTCTATAAGTGCTCAACAGGAACATACAAGGTTAGAAAGGGTTTTTTTTATATATATATATAAAATGATAATTTTGCCCTTCAAACTTTGCTGCAAATAGTTGGATGGATTCTTTTTCAAGCAATCACAGCCTTGTAGATGTTTTACATGGTAGCTGTCAGTTTGGTGAGGTAACCTGGATACACTCCTCCCCATGCCTTCTAAATCGGGCTCCCACAAGCTGGATTGGTTTAATGGGCAATGCTTATGTAGTACACGGTCAAGCTGTCCCCACAGCATCTCAATAAGGAGGTTAATGTCTACCATTGTGCTTTACGTTTTACCACTGGCTGTGGAAATTTTGTACATCAGTGTTCTTTGTATCCTGCTGCTAAGTGGCTGTCTCTCTACGCCTGCAGACTTTCCTGCTGGTTGGCACTTCTATATAAACCTGCTTTGGCCGGTTCCTTCTTATCTGTGTACATAACCAGACCTTCTCGGGCAATATTTAATAGATGTTGTTTTTAAATATATTGCCATTGTTTAAGGGAATAATTGAGCCAAAATTTTCAAATCTGGATTCATGACTTCATCAGACCTGTTGCCACAATTTTCAGTCCAGTTCTTGTGTAATCTGGCATAGCTCAGACTTTTCACCCTGTTTCCCTTCCTTAACTTCTTGGCTTCTTGGCAGTCACCCTTCAACTGAGACCATTTCTGATGAGTCTGTTGAGATGGGTCAGCTGAAGGATCGGGTATCTCTCAGGTATTGTTTCAAGTCTTTACTGATTGTTTTTTGTTTTCTTTAAAAAAAAAATATTTATAAAGGACATGACTTTCAGATACTGTTCATCTGCAGTTGCGAGTTGTTTTGGGTTTTTTTTTAAGGTCTGACGCTTCTTCTGTTTTTCAGTTTCTTTCAACTTTATAGGGTCACAGTGGATACATGCCGAAATATGCCAACATTTCAAACATTTCAGTTAATATTTTTTCTGAATAACCTCGAGAGGCATACAACAGTATGTTTGCACTAACACACTGTGTTAATTCAGTAATTTTCAGAGATTGAACTAAAAAAAGGGCACAAATGTGCTTTGTGACAGGCTGTTAGTAAGTGGAGTTTATCTCCACTTTAAAGGATCAAGAAAATAATTGTTTTGGTTGGTGTGGCTGCTTTTGAAGTTGCTCTTATTATTATTATGTAACTGCATCTGATCCAGATGTTGTTCCCTCTCCTGCCCTGTCAGTTGTATAAAGGCTGCTGCCCTCCTGATCAGGTCTTGAGTTTTGGTTCCAAATGTTGAACAAAGAAATTGGATGTTGCCATGGCTAATTCCATCTTTTATATGCAGTTTATGACTGAAGTCACTCTTGGTTTGTCAAATTGTTGAACCTTTGATGTAAGCATTTCGTCGGCTGTCGTTTTAGTTTTTTGAAACGAGACATCACGAGTGAGCGGTGGCTGTGAAACCAAGAGATATGTGGAGCGACTTGTCAGTTATAAGATAGACCAAAAGTAAAGTACAGTGTACTTTATCATTCTTTTTGTCGCTAATGGGAGCCATAATTTACATAATTAACATCACGCTGTATTCAGTAAAACCATAAATTAATCACAAGAGTGTTTACTGAAGTCATCAATCAAGAGAGCCGAGGGTCAATTTTATCACAGACTTCTACACAATCCACAGAAAATATCATTATGGAGAAAGTCACTATGATGTCATCCACTGGTTATTAAATTCCACCCATGAAGTCCCATGGCCTGCTCATGGCTGATGTTACGGCCCCTACAAACTGTTGCACACATTAGCTGTCCCACTTTGTGACTTGTCTGGCAGTGTGTCGATCTTTACTGATATATCCCAGCAGTTTTGCTCCCACTGAGCCAGTCCAGACTTTTACTGGTCCCTTTAATAACTTTAATTACTACGTTAATCTGCAAGAATAAAGCAGAATTTAAAGATTTATATTTTATGTCATAAATCAAAGTCTGAAAATATATAGTAACTAAAACTAATATAAATGTAACAGAATAAGATGTGAGTTTAACTTTCTATTACTGAACATGTGAACGATCTGCACCACTCGTCAGTTATGTTGGTGGTCTGCATGAATGGTGGGAAGGCCCATCAGTATAAATAGTAGGATATTTATCTCCTGTCTTTTCATTAAGGATGGTCCAGTGAAGGTGAATAAAGAAGCACCTTTGAAGTGCATGTCCTTAGTTTTTTCTTAGGGAAAAGGAAGAAGTGACTCGGCATTATCTGCATGGCACCCAAATTCTCTAAATACTAACTGTTCAGCTGCACCCTAAATATCTCCATTCATACTAACATACTCACAATGAGATTGTAATGTGTTTATGTTTGCTATCTCAGTGTACTGTTTTAGGATCCTAGCATTTTCTAATTTAACAACAAAACACTAGCTAAGCCTGATGGGAATGTCCTAAACTCATGGTTAAAACATGAAGAACTGAAGTGGTTGAACTGATTAGTGTTGTCATGGTAATCCATCCCATTTTTACTTTGCTTAAAATACTAATGTTAACCTCATGGCATCTCATGATTATTAACATAATTAACTTTTCAATGTAATGGATCAACTGATAAGTAAACACAGCGACATCCGTACAAATGCAAATATTTTTAAAGCTGTGAAAAAATGCATTATTTTCATTAGTTAATTTAGTTTTCACATAATTCTTTATTTCCATGCATACAGTTACATTAGATAACTGCAGAATTCACCTGAAAAGTTTTCAGACTCTGAAGAAACTCTTATTGGAGAGAGGTGCATTCACTGTCAACTCTGGCAAGTGGGAGATTTTGTCAGCAGGGGGTAGCCAAAACCAATCCTATTAATTTCCTTCCGTTGAACTTTTGTTAAGCATGATAGACTTATCTAAACACTTTGCCACAACTTTTATACTTGATGTATCCATCTTCCGCTCAATAATCTCCAAATCTGCTGCCACAAGGAATTGAGGTGTGATTCTAATACATAGGTATAGTTGTAAATTTAAGCCACTGGATTCAGCCTGCGTAAAAAAGAAATGTCTAAAAAAACCAAATAAAATGTCAAATGTAAAAGGAAAAAGTCTGTGGATAACAGTCGCCTATGAGAGGAGATTTAAAAGATGATAGTCAGGCAAGTTGTCCTTAAGCCCCGACAGGTAAAGCCCTCAGATGTACCTCCTTTTATCCACAATACCTTCTGTTTTGGATCGTCTCGTATTAGGTTCAGATTCTTTTAGAGACGAGTGCAAAAATGCAGCATTACTGTCAGCCTTTATTTTATCCTAAAAGGTCACCAAAGAGCAGAACTTGAGCCGAGCAAAGCACTAGAGTTTCAGGGGCCTTAAGGCAACCACAGGGTTGTTTCAAGGATATGAGGGCTAAATAAAGGAGGGAGAGAAGGTGGGAATTTCTTATTAACGAAAGGGCTTTTGTGCAAAACTAATGCATATTGGACAAATAACTGTTTTTTAAGCAAAACTTATTTCCAGTTTGTAATCTTAGTGAGCATGTAGCATGTAGATGTCTTGCATTCATTTTTTAATAAATTTCGGTGAGTTATGTGAAGCTGACGTTTTGCAAAGATACATACAGATATTTATGAAGACCTTTGGAGAGAAGGATGTTAATTTGGGCAACCAGAGGCTTATATCAAAAGTTTCAATGATAGATCTTTATGCCTGTCAGAATCACCTTGTGTACATCACAAAACAAAGAATTAAATATGAATAATTCTAAAAAGCCAAACTCATAACCAAAACAGAAAATGTTTTGAAGTCCAAGAACACAAAATTAAGTCCATAAACCCAGGGCCGTGACTTCTTTAGGTACTGTGTGATTCTTTGAATCCGAAGGGCTTTTTTGCTAAAAATGCTTGGGGTAATCTCTCAAAGATTTAGTGTTTCTTTAATATACGTGTATTTGTAAACAATTGATGAAGTATGGAAACTACATATCTGGTTAACTCCCAGCTAAAAACACCACAATCTCACCTAAACTGGCAATTACAACCTGGTAACATCTGGTTTTTGGTTACCATTGTTGCCCTTACAAACGGCAGTGCATGCCAAAAAGAGCCATCAATACAGCTGCTGTTCGCCATGTCGTTGCCATGCTTTGGTGTTGTTTGACTCGTTGTGCACCTGCACACAGCACAGCCGGTGCAGACAGGTTGAAGACATGAGTGTACAACTGTGTCACTCTGTTTTCCACACCACACATTAGTGTGGGAGCTCAGCGATAACTCGCACACCTCACACCTCGAGTGCCAGTATAAATGGTGACAGGGCGGTGACTTCACAACTAATGCGGTTATCATAAATAAGGCTTAAGAACAAACGTTCATGCAGAACAATAAATTAGAAATGTCCTGGTTTTATGACTTGTTTTATCATCTGTGTAGTTGTTCACAAAAATGAATTAATTGAAAAAACTGGGAGAAACTGGTTTCATTAATCAGGTAATGATGAGTTAATACATTTATAAAATGGAATAATAATGACAAGCAACCCTCTGCTGAGCTGTACAAACTAGCCCCTCATCATTCACTTCCATTAATGCTATAATAATAGCTCGTTCCTTCTTAGTATATGTGATTATGATGATGTGGTCGTTTTACACTATCTGAAACTTTCAGCACTCCTGGAGTTCACTTAAAATAAAACTAAGACTATATTTTCAGTGTCTAGTGTGGTTTAAGTTTAAACTAAGAGCTTGTAATGAAGCCAGTGGAGCATTCCTTTAAAGATTAATTATAAAAACAACTGCTATAGGCATGTTTGGTGTGAATGCATACTAAGATTCATTCATGTAAAAACAGTCTTATCCAGAGGTTAATGTGTCAAACGTTCAGCCAGAGGGCAGCTACTTGTTTGTGGGAGACAAAGTGTCAGAGTGCATCATGTCCAAGGTCCTGGGGAGAAGAGATGCATCATACACCCAGCTGTAATGGCCTGTAATTAGAGAGCTGATTAGCAGAACTAATGACCCAAGAAATGATCCTTCCCTCATATCTCAGCGTCTTTGGAACTGAGCTGAAACGAGAGATAGGGGACAAACAGCGTAGCTGGACGAAGACGAGGACGGTCCTGCTCTCGTTAACCTAATTATCGTGTATACAGGTAAATAAGTGATGATGGAAGATGATGAGGGAGGTGTTTGGAAAATTTTGGGTGGCAGTTGGCTAGTTCTTGTTGTCTTTTTTTTTTTTAGGATGATATTTTGCACAGGAGGAAGCTTTCATGACCATCTGTCTTTGAGCGAGGATGAGCCGTCTCGCTATATATTCAGCAGAGTGCTGCAGGCCACGGGGTAATAGGGGGCTTGGGGCACATCAGATGGGGAATAACAGTGGTGATTATCTTCTCTACCTCCTTGAAGTAATAGATGAAAGCCTCGCCATCATGTAATAGGCTACTTAAGTCTGTCAAGGCGGGAGAAATTTTTACCCTGTCCCTATTTGCCTTGCTCCTCTCTCCCCTCTCTTTGTGGTTAAATACGCTTTGTCTGAATGTCTCTGATGAATAGTACAGGCCCTTTCTTCCTCCCTCTTCCCTGACATGATAATAAAAAACCACACGGGCGATGTGCTTTTAGTTTCCTTCAGGCCAAATCCCCGCAATCAAGAGTCATTTAAGATATGACACATGCAGGCGCTAAAGAGCGTTCTGGCCAGGCAGGAATAATCACACTGTTATCCATACTTTGACATCATTAATGAGGCAGAAGAGAGGGACAAACCCTGAGGTGAGGAGGAGTAGAAAGAGCCAGATAAATGGCGTTGTTTCGCAAGATCATATAGCTGATGTTTTTACGTGATCATATCACTTAGTCCTCTGTGGCTGCCTCAGCAGGAGACGTTATTTAGCTGTTTTGGAGGACATGAGGCTAGTTGTTAGCAGCAAGCAGTGACACACCTTCAGTATCTTTGCAGCATTGATCTCAGGGAGCGTGTTATCTTGTTACAAGCTCACCTCTAATGGCTGCTGATGGCTCAGAGCTGGGTTTTAATTTGCATCCATATGGTAATCCTACAGCACCTGCTATATCTTTGCATAATTCTGCATAAAATCCTTATCTGGCTCTTTCACGAGACGTGGAAATGTCCTTTAATGCTCTTACTGGGAAGACAACTGAACGTGTCGGATTCAACTCTGCAGAGCTGATAAAACTATCTAAATGCAAATAAACAGTGTAATTGTGTCACAATTGATTCAAAGTTTACCATGCCACGGCTGCTGCGGGGCACATTGTTTTAAATCAGACATCCTTCTTCGCTTGTATGATCACATCTTACACCACTATTTTTTTTTAAACTAAAGTCCATGCTCAGCCAAACATAACTTTTCATCCTTTTATCGACTCAGGCAGAGCTGTACTTTGAAATTAATGGAAAATGTCCGCAGCAGTGGTTTGATTCACTGTAACTCATCTGTATCTGCTCTGTTACACTGCTTCTGTAAAATTAAGAGTCAGATATCAGCTAATAGCATTGTAAATGCGATATAGAAAAAAAATCATATAGAAGAGTTTTACTATTAATCTGTTCCTCGGTAATAGATTTAAAAATAGCCCCTTAGAGATACACTCACCAACCACTTTGTTAGGCACACCTTTCTAATACTGAGTTTTGCCAAATTGTTCCCTTCAGATCCGCCTTCATTCTTCATGGCGCAGATTCAACACAGTCCTGGAAACATTCCTCAGAAATCTTATTCTATATTGACATGATAGCATCACAGCTGCTGCAGATTTGTCAGCTGCACACATGCAAAGTCAATCTCGTGTTCCACAACATCCCGAAAGTTCTCCGTTGGACTGAGATCTGGTGACCTCAGAGGCCATTTGAGTACAGTGAGCTCACTGTCATGTTCGAGAAAACAGTTTGAGAGAGAAATTGGACTTTGTGATATGGTACATTATCCAGCTGAAAGAGGCTATCAAAGATGGGTACACTGTGGTCATAAAGGGATGGACATGGTCAGGACCAAAACTCGGGTAGACTGTGGTGTTAAAATGATCCACAGCTGGTAGTAAGGGGCCCAAAGTGTGTGAAATAAGACCAACAACAACAGCACGAACGGTTGCTTTAATGTTTTTTCACCAAATTCCAACCCTACCATCTGAATCATGCAGCATCCAGAAATCAAGACTCATCAAACCAGGCAATGTTTTCCAATTTTCTATTGTCCGATTTTGCTGAGCCTTTGTGAATTAGCGTCTCAGTTTCCTGTTCTCAGCTGACACGGCTGACACCCAGTGTGGTCTTCTGCTGCTGTAGCCCATTTCCTCCAAGGTTTGACATGTTGTATATTCAAACATGCTCTTGTAAGTCACATGCAAATCTTGGTTCAAGTGAGTGGTTATTTGAGTCACTGTTTCCTTCCTACCAGCTCAAAGCACTGACACCAACAAGGCATTCACCCAGAGAAGTGCCACCCCTTTGAGATTTTCCCTGTTTCAGACCAATCTCTGTAAATCCCAGCAATGTGGGGAAAATCCCAAAGTTTTTTTTAAAAAGTTTATATTTTCTGACATACTTACACCAGTCAGTCTGACATTTTTACCTCCAACCTGTCACGGCAGATCGTTGCCCCTCACCTGGTTCTGCCGGAGGTTTCTTCCTGTTAAAGAGAGTTTTTTCTTCCCATTGTTGCCAAGTGCTTGCTCAAAGGGGGGCATTTGATTTGATTGTGGTTTTCTCTAGTATAGGGTCTCACCTTACAGTACAAAATGCCTTGAGGTCACTCCTGTTGTAATTTGGTGCTATGTAAATAAAATTGAATTGAACTGACACCAATAACCACACCACGTTCAAAGTTAGTTCTTGAAAACATAAAAAAATACTTCCACATTTCTCTTATTTCAATTTGAAATGAATCAAATTTGTGCAGATAGCACAATCTAATTCAGTCTAAACAATTCTTCCAGAAATTTCTACATACATATCCAGATCCCTCACCTCTGTTATTGCTTTCATCGGAATTCACCTACAGGTTTTCAGATAATCCTGCTTCCAAGCAAAGTAATCATATAATCACATGGCAAAGCTAAATAAATAAAATTAATTGGTTTGCTGTCTGAAGGTGGTGGGAAAAGTAGTGTTACACTACAGAACTCCCCATGCAGAGATGGTACGAGGGGTTAAAAAACATCTGCTGTGGACTTCATTTAGACACTGGTGCTCGTTTCCTGGGGAACGCCAGCAGTGGCGGCACCAGTGGCTCGCGGATGTTTTTAAACCCCTGTTGCATCAAACGTTGCATCCCTAATTAGAGTCTTCATTCAAATCTCTACACGCAGACATCTTACATTCAGTAAAGTTGTTGATCTGGTGTCATTTGCACTTTGCAAAGACATCATTATCGCCAGTGCTCATCATGAGTAAATTTCTGTAAATAACATAAAAATGTTGATCTTTATAACTTCAGAACTTGCTTGAGTGTTTGTTTTGGTGATAGTTCTTTTTAAATAACTGAGTTCTGAGCAAACACAAACCCCTGATAAGTAACTCAACATGGTTATTTGCCAAAATATAAACAACTACAAACTTAAAACCACAACTAAAGTTTGACTCCCTAGCATAATGACCTTTAATGCAGTCAAACCTCATAAAAAGAGTGCAATGGTGCATCTGTCAGCTTCAGAGTTCTTTGCAAAACCAACACCAGTGGTCTCAGGTTCACTGTTGATCAAGAAAAGATGCACTTTGCTGGCTAATTTGTGTCACTGTTACAGATATGTTGGCACTAAAGCCCTTTTCTGGCAAGCTACCAAAACTTCAGGAGCCCCACAGTAATGACATCCAAGGCTTTTAAACTTCCTTCAGGATGATGTCAGATCCTTAGATGCAGCAACTGATTAGGTCTTGTAACCAATCTATAGCGTTTTCTAGTGTTGTGGTGAGCTGCTGCTTATTTGATAAACAATATATATATATATATATATATATATATATATATATATATATATATATATATATATATATATATATATATATATGTTGTTGTTGTTTTTTTTTTTTATTCAGAGCATCTCTGAAGGGAAAAAGGCTTAAAAACACATTTCAGCTCTGCACTTTCAGACAGCGGGGAGAGTCAAATAAAGGCATAGATCTGAAATGGGAGAACAACTAATGAAACTGGCAGCATGTTTTGTTTTTGTGCACAGAGAGCTTTCCCTCACAATGGCCTCCCGCATGCGACCGAGGGAGCTCATCAGTAAAAAGTGAAAGCATTAATTACCTGAATAAAGGCAGCTGGCATGGCACTTTTTAAAAATGCACCCTCTTTCAACCTACATGTGAGAGAAGAGATTTCAAAGCGTATTGGGGAGGGAGCAATTTTATGTAGCCTATAAAACCCATTATTCTCTACATAGATGACGGAATTGCAAGATGATATGATTGAAAGGAGGTAATGGTGCCTCTTTCAACAATAACGGTTCCCAGTTTATTTCCCCTAAATTAGGAACACAACAAAGAAAACTTCCCCTGTTGCACTGCCGAGGGGCAATTTTCAGTTGTTGCAGATCACATTTATGCATTCTGACTTCATCGCTTGTTCATAAGAGTTTATTATTGCTATTTACTGCTTCCTTCAGCTTATTACAACTGGTTAAATTGGTTTTGCAGTGTTGCTTCCAGTTTTTCATCTGTAATATGAAGGCTTTTATTCCAAAAATTGTTCTTTTTTTTCAGGAAAAAGTATCATCAATTCATCAATAAAATCTGATTGTAAAGGATTTTAAAACACTGTATAAGTTAACAATGTTTCTCCAAACGGCGGATATCTATAGGAGCAAACTTGTCATGTTTGCCCGAACAGTGAGAGAAAGGACAACTGCATCAACCTCCCACCACAAATCCCAAGCCGTGCTGCATGTTGCTGTGTGAAATAAAGCATGAATCTCAAACTGCCATGCTACTCGGGTCCCACTGTGCTGTGTAACCGCTCATTACGTGGCCTGGGTTACAACAGGCACCTACAGACAAATCAAGCTGCTGCAGGTACGCCGAGGGGAAAAATGTGAGGTGCTTCTAATGGCGACAAACCTCAAAGAACACAGTTTCTTTCAAAGTACTTTTGAGAACAGCAAAAAATATACACAATCCTGTTTTAACCTCACATTTTTAAACCACCCGTGTGGGGTTTGAAGTACATAGTTACGTTGCAGATTCTCTAGTTTTTACCTCTCATGTGTTTGATTTTACATTCGGACCTCTGTCCACAGACTAACACGAAAACAAACAAAAAGACCTGCATGATTTGTCACCTTTTTGTGCATCTTGTACAAATATACACAAATAAGTTAAACTGTACACATGACTCTTTTTGTTCAGAGTATGGAAAGAATCCTTCTGCATTGGACCATGCACCCATTACATACCACACTCTTCATATGTATTACAGTGGAAAAACATGTATTTAAGCTGCACACTTTCACATCTCTCCCTCTGACACGCTGATGTTATTTTTTCCCTGCTGGTTCACCACCTGTAGGCTAATATTTACTCACAGTCTCAACTAACTAAAGTCACTGGCTTTAGTTAAGTCACTTTAAAGTCACTTTATTAGGTACATCTGGGTTTGACCCTCTTTTGTTTTCAGAGTCGCCTTAATTCTTCATGGCACAGATGCTACAAACACTTGTCAGAGAGTTTGGTCATTTTGACATGATAGCGTGACACAGTTGCTGCAGATTTGTCAGCTAGACATCCATGATGTCAATCTCCCATTACACCACATCACAAAGGACTATGTAGACCATTTGAGTACTGAACTCATCATCATGTTCACGAAACCACTTTGGGATGATTTGAGCTTTGTGACATGATGTGTTATCCTGCAGGGATTAGCCATCAGAAGGGACGGACATGGTCAGCAGCAGTACTCGGGTAGGTTGTGGAGTTTAAACAATCCTGAACTGTGGTGTCCAAATGGGCTCAAAGTGTGCCAGGAAAATCTGAGCCACATCATTACACTACCACCTCATAAAGTGGCCAATGAGTTTATTGTCTTCCACTGTAATATGTAATGTCATGCAATATAAATATGGACTAAAAATATATATTTATTCAACACCATCTACATATTATATTTGGGCAAGATACTAACCCCAAGTTGCTCTCCGATGCATCCATCGGAGTGTGAATGTAGTTAGAAAGCATTAAATATAGAGAAAGTGCTTGTAAGAATGGGTGTGATTGGGTGAATGTGGCATGTTGTATACAGCGCTTTGAGTAATCCGGGAGAGTAGAAAAGCGCTATATAAGAATCAGTCCATTTACCATTTATGTACTGCATCAAATTATAACAACAGTCGCCTCGAGGTGCTTTATTTTTTAAGGTAAAGACCCTACAATATTAGAGAAAAAACAACAACAAACAATTCCCTTTGAGCACTTGGTGACAGTGGGAAGAAAAAAATCCCTTTTAACAGAAAGGAACCTCCAGAACCAGGCTCAGAGAGGGGCAGCCATCTGCTGCAATGGGTTGGGGGAGACAGACAGGACCAAAGACAAACAATGGACACAGATATCTGTGCCCAATACCTGAACTATATAATTGCATCTTATGAAACAAGTTAAAATCTTTTTAAAAAATAAGTTTTCTGAAGAAATCTGAGAATTCAAGAAAAGCCCTTGGGTTAGTAGGTTCAAATTTTCAGCTCTGCAACTCCTAAGACCCTTTACCTTATTTAAGTAGGATTTTGAAGTGCCAGCCTGTCTATAAACTCTCAGCTAGAATCTGGCTAACTCAGACGTATAAGGTCCACATGTGGATGGAATCATGATGGTTTTAAATGTCAAATTTGGCTTTTTAGCTGCCCTCATCTTGGTCTCTCACAGTCAGAATTTACAGTATTTTCACAAGAGGGTGACTTAAAGGCTAACATTAGCTCACTTGGTTTGCAAGGTGCATCCGTAAACTGTATGACAGAGTTACCTGCTTTCTAGTTCTCACTAGTGCTCATACTATAAGAATACCAGATACGAGCACTAGGTATGTATTATTTAGCAGCCACACATCTTAACTGTGCATAATTGTATGCGTTAATACAATTTAAACATGTTGGTTATATATGAATTCACAATTGCAAAGTTGTAAAAAGGAGGGTAATTAACTTTAAACCACCAAAACCTTTTTTTCTAAAGGTCTATAAACAACCTTATTTCTGTTTCTAAAAAGGGGCTTTTAATGTGGCCTCATTATGAGGACCTACTTACCTTTGGAACCAGCCTTAAGTGGCCATCCAATTTTGGCAAGTCTATGTGGGCTTTGTTTAATTTTCCAACCCTAGAGTTGTTTGTTAAACTCTGCGGCTTGGTCTATGAAGCACTTCAACCAGTACCTGCAAATCTAATCTGTGTAAAAATAAATAAATAAATTTAAAAAGGGTTTCTCCTTTTGGATCATTTGCCTCCATCTCAGACTATCCCTGGTATCCTCCTCTGTCACACCAACCATGAAAGCACAAAGTAAAAATAACAAGTTGCCTTGCAGGTCCAATCAAAGAAGTAAGCAAGCTATTTTCTCCTTCTGTAGTTCATGTTTTTTTGGTAACTTGGTATTAACTTTACATGATAAATGTTATGTCAGCCTTCTCCTTCTACCTTAGCAACTGGTCCACACACTGCTAAATTGTTTCCAGATTTAAATCTCCTTTGATGTTTGCCAAAAAGTGTCAAGTATTTAGGAAATTACCATTATAATATATTGCCTTTCATTTTCCTTTGTTTCTTATGTCAAACACACCACTATCATCAACACCAAGAAATAAAAGAAAGAAAATAGCACTGAAACCATAAATCAACCCACTTTACTGTCTTTAGATGACATTAAAGTTATGTTAACATGTACAGTATGTCAGTGCCCATTAAGGTGCATTTTAGTGTGGGTACAATTAGGAGTGTTAAATTCAGTTAGTTATTTTAGACAGTGTTTGTGATGTACCCCTACCTGAACGTGTTAGAGATCACACCAAGCCTTGTCAGAGCAGAAGAAGTGTCAGAGAAGAAACAAAAGGTGTAGATTGCAAAAAAAGGTAGCTCTGATTGACCTGAGCTGTTTGTCTTTAGGCAGATATCAGTGTGGGCATTTGGAAGTGGGCAGCTGGGGACCTCAACATGGCTGACAGGATCTAATGAAACAGGCAGAGCAGTGGAGCATGGATATGACAGGTAACAGTGGGTAACCGATGGGCAGGGGGCAGCTTGGTGCGGAGAGGTGACAATAAGGCCTGATGAGTTAAAAACAGATGAAACTCTCACCCTGCTGAGAATCAGGACACTGACAAGATATGTGAGTTTCAGAGAGACAGTGCAGCAGAACAAACAATATAATGTGTTTAATCTGTTCAATTCTCAAATAAAAGCCAATATTTGAACAATGACCAGGTCTCACATAATGGCTGGCATGGCTGACATGAACTAATAAAGGCTGAATAAAACCTATTAAGGGTAGAGGGTGATTACCATTACTGTCAAATGAACTAATTGAATGTTTTAAAAATACATACAGAAAATGTAGTTAATTTGACGTCTTGGTCAAATTTCTCAGCACAACCAGAACGTGTTGTGTGCCAAGTGTTTGCATCCTACTATTGCTCTATTTAAAAGTTCTTTAAACACTGAAACCAACAAAAGCAAAGCAAAAACAATCTGAATGAACAAAACTGAGTCAATTTTACTAAACGATCAGTCTTTCCAGAGTTGGTCATATGTCCTTCTGGGTGACCTCGTCCTGCCAAGACACACAGTCTCTCCCATCTTCCTGGGTCTGTTCCAGGATCTCTAACCAGCCTGAACCACCTCAGGCTGACGTAAAGGGGCAGCAGCTGTATTCTGAGCCCCATCTGAATGTCCAAGCTCCTCACCTTGTAACAGATCTTTAAGGGAGAGCTCAGACACCTTTTGAAGGAAGCTAACTTCCATTGTTTGCATCATTGATGTCATTCTTTTTATCACTAGCAGAGCTCATGGCCACAGGTTAGGGTAGGAGTATATATTAACTGGTAAATCAACAGCTTTGCTTTCTCAGTCAGCTCTTTCTTCACCATGACAGACTGGCACAGCATCCAGATCACTGCGGATGCTGCACCAATCCATCTATCAAGCTTCTGCACCCTCCCTAACTTGTGAACAAGAACAAGGTACTTAAACTCCTCCACTAGGGCTTTTTCTGGCTGAGAATCATGCCCTCAGACTTGGAGGTGCTAATTTGGATCCCAACTGTTTCACAGTTGGCTGCAAACCACTCCAGTGCAAGATGGAAGCCATCAATCGAAACCAGCAGACTCAAAACATCTGTAAGAAGCAGAGGCGAGATCCCGTGACTGCTGAGCCTGACACCCAATGACTAGACTGAGATACCTTATCCATAAAGATTATGAAATGAACCTGGGATAAGGAGCAGGCCTGGGAGAGTCTGAGATCCACCAGGAACAAGTCCAGCTTACTGCCAGCAATGTAAACCAAGGTCCCAATACAGCTGTACAGTGACCAAATAGCCTGTAACAGCAGGCCACATATCCCATACTCCCCAAGCGTCCTCCACCTGAGAGGGGTAGTGGGTTCCCTTTTGCTTGTCTGACTGAACTTCATTTTATTTATATCACTAACAATCTATATTATTATGCAGAGCTGTTAAAAAAAAGCAAGTGGATAAAAGTCCACTTCATGATTCAGTAGCTTGAAGAATCACCGTTAGCTGCAATAATTTGTCAGTCTCTGACATCATCGTGGAGGAATTTTGGCAAACCTCCTCAGTTGCCTCAGTTCATTGAGGTTTGTGGCCATTTATTCATGCACAGCTCTCTCAATATAGCATTTGAGTCAGGTTGAGGTCTGGACTTTGACTTGGCCATTTCAACACCATGAGAACCGTCTGTTGTAGATTAGCTGCTTTGGTGCCAAAGTCCTATGGCAGCAGAACAAGCTGGTGTTTGTGGTGACATGCTGTGGTTAGTTTTTGTCAAACCTCTCCTTTTGCATTAGAGCTAAACAGTCCATTTTTGATCCAAAGGACACTCCAAAAGTGACGTTGTTTGTTTAGACGCAGTTTTGCAGACCTAAGCTAGGCTCCCATGTTCTTTATTGGAGAGAAGAGGCTTTCTACTGGGAGGCCTTCTAAATAAGTCATATTCGTTCAGTCTTTTTCATAATTTTATAGTCATGAACTTTAATATTTTACAGGCCTGTAGAGTCATTGCATGGGCTGACCTTGGCATGAGTTTGCTGGGATGTATACTCCTGGAAAGCCTGGGACATTGTGTTAACAGACACCTAAATCCTTTAGACCAGCAACCTGCAAAACTTCTGCTTTTATAGAGCAGAGGTTTATAAGGTGCATCTGATTAGCAGCATCTGGCTGCTCCATATCCTCTTAATTCTTATAGAAGTAGCAGTAGGGAAGATGTCCTTAATTTTCACAGGCTCACATAGAGTGAATTTTTTTTCGCATGACTGTAGTTATAGAATTAAAATTAATGCAAACTTTCTGAAAATTTCCAGATTATAATCACTTGAATACCACATGTGTGGGACTATTCGAAACACAGAGGTAAATACAGACAACATTTGAACATTTTCAATATGTTTGAAAACAGGGAGGGATTAGGCTAAAATATGATGAACACATTTTAAAGACTGTTTGTGTGTTAAGTTTAACTACAGTGTAACAGCAACCAGGATGGAAACTAAATTTAAAGTATAAATTAATGCTAATTAAGTTCCTCCCAAAAGTCCTGAGCCAGTCACCTTCGCATCAGGCTGCTGCTGTGAAGAACCAAGAATCAAATGAGCATTCAGTGCAGGTGAAAGTCTAACTCGGTCTCAAGTGAGTTTCAGGGAGAAATCAGCCTTTAGTGGCAGCCCGTGTCCTCCCAATTCCAGTAATCAAATCTCTGTAAATTACAATGGCTCGGGAGATAAGCTGTTTTGAAACCTTGCCATGGATCAAATGGGCAATCTTGATTCAAGCCAACTACAAAATTAGCCATCCAGTTTCAGTTGTTTTTTCCCCTTCCCCCTCCTTCCAGGGAGAAGCCCAATTTAATTTCACCCCACGTGTGCAGAGAGGTTGCTCAGACAGCGTGATCAATTGATAATAAGAATATGGGCCAAGCAGGATAGAAGTTTCATTATTTTAATTCCTTTATAGCTGCCCTCAAGCATAAAGTCACATGAATTTATTTGTGGCCAGATGAGAGGATTAGTATATTGATTACATACATGATTAGATGTAGCAACATTTATAATGAAGGCTTATGGGAATTAAAAGAATGGATTCAAAATATGCTTCATGACATCATGAAAATCAATAGAAACCAATAAACAGGCTGTAAGTTGGTGATTTTATACGGTATAGTAGTAAAAGCAATGTTAATGATAACAAAGCAGCAGTAAACTTGATATGCTCCAGCTCCCATACGAGCTCTGATGGAGGATGAATCATGAAGTTAGTTTTAATGTTTGCGGTAACTACAGCGGCTCCCCGCAGGCTAATCAGTGCGGTTTTTTAAAACGCTATAATAGACTGGCGAGCCACATTATTCCCTTTTGTTTCCTCGAAATCTCATCAGCGAAGCGATGAGCGGCAAGAAAGAAACAAATCCAGCCGACTGAGACCAGTTTTCCCCCCATTTATGTCTAAAATGAAAAGTTAACACAGGAAAAATGTTGCATCAGTGAAAATTCAGTTCTGCGCCATTTATGTTAAGAGTGTATCTGTAGTTTAAAAGTCAATACAGGCACATATCAGAGCTGTGATGCGCTTTCTTATGAAAGCAAAAGATTAGAAAATAATAAAGCCTGTGCATCAAAATCTCATCTGAAAATCTTTACTGCTTTAGTCTGGCTTTTGACTTCACAAAGATGATTTAGTAAAACTTGCTTATTTAGTTTCCACCATGTTTACAGTTGATTAAAAAGTTAAACTAGGGGTGAACTATGGACTTGGACTTGCATTCAATGCATGGGAAAAATATCTAGACATTAAATGAGACGATAATGTGTCCTTAAAAAGCAAAATAATACACAACAAATGTCTAATTTTTGTTTTTTGTCTTCAATTTTTTGCATCTTGCTAACTGTGATAGATGAAGGTGACATGGCAAACTTTTGATTCAAAAGTCTTGCAAAGTTTATTAGAGGCCAGTCAGCTAATTATTTAATACATTTGCCTTGTGTTTCACCTGTTTTTTGCACAACTTCAACATGCTGTTCATGTTAAACAATTGCAGTGTTTCCCATACATTTTCCCATTTTCTGCACAAAGCAGCTACTTTTTTTGACTGACTGGCCTTTAGGGCTGCACGATTAATCGTTAGAAAATCGCGATCTCGATTCATACTTATGTGCGATCTCATTTCCAAATGACAACGATTTAAAAAAAAAAAAAAAAAAAAAGACGACGATTGTACCGCATTTTGATCCGGGACGTAATCTGCATGAAAACAAGCGCTCACTCTTTCTGCTCAACAAATGACAAGGGCGGAGCCTTATACCACGTGATACAGAAGCTGTGCCGTGTGATGCTAAAATTGGCAGGGAAAAAACGACGGAGAGCACATCAGGGATGACGAGAAAGCAGTGTTGCCAACTTAGCGACTTTGTCGCTATATTTAGCGAGTTTTCAGACCCCTTAGTGACTTTTTTTCTAAAGAAAGTCGCTAAAAAAAGACGTGAAAGCGCGTATCGCTTTTACTCTCAACAAGCAGTGGGTGCTGTAACACAGTCAGTTCTTCTTTTACTCTTTCACTCTTATGCTGTTTTGTGGATCACAAGGTTTAAAACTACTTATAAACACACACACACAAAGTAACTCCACCATAGTGCCTATTTTGGGTCACTTTTGCCGGTCCAAGCCCGGGTAAAGGAGCAGGGTTGGAATTGTGACATTAAAAAAAACAATAATTGCTAAAAGAAATTTAATTTGTAGTTCTAAATAAACTCTAAATGCATTTAGGTCGTTTTTTACTCACTTTATGTCTCTTCCACGGTGTTATTTCTCTCTCCAACAACATAGGTTACAATTACATTAGCGACAAATTATGCAAATTAGGCGATGACGTCATTTAGCGATAGCGATTTTCCTTACTGAGGAGTTGGCAACACTGCGAGAAAGTGACAGGAGAAAATCCGTTCCGGTCAACCACCCAAACATCAATAACGGGAACCTTATACAGCGCTTCCCTATACCCGTCGAACTTCCGCAGGCACAAAGAAATTACGGAGGCTATTACTTGTCACCTGACCAAAGATATGGATCCCATCAACACTGTGCAAAACGAGGGATCAACACCCTAGACAAACGCTACACAGTGCCGTCCCGCAACTATTTTTCTATTGTTGCACTACCTGCTCTATACACGCAGTGTCGAGCAACGGTGGAGACGGAATTTCAAGCAGTACAACATTTTGCGGCAACCACAAAACGTGAGACATTTGTTGTTTTTGTTTATTAATTGTTTTTATGTTCAGTCTCAACTGTTACGAAGTTGATGTGCAGTAAATAAGTGCAATAAATATTTATATTGGAAAAGAAAATCGTGAGAGAATCGTGATCTCAATTCTGAGCCAAAAAATCGTGATTCTCATTTTATGCAAAATCGTGCAGCCCTACTGGCCTTTATGTTTTCTGTTAGGCATGCGTGGAATACTCTATATGATTTTAGCAAGTATAGACACACAGCCACATCTGATGTTTTGAGTACTTCTTCAGCTGTCTGCTTTGTGTGCGGTGGCAAAGTTGCCTGCTGCGGCTAGAAATTATGCAGTGAAAATAAAGTTATTGGCTGAAAACCAACAGCGTGAGCTGACAGACGCTAAAGTGCGCTGTAAGGCTGATGGGATTGCTGATGAAACTCTGTGTTTTTCAAAAAAATATTCCCCTTTCAAATGACACATTAAGGATTCATATGAGCAGCTTTCAGACAGAGCTGACATGAGAGACATGATTTTGAGATATTTTTTCAGCCTTTGACGAAAGGGTGTACCCATTTTCATGAGTGTTTACAAAGTAACAATTTTTCTCTTTGCAGAGCATGAGAGTTTGTTTAGTTGAATATGTTGATATTGACTGCCGTGACTCATTGATCCTTTATCTGTCTGAGGTTTGTGCAAGTTAGAATCCATGGACCCGATCACAGCTCTGAAATATCAGTAGCCTAACTGGGCTGCATATTGATGAATCTATGGAGCTGTCCATACTGCTCAAGCAGCAGACAGATTTGTAATTGCACCCTTTTCTCTGAGTCCTGTTCTGTGTCAGTTTCCTCTTACTTAGTCATTAAAGTATACACCATAAATTCTCTTGCGCCTACTATACTGTAGCCTGTACAGCAGTGCAACCTTCAAGATCAAAGGGAAAATAGCAACCTGTAGTCCCTGGGCAAGAAAATCACAGAGGCACACTGCTGCTTGTTGTATCCTTATATTCCTTTGATATTACTATGATCATTCAGTCGCATCTGTGCTGCTGAAAATACATCCAACACCAAACAACCTCTACACCAAAATATTATAGGAGACGCAACTGCAGAATCTTCTTTTACTATAGATGTTTGGTTTATCCAGAGAGTGAAGGAAGGACAGAGACTGCATTAACCTGGAAAAATTACACTACTACAGCCGCTAAAGTTACATATTTCAAAGTAAAAGCATCAAAATGCTTAATGTACACATCTAGAAACAGGCTTCGACATATTTAAGGTAATTATATTTCTTCAAACTTTAGAGGTTTTAAAAATGTGAGTAAAAACATAATGAAATGCTTTTCAAATCCATGAAGATGCCAACAGAAAAATGTTGTCATTAACATGAATAACCATACAAAGAAAGCATTTGAATTGCAGAAATGCTGATAGGGAGGTGTTCACCACTCTATGAAAGGCTACGTGGTCTACTAGTTTAACAATTTAGGAATAACACTTCTTGATCTTTCATTTATTTTACATATTAAATGATTTAGAAATCTCTGTACCCAAAGGACAAGGCTGAAAACCAGTATTGAATGCATTTGATCTTTAGGCCCGCAGGCAGTGCTGAATTAAAAAACAAACAAACAAAAACAAACAATTGTATGATGGAAATCGCTGCATATGCTCTTCTGAAAACATAATTGAACACACTTCATCCTTAAACCCACAAATACAAGTTCAAACTTAAAATACAAAGATAAAAACATGCATATAAAAAGAGATTCTGAAATGATGTTTTCAGCTTGCCGTGAATAGGAATCTTTAAAAATGGCAAACTATTCTGTGGCTTGACCAATCGAAATGTGAAAGTCTTTACAAAGGTCATGGCCAACATGTCATCCTGGCATCCTCCAACTTTTATCAGCACAATGTTCAAAACCCAGCATGTATGATGGTAAATGGAGCCTTTTATAATGTCATTTGCTGCCATCTAGATGGTGTCTTTTGCCTTGTCGTGGTCCGTCAGTCAGTCAGGCTAATGTTTTCCTGTTGCTCTGTAACGCTCCTGGTCTTTCTTCCTCTCAGGTGGAGGTGAGCAGGCTCTGTCCTAGAACTCCCAGTTTCCTGCTCCTCAGGCAGACACGTGTTTCTGATTGTTCATTACCAGCCAGTACTTAAGGAGCAGCTTGAGATGTCATTTTTACCCAGATTGTTGTCACAAACATTTAAAATCCTCGGCTGGCCCAGTCTTTCACACTTAACATTCATTCACCTTCCAAGATTCACCTGCCTGCCCGCCCTCCACTGTCACCTGGATTCCAGGACAAAACTCCCAAGTGTCCAACCTCCACACTGCTGATTTCACTGTTATATCAATTAAGGACACTCAGAGCCATTCAAAAATTTATTTTCTGCATCTCTCTGGCTACAAACTTTAACAGGCTTCTCGTTTCCGTCACCTTCTCTGAGCCATGAACTCCTGCATTATACCTTTTGTTCGTTCTCAAACTTGTGTGACAATAAATCTTGTTAAACTGAGTACTGCACATGAGTCTGGGTCTTGCTTCAGTCTACAGTAAATTAGTTTCAGCACTGGTTATGACATCCTATTTTACCAAGACTATGCAAAACCACATTCCGGATATTACAGTCCATGATCATATGCCATGCTTTGCATGTCTGGTTCCTGCGATTAGAGTGTGTGTGGGTGTGTGTAGCTCTTTCTCCCCTTCTAAGGTGTATATGTGCATTTGTGTGGCTGGGACAGGAAAAGAGAGCTAATTGGCTGGTTTGAATAAGTTGCTGTGTGCTGATTGGATCACTGGATGTACAGCAGCCTCTTGACCTCCAGCTGAACAAAGTGTCAGTAGTTAGTTTTTCTAGCAGCATTGAGAGTTTGTGCGAATCCTTAGTAGAAGCTAATAACTGAATTGTGAGAGCTGAGTTGTACATTCTGAATTCTTTGTGCTTAGCTGAGAGCATGTTTTAAATTCTCTTTGTAAATACTTATACACTGTATATATATCGAACACTTTGTAGCAGTTTAGTGTGAAGCCCTTTTTGCTGACCTACTTTTTTCTCCTGTTTATTGATTAGGAGTTTGTGTTAGAGAACTGTCTTTTGTTTGCCTTTTAGTTTTGCTTGTTGTTTCGAGCACTTTAAAGTGAATAAACTGCTTCTCAGCAGCTAGAAAAAGATTTGGGAGTCATACCTCATGTGATATCTATGCCACCCTTAAGCTGGAGACAGAAGATGAACTGGGGGCTCATCCAGAATTTCAACCTGGGACCTCTTGATTTAGGTTTTGGCCATACCATGTGTCCAAGTCCCAAAATATACATTTTGAAATATTTTAGTTTATTTAGAGAGAGACTACACAAGGCCTGCAATTTTGTCTGCGATGTATTTACAAATGCCAAGTCCAACGTGAAAATAAACCTCAACAAAACGTCTGATGGACCCTCCAGTCAGGTGACCACTGACTTTGCTACACAGCCACAGTTTTTCTGGTCCATATGTTGTGGAGCACACACTCGGTGATACAGAGTGGGTAGTGCATGGAAAAAGAAACAAAGTCATACAAGTGTCACATCAACATCCTGAAGGCACATGATGACCCTAAAATGTAGTCTCCAGTAAAGTAAGGTTTTGTAATATGTGTATTGTTTCACAAATGAAAGGAGACCACAAGTTTTATAAATTCACATTTTTTATTTGAAGATAAATATCAATCAAGAATTGCCAATGTTTCAGTGAGATAGAATGACCCAAACACAGATGTAGACTTAAGAGAATTTATAGCATGCTTACTTATGCAGGTAAATTCACACAAAAAAATGTTTCTTGAGCAGCAAATATAATGGAGCAGTAGGTAGGCAGGCAAGCAATTACCCGCCTGCCAACTCCAGGCAGGTAATTTTGATGGTGCATATAGAGCTGCAGTAAAAAACAGAAGAATCCAAGATAAGAAGAGCAGCAGAGAAATACACCAGGAGTTTCTTGAAGGCAGCCAAGAAAAAGGGTAAGCGCATGGAATCAAAAATGAACAAGGAGTTTCTTTCTAGCGAGCCTGATATTACCACTGGAACTAGCTGAACAATCTGGCAACAGTGGAGAAGAGAAACCTGTCCTTAAGTACTGCTGAGGAGACTGGGAGATGAGTAACAGGTGCTTGAAGTTTCTGCTGCAGCTTGGAGGCACGACTCTAGGGATCTCCACCAACCACGAATGACTGCACACAGGAGAGATAAGGAGCGAGAGGGACTGAGCTAGATAGAGCGAGAGAAGAGGGGGAAAAAGGGAAGGATGGAGCACTGGACTCCAGGGACAGTGACAAGAATGTTTAAAATATTTGCAGTCAAGGTCTGACCCGACTAAAGCTGCACAAAACATGTGGACATGGCCTTCCATACAGTGTGATGTGCATATAGAAGCACATCATTTCTATTTATAGCGTGAATGTAGTACTGAGCAGATACGAGCCCCCACTGATCCCTCTTCAAGCGGAACTGTTTGGAGATAAAAGACACAAGTAAAGACCGTATATGCTGCATAAAATCTATATGCAATAAGAAAAGAAAGCCATTTGTTATGAGCTAGAGGCACAAACACAGGCATGTTACACAAAGATACTGTTTGCACCTCCCTCGAGAAGATGCTTGATTCCTCTTAAAATAGCAGTCTGTATGAAACTGAAATACCAAAGTGACTGTGTCTGTAATACTCACAATTTCTCAGCTCTGGTCAAAATCACAGATAAGTGAAAGATGATTCTTTATTTCCCTTTGATCCCAAAGATCAAAATCAGAAAACAGACTCCAAAAAAGTTAACTTAAAAGAAACACATTTTAATGGCTGACAGCCAACTTTTTACTGTTCTCTTAAAGCATAAATATTAAGCGAAAAATGCCTTTTGAAGTGGCTTTAAGAACACTCAGAGCAGGTATGACAGAGACTGATGTTTGCCTCTTCAGTGTGTTTAATGGCTGCAACTGAGAGTCTATAGAGGACACACACAGGCTCACACACTTCTAAAGTCAATGTCTACATATCAAACCAAACTAGCAGTGTAAACAGATATGTATTATGTGATTTTATTATTTTTTCCAGTGAGGCTATTCAGTTGGTGATGTCTTTGATATACTTGTGACTTGGGTGTTTTACTTGTTTTTAATAAAAGTATTTTAAAAAGTTTTACTATACTTTTGAAAGATTGTAATAGTTAGATAATCTCTGTAGAATTAGACTGACTGTACTGGAAAATACAATCTCTTATGAGCAGCAAGACTTGAAAGGCTAAAATGGGATTGAACTAAAGCAAGTAAGGTTGTGTGGACACATGAGAGCAAAGTGTTTCAGTCAAGTGTGGAGAATAATAGGGCATGACCATCATCATGGAGGAGGTCATGTCATGGCCCCAGCAGATATGGCCATTTCTGGAACCGGCTCGCTTTTTATTGATTATGAAACAGATGCTGGCAGCTGTAAAGGTCACAGGAGGGAAAGACCCAATTGCTGGACGAATAAAGAAAAGTAAAAATCCAAAATCCACAAACAAGAGGTCATATGTAAAAGAGTAATCATTGCGGTAAACGATTCAGACACGGAACAAGCAAAAGGCAAAGTTCATAAAACAGGAAAGTGGTTGTACATGTAGAAAATGACGAGAAACATGAAAAAAGGGAAAAACTAAAAGAAAACAAGGTAATTTGGCCAGTGTGAGGTGAGCAGTTGTTGCTATATATACTGAGGTAAGTGATTAATTGATTGAACATAAGCGTGACACAAAAGGGGGTAGAAATAGAACAAAGGCTTGAGGTAAAAAAAATAACTGAAGTGTGTGACAAGCAATACAAAATAAAACTGGACAAAAAGAAACAAAACCATTGGCAGGCAGCAGGGTGAATTTAGGAGTGTACGACACACAGTTTGGCTTTGTACAGAACAATTCTGCCAATCTCAAGGGCTGGACCTTTATCCTGCTACAAGACTCCAAACATTCGGCCTGTGGAACTAAAGCTTTTATCAGTGAGAAAAACTCCAGCCTCTTAGACTGGGCTTAGGTCACTCACCATATTTCAGACCTTAAAATTGAGGATTTCATGAACTTAGAAGGATGCTAAAAGCTACTGTAACAAACATCAGCCGAAGCCAGCAGCTTCAGAAAGTCCAAGGCCACATTCCAGTCTTTAGGCATGGCAAACTGCCCGCTTAAGTGTGGCTTCGTTAGTTATAGAACCTGACCCTGATGAAGGCCACAAGCCGAAATGCGTTGGTCAGTCAATAAAGTTGTTCATCTTCCCTTAAGTGTTGCTGGAGTTCCTGCATTGTGAATTCTTTCATCCTCTCCATGCACCTTGGAAGTAGGTGAAGTTTTGCCAGAAATTTTTGCTGTTAGTTATAGAACCTGAAAAGTATTTGATTAGGTTTAATACAGTGGTTGCCAACCCCCGGGCCACGGACCGGTGCCGTGAGTCATTTAGTACCGGGCTGCGAGAGTTGAGGCTTGGGTGTGAAATTTCTGGTTTTCAGGGTTTTTATCGGTTTTTATCGTTATATTTTTTTTAATGTTTTTTATCGTTAACTCAGTTTCCCTGGGTCTTTTCCCATGTGTTATGAATAAATCTTTTTTTTGGGTACAGGTACTGATTTTATTTTGTTGTATTTATCTGTGACACCTTAAAGGCCGGTCCGTAAAAATATTGTTGGACATAAACCGGTCCGTGGCGCAAAAAAGGTTGGGGACCGCTGGTTTAGAATATGAAAACTGGACCCTGAAAACTACTTGTATAAGTATAGGTATATAAGTACATATGTATAAGTAAGTATAGGTATATACGAGAACAACTTGGTTGGGTTTTTGGTCTAAAGACTTCCTGGTTAGGTTTAGAAAACTAGGAACTGAAAATTACTGGTTTAGTTCAGCATTTGGAAAACTACTTTTTTTGGTTTAAAGTCTAAAAACGAAGCCTTGAAAACTATTTGGTTGTGTTTAAGCACTAATACAATTTAGTTAGCTTTAGAGACAAAAGGCATCTTTGGTTTGGTTTAGGCCTTAAAAACTACTTGTTTAGATTTACACACTGAAATCCATGTGCCAGAAAGTACTTTGTTGGGTTTTGGCACTGAAAACTGAAAGTGTTTTAGGAAAAGCTATGATTTGGGTGAAAACACGCCCCTTCACGACAGTAACCCTGCTTGGTGACAAATTAGATGTTGGGACGGCCTGATTCCTCTCACCAATAGTCTGTGAAGGCACAGACTTCAAAGGACACCTTGTGACTAAATGAGCCATGCCATTTATTCACAAAACATGTGACAAAACTAAACTAATTGACGCTGCAGGGGTGAGAACAGGCTGTTTTTCCCAGCATAATCTATTTCCAAAATGTTATTGTGTTGCCAGACATGTTTGGTTTTCTCAGTCTTTCAGTTCTCCCAGAAATGTTTAACAGGCTTGAGGTCAGATGGCTCTGGGTTAAGTCCAGGACACTCAGAACTCCTCTGTCTTTTTTGGTCTTCAACGAGTTCTCATGAAACTTTAACATATGTTTTGGACTCGTTATCATATTGCAGGTTGGTCTGTTTTGATACCCAACTCCAGGGTAAAATATTCTCACCACCATGTTTTTCTCCGGGTTTGATTCACTGCCTCCTTACATGCACTCATCTTTTATTACCACTAATCTCTAACTTGGACTCATCAGTTTTTCCATCATTAACTGTCAAACATTGTTACTCTGTCTCTTTGTCCATTCCAATCCTCTGGCCTTGTTTGCTTTAAGAACTCTTAAGAAATGTTATTGGGCAGCCTTCTTTTGAAACTGCTTGTGTTTTGCCTTCATCTGTGATGAAGAAGCATATCTGTCTCTCCTTGAACAAACTTCAGTGTAAGTGAGCTTTTGGCGGTGTTGCAAGTTTTGGTCTGCGTTGTGTTTATCTTGCTTACAACAGTGCGATGTAGTGCACCCTCCAATCAAAGGCTTTGATGGACTTTGATTGGAGTTTCAGGGAGAGCACTTCTTTGCTCATAACAGTTCTATTTCTGACACTTTTGTTTTCCTTTTGTACAAATACTTTCTATGGTCCGTGCCACAAATTAGCATAACACTGACGACTGACCAAGGAATAAAGCAGAATCTAAAATATATACATTTTCCTTGCAGATATTAGTTGTTTTCAAATTGTTGAAGATTTTGATCATTTGTGTTTACTTTCTGTGTGAGTACCCTCCAACACATATCAACCTGTCGTTTATCAGGTGCATAATCAAAAAAACAGTCTTATTTATTTAGAGCTGCCATCCCTGGCCTTCCTTTTTTGTTTTTGGAGGGTTCCTCGATAGTCCTACTGGATGAGATAGACACACTTGTCTTTACAGCTAAAGTCTAAAATAAAACCATCCAAACATCTTCTACTTATCCAGTTCAGGTTCATGGGAGCTGGAGCCTTTCCTATGTCTTAGGTTAAGATACAGGTTACACCTTGGACAGGGTACCAGTCTTCTGTAGCTTCAGCCAATTTAGAATCACTAGTTAACCTAACATGGATGTCTTTGGGGTGTGGGCACAAACCAAAGAACCCAGAGAGAAAATTTAAACTCCACCACAAACCCCAGTCAGCCAGTGGATTCAGACCCTAGGCCTTCTTGCTGTGAGGTATCAATGACAATCACTGCACTCTTGTGCATTAACATTAAGTAAAACAAATACAACTTCCCAGTCTGTCTTTTAATGATGTGAAATTATTTGAAGATGACAATACAGATAAATAGTATGAAATATAATGAAATATTACTCTATATCAACAAAAATGGGTGAACGTGTATGTTAGAACATGCATCGTCATTGAGTTACGATCTTCTACGCTCACCCTGCTTCATAAACCCACTGTTTTGTGAGTAGCCAGATATGGCAGTATATTGTGTCTCTGCACTATCTGCAATCAGCCAGGTTGTCCTTGTAGCCCGTCGTAAAGCCAAAACACCCAGTGCCATCGTATAAGCTGCACTAAGACTAATCTTTTCTCAGGCCTCACCAACTAGAGAGGTTAACTCCAAAAACATCAATTACAAAGGCAAGATGAACGTCAGACAAAATGAAGACCACACATTATTTTTAAAGTCAGCTGGAATTACCCTCACTCAGCAAAATTACTTCCACAAGGGTTGGAAAGAAGCCAGGGAACACTGGGGAAATTAGTAGATAAAAAAGAACTAATGAAAGACAGTTGTCCTTTTCTGACAAATGTCAGGATGAATACATTTCCCGTAGGTAATGGTACTATGAGGAGGAAAATGGACTTTATGTCTGCAAGTCTAAAATTGTATGGAAATGAACACCTTGCAGCACATTCTCCACCTAAAGTAAATCCCCCAGCACTCGCGCACTACATTTATATTTTCATGTCAAAAGAAAAGCTACTTTTTTTTGTATTAATCTTCCCCGAATCTTCCAGAAATGTCAGTCTTTATCATAGCAAGTGCAGTTCCTCTTCCAGGAAAGTTGGACTAGTCTCAGAGCTGGGGGTGACAGCAGGATACAGCTTGTTTTTGGACACTCGTTCTAACTAGTTTGGTATTGATTTTGGTTTTGCATCACAGTGCAGGATATCACAAAAACTGCTTTAAGACTTTTGTTTATCAAACAACCATCAGTAGCATTAATTTTTTTAACTGTATTATTGGTAGAGCTATGCTTAAATGGTTTCTGCTGGGAAGTTGAGAAAGAGGTTGCAGTAGCCCCAGGCTGTGTGTCAGTATGACCTCATGCATTAGCTGATGGTTGGTCTTTATGATAGATCATGATAGATCTCATTTGAAGTGTTACACAGTATCACAGTGAAAACATCCAGTGTTTAGTTACTGCTGTGTGTGTTTTTTTTAACTACTTCAGTTTTATAATTTATACTTCACTTAATAATTTTATGAAAACATGCAGGTTTTACTCCTGTATACTCAGATATTATAAGTTTGCACAAAAAACATCGGCTTGCAAGGCATGGTACCCTTTTTGCAAATTACAACCTACCATACAAAGAAGGTAAAATTAGTCTCTACAGCAACAAAAGCGTGTCGAAGAGTTGCAGAAGGAAGGAGGAAGCAGAATGCTCAACAAAAGGTGAGCCTTGAATGTGGCTAATTCAGGAATCCATAATAAGCAGCCCAACGGGGTATCCAAACATGAATCCAAAGGGCACAAGGAGCACGAGAACACACACAGCATCATCTCGTCTTCTTGCTCAGATGTGCACCGGAGCTCCCCAATTCTCCTTCTATTTTGGTTAGAGCCAATTTGCACAGCTGTGTGAATGAGGAAGTACACAGCTGAATAAAATGTTTATTTTTTTGGCAATTTCCAATATGGAATAGCCTTCTTTTTCAGAACAGGAACACACTGAGCTCTTTTGGTCAATTTTAAGAATATAATCGAACCCACAAAGGCCGATACCCCAGAACCTCGAGTAGCTGAATTTAATATTAAATATTTAAAAGTGATGCAAAACTTTTCAGCTTTTTGTGGATTTTAAAAATCTGTATTTTAAGGTGAATAAAAGTAAAAAAAAAAGGGATCTTTTTTGATAAAACGCGAGCCCCGTCTGCAGTTCTGTGCAGTTAATACTGATAATTGTTACAATACAAAAAATGTTATGATCCCTGGATCTCTGTCCAAGGCTTTAGTCATCTTTAGATTGGAATTCTGTATTATTGGAATTTAGTGCTTCACAATCTTATTTCTTTGTGTTTAACTATTAATGCTTTGTATGAGTTCCTTATGTTGTTGTCATTCATGTTTTCAGTTCTTAGCTTCGGCTCAATAACAGTCGAAACACACTATACTACAGGGAGTGCAGAATTATTAGGCAAGTTTTATTTTTGAGGAATAATTTTATTATTGAACAACAACCATGTTCTCAATGAACCCAAAAACTCATTAATATCAAAGCTGAATGTTTTTGGAAGTAGTTTTAGTTTGTTTTTAGTTTTAGCTATTTTAGGGGATATCTGTGTGTGCAGGTGACTATTACTGTGCATAATTATTAGGCAACTTAACAAAAACAAATATATACCCATTTCAATTATTTTATTTTTACCAGTGAAACCAATATAACATCTCCACATTCACAAATATACATTTCTGACATTCAAAAACAAAACAAAAACAAATCAGCGACCAATATAGCCACCTTTCTTTGCAAGGACACTCAAAAGCCTGCCATCCATGGATTCTGTCAGTGTTTTGATCTGTTCACCATCAACATTGCGTGCAGCAGCAACCACAGCCTCCCAGACACTGTTCAGAGAGGTGTACTGTTTTCCCTCCTTGTAAATCTCACATTTGATGATGGACCACAGGTTCTCAATGGGGTTCAGATCAGGCGAACAAGGAGGCCATGTCATTAGTTTTTCTTCTTTTATACCCTTTCTTGCCAGCCACGCTGTGGAGTACTTGGACGCGTGTGATGGAGCATTGTCCTGCATGAAAATCATGTTTTTCTTGAAGGATGCAGACTTCTTCCTGTACCACTGCTTGAAGAAGGTGTCTTCCAGAAACTGGCAGTAGGACTGGGAGTTGAGCTTGACTCCATCCTCAACCCGAAAAGGCCCCACAAGCTCATCTTTGATGATACCAGCCCAAACCAGTACTCCACCTCCACCTTGCTGGCATCTGAGTCGGACTGGAGCTCTCTGCCCTTTACCAATCCAGCCACGGGCCCATCCAGCTGGCCCATCAAGACTCACTCTCATTTCATCAGTCCATAAAACCTTAGAAAAATCAGTCTTGAGATATTACTGCATCCCTCTGCAAGATATCTCACTATTTTTGACTTTTCTGAGCCTGTCAAGTCCTTTTTTTGACCCATTTTGCCAAAGGAAAGGAAGTTGCCTAATAATTATGCACACCTGATATAGGGTGTTGATGTCATTAGACCACACCCCTTCTCATTACAGAGATGCACATCACCTAATATGCTTAATTGGTAGTAGGCTTTCGAGCCTATACAGCTTGGAGTAAGACAACATGCATGAAGAGGATGATGTGGACAAAATACTCATTTGCCTAATAATTCTGCACTCCCTGTATACTGACAGAGGGGATTTTTGAGTTTCATGTGGTTACAGGAGTCTCTCTGCTCGGACTACAAGACTTAAAAACAGTTTTTACCACCAAGCCATATGACACCTCAACCACAACACTTAAACACACACAACACAGTCCACAGGACGCACTCAGAAACTACCCTGCAGCTTCACAAGTACTCTGTTTAATCTGCACTGGTCACTCCACTTTATTGTTATTGATTATTAGTGCAATACTGTAATTTTCTGCTGCTCATTCCTGTGCAGGAATTAATAATTGATCAACAAATCGATTTGCTCTGCCTTACAGAAACCTGGTTGCAGCAGGATGAGTATGTTAGTTTAAATGAATCAACACCCCGAGTCATTCTAACTACCAGAAATCTCAAGCACAGGCCGAGGGGCGGTGTGGCAGCAATTTTTCACACCAGCCTATTAATTAACGAAAGACCAAGACAGACTTTTAATTCATTTGAAAGCCTGATGCTTAGCCTCGTCCACCCCAGCTGTAAAACTCAGAAACCAGTCTTACTTGTTATCATCTATCGTCCACCTGGGCCTTACACAGAGTTTCTCTCTGATTTCTCAGACTTTTTATCTGATTTAGTGCTCAGCTCAGATAAAATAATTATTGTGGGTGATTTTAACATCCATGTAGATGCTAAAAATGACAGCCTCAACATTGCATTTAATCTGTTATTAGACTCAATTGGCTTCTCTCAAAATGTAAATGAACCCACCCACCACTTTAATCACACTCTAGATCTTGTTTTAACATATGGCATAGAAACTGAACATGTAACAGTGTTTCCTGAAAACCCTCTGCTGTCTGATCATTTCCTGATAACATTTACATTTACAATAATTGATTACACAGCAGTGGAGAGTAGACTTTATCAAAGTAGATGTCTTTCCGAAAGTGCTGTAACTAAGTTTAAGAATATAATCCACCCACTGTTATCATCTTCAATGCCCTGTACCAACATAGAGCAGAGGAGCTATCTGAACGCTACTCCAACAGAGGTCGATTATCTTGTTAATAATTTTACCTCCTCACTCACGCATGCGACTCTGGATACTGTAGCTCCTGTGAAAACTAAGGCCTCAAATCCAAAGTCCCTGACTCCGTGGTATAATTCTCAAACACGTAGCCTAAAGCAGATAACTCGTAAGCTGGAGAGGAAATGGCGTGTCACAAATTTAGAGGATCATCATTTAGCCTGGAGAAATAGTTTGCTGCTTTATAAGAAAGCCCTCCATAAAGCCAGAACATCTTACTATTCGTCACTGATTGAAGAAAATAAGAACAACCCCAGGTTTCTCTTCAGCACTGTAGCCAGGCTGACAAAAAGTCAGAGCTCTACTGAGCCAACAATCCCTTTAACGTTAACTAGTAATGACTTCATGAACTTCTTCACAAATAAAATTTTTATCATTAGAGAAAAAATTACCAATAATCATCCCACAGATGTAACATTATCTACAGCTACTTTTAGTACCATCAATGTTAAGTTAGACTCTTTTTCTCCAATTGATCTTTCTGAGTTAACTTCAATAATTAATTCCTCCAAACCATCAACGTGTCTTTTAGACCCCATTCCTACAAAACTGCTCAAAGAAGTCCTGCCATTAATTAATGCTTCAATCTTAAATATGATCAACCTATCTCTAATAATCGGCTATGTACCACAGGCCTTCAAGGTGGCTGTAGTTAAACCTTTACTTAAAAAGCCATCTCTAGACCCAGCTGTCTTAGCTAATTATAGGCCAATCTCCAACCTTCCTTTCATATCAAAAATCCTTGAAAGAGTAGTTGTCAAACAGCTAACAGATCATCTGCAGAGGAATGGCTTATTTGAAGCGTTTCAGTCAGGTTTCAGAGCTCATCACAGCACAGAAACAGCTTTAGTGAAGGTTACAAATGATCTTCTTATGGCCTCTGACAGTGGACTCATCTCTGTGCTTGTCCTGCTAGACCTCAGTGCTGCGTTTGATACTGTTGACCATAATATCCTATTAGAGCGATTAGAACATGCTGTAGGTATTACAGGTACTGCACTGCAGTGGTTTGTATCATATCTATCTAATAGACTCCAATTTGTACATGTAAATGGAGAGTCCTCTTCACACACTAAGGTCAATTATGGAGTTCCACAGGGTTCAGTGCTAGGACCAATTCTATTTACATTATACATGCTTCCCTTAGGCAGCATCATTAGAAGACATAGCATAAATTTTCACTGCTATGCAGATGACACGCAGCTCTATCTATCCATGAAGCCAGGTATCACAGACCAATTAGTTAAACTGCAGGAATGTCTTAAAGACATAAAGACCTGGATGGCCGCTAACTTTCTGCTTCTTAATTCAGATAAAACTGAGGTTATTGTACTCGGCCCTGAAAATCTTAGAAATATGGTATCTAAGCAGATTCTTACTCTGGATGGCATTACCTTGGCCTCCAGTAATGCTGTGAGGAACCTTGAGTCATTTTTGACCAGGACATGTCCTTCAACGCACATATTAAACAAATATGTAAGACTGCTTTCTTCCATTTGCGCAACATCTCTAAAATTAGAAATATCCTGTCTCAGAGTGATGCTGAAAACTAGTTCATGCATTTATTACTTCCAGGCTGGACTACTGTAATTCTTTATTATCAGGATGTCCTAAAAACTCGCTGAAAAGCCTTCAGCTAATCCAAAATGCTGCAGCAAGGGTACTGACAGGGACTAGAAAGAGAGAGCATATTTCTCCTGTTTTGGCTTCCTTCATTGGCTTCCTGTTAAATCCAGAATTGAATTCAAAATCCTGCTCCTCACATACAAGGTCTTAAATAATCAGGCCCCATCTTATCTTAATGACCTTGTAGTACCATATCACCCTATTAGAGCACTTCGCTCTTGCACTGCAGGCCTACTTGTTGTTCCTAGAGTATTTAAAAGTAGAATGGGAGGCAGAGCCTTCAGTTTTCAGGCCCCTCTTCTGTGGAACCAACTTCCAGTTTGGATTCGGGAGACAGACACTATCTCTACTTTCAAGATTAGGCTTAAAACTTTCCTTTTGCTAAAGCATATAGTTAGGGCTGGACCAGGTGACCCTGAATCCTCCCTTAGTTATGCTGCAATAGACGTAGGCTGCCGGGGATTCCCATGATGCATTGAGTTTTCCTTCCAGTCACCTTTCTCACTCACTATGTGCTAATAGACCTCTCTGCATCGAATCATATCTGTTATTAATCTCTGTCTCTCTTCCACAGCATGTCTTTCATCCTGTTTTCCTTCTTTCACCCCAACCGGTCGCAGCAGATGGCGCGCCTCCCTGAGCCTGGTTCTGCCGGAGGTTTCTTCCTGTTAAAGGGAGTTTTTCCTTCCCACTGTCGCCAAAGTGCTTGCTCATAGGGGTCATATGATTGTTGGGTTTTCTCTGTATTTATTATTGTGCTATCTACTGTACAATATAAAAGCGCCTTGAGGCGACTTTTGTTGTGATTTGGCGCTATATAAATAAAATTGAATTGAATTGAATTGAATTGAATCTGCCCCCCATATTTCTTTTCAAGATTTTCTTATTTAATCACTAGTGTACATATATTTATATTTATAGATACATATACATGTAGTCATCTTTTCTCTTTTACCATGTCTCTCTAATATTTTGCTCTTTACTATTTTTCTATTTATTTTTTTATTATTTTATTTTATTTTATTATATTTTCTTCTACTGTACCATGCTGCTGAGTGACTGCTGCTCGTCAAACACATTTCATTGCAATGTTGACCCTGTGCTAACTTGCATATGACAAATAAAACTGAAACTGAAACTGCCCATAGGTAGCCTTGTGTGTCCTAATCCACAAGATACACAGCTGTGATGAAAAAACCCATTTTTTTCACAGGTTTGCTGTAGAGCTTTGTCATGCTAACCTTTTATAAAAAGGTAAGTGCTAATGTTGGAACTGCCTTTCCAAGAATGTACTTAATAAAAATAGATAATGCACACAAAGTGCTTTTACTAACATTTTCAAACATAAATCATTTCAGATATTGTGTAAAAAGAAAAACTATTAACACACATGAAGGATCCATCCTTTTCATGGGAGGGATCTTGAGGGCAAAATCATCCATATCTTGATAACTACTTCTCATTTCTGCAGTGGCACTTGGTGACCCTCTCAACTCCAATTACATGCAGAGCCCCTCTCTGAGACTCACCTAAGATCTTATACTTGATATTCATTCCCTATGCAAGAGGTGGTTGTCCTTAGGGAGCTTCCACCATCTTTGTTAATTACCCCTTGTCTTAATTTAACATTCAAGAAGTCCCCCATCTCTTCAAGTCAGGATGAAGAGGAAATCTGAAGCTTGAAACCAGCAATTATTCTCCACATTGTTCATGTTTCACCTGCAGCCAGCTAACAACTGATTTTGGTTGCTTATTTTAACTGAAGATGTGAGACTCTGTAAAGATCTTAAATATAATATGATTGATCAAAATGCCTCTTGGCCCCCAGACTCTGGAACTCTCACCCACTGAGTATTGTGATCTCCTTGAAAAGCCCCTTAAATACCCCAAAACAAGTTTAGAAAGATATGTTTTAAGTGTTTATGTTCAGCCTAGAAACAGAATCCCTCTAACAATGCACTTCTTGATGCAATAAATCCCTTTGGGATTGCATCAGAATAAATATTCTACATTCTAAAATTTAAAAAAAAGACTAATAGTTCTGCACTGCTGGCATTGTATGGACAACTCCCATGTAAACCTAAAGAAAGCTGAGCATCACGACGCCAACATGAAAGACTTTCTAAGTCTGACATGGCATCTGTCAGTCTTGGCTCCTCCATGTGAGTTACAAAGTGGAACCACAGGACCATAGTTTCTGACACTATGAGAAAAACACAGGATACGACTTGGGGACTTCACAAAGGCACATGTTTATTATTTTAGTTCATCAAAGGTGTATTTCTGCATTTTGTATATGTAAAAGTTGCAATAAATAATGTGTAATTATAGTTTTTGACACCAGCAAAAGAAATAATTACCCAAATAATGTTGCTTTTAGCACATCTAAAGCTTGAAGCCAACTTCAACCTCTCTGGTGCACCTGCCTTTTATACTAATCTAATTGGGTCCTCCAAAAAGATCTAACCCATGAATAAGCCTTTAAACGCAAAGATTTGGGTTTCTCTTTGAACACTAAAAAGCGATTGTACAAGCTAAATGTCAGCTGAAAACACAGGGAAGAATTATTACTGTGACGAACAAAAGACCTTTTTAGAAAAATGACTCCCCATTTAGTATCTGAGTACTTAGGTGCTCTCTGTTTTTAACAGAAAGCACCATTTTTTAACATAGTCCCGCAAATCCTCAAAAATGAGAATTTTCCATTATCATGGGATCATAAATGTGTTACGGTGGGTATATTTACAGAGTTTGTTGCTTGGACCTGTGTGTGAGAGTTGTAATGTTACCTTGAGCCTGTCCTTTTTTTCCTTTTGGTGAATAAAGAAATTCAGATTTCACAGTGAAAAGATTGGTTGATTGAAAGGTTTTTTGTGTGCACTTTCTTTGAGTTTTTCAAAGGGGTCTCGTGTTTCCTAACTACGCCTTTGAACTGAATCTGATTCCGTGCATGTGTGCAAATTTGTATTTTGTGCACACGAATATTTTCACCCCAGCTCATCATAGGTTGTATGTGCTCTGCTAAACACGCTCAATGAACTGCAGCGTTTGAAACATGACGGTTTTATTATGAAAATGTCCTTTCATCTCTGTTAAGAGAAGTAATTTTACTAATGAGCCTCTGGCTGAATTATAATTGACAAGCGCCTAAGACCAGGTGTTTTCCTGCATTTTGAATTTCAAAACTGAGCTTGGATAGATGTTTGCTTAAAGCTTGCATTCAAACGCTGTGTGTTGAGATGAAGGACCAGCTATGGCACCAGCTGCTTGGCACTACCGAGCCCCTGATTACAGCACCGGGGGTGACATGTCAGCTTGAAATACTGCGCCCTGGGTTAGCATGTTTTGAGGCCAACAGCTTCGCTAAAAATCCCAGCTGGATCATGACTTTACTCAGAGATGGAGGGTAGACGAGAGAGGGCTGCAAAAGAAGCAATCTCAGGCAAGGGCATCTGCAAGGCCAATAAATAATGGGGTGTGTAAGGAGCTGGGGTGATGGCTAGCTGTATTTACTCTCAGCTCTTCTTGACAGCTCTGTGAATGCGGTGTTTTTCTACTTCTTTTTAAACTCTTTTGCCTGCAGAGGGACAATTAAAGAAGACCATGCTCTGCTCTAGACTCCGCGAATGATTATGGAATACTGATGAGAGGTGATGCCCAGCCAATCCTAACTGAGTTTCACTGCAAAGTCCTGCATTGATTTGTTTCTCTTCTGGCTTTTTTTTTCTTTTCCTCCAGCTGACAGACTGATAGAAAAAATAATACATTTGGTTCAGTCTGATGAGGTGGTGGAGGAGGAAATATACACAGATAAAGTACTGGGCTGAGGAAGTTTTTGCTGAGGAAAAGGAAGATGAGAGACATTCAGAGGTTTAAGCTAGGGCATAAAGAGCACAATCTAAACAAAACCAGCTCACAGGCCAGCCTCGTTGCAGATTGTGAAATAGGGACGAAAAAGCAATCCATATATTCGTGTTCGCACACACAAAGTTTCATGTTTCTCCATGAGACTCAGCACAACTGTATAGCTTGCATATATTAAGAGAAATACACTTTATATTAGCAGTATTGCCCAGAGAAACCAGGTTGGCACCACCAAAGCAAACTTTAAGAGATGTGGCAATCCTTGCATTTTAACCAAATCATGACATTTTTCTGAAACATAACTTTTGTACGTTTAAAAGCCTCAACTTAACTAAGTTAACCAAATAGTATGAAATGCCTAATGCCAACCAATAGGTTTGTAGTGCCTACAGCTATACCTGAACATAATCATCATAGTCAACACATAGATTCATGCCTAACATCATCACTAAAAACACGAATGGGCTCAGATCAGATCCCTGATGTAATCCGACCTCCACCTTGAAATCATCTGTGACTCCTACCAAACAACACATCACCGTCCTCATACATGTCCTGCGCCACCTTTACGCACTTCTCTGTCCCTCCTTATTTCCCCACCCAGTACCACAGTTTCTCTCTGTAATGCCTAAACCGAACCAAGTAATTTAAAATAATAACATATTCAGATTTTTTAAAGTTGCCCAAAATGGCTTTTTGGCAACTTAAAGCTATTTTTTCTCATTGTGCATCAATCGATTTGCCTTAAAAGACCCTGTGCTCTGGTGTTGAAGCTATAGGCTCCAACAACATAGAGCACTCTGGATCACATGTCCAACCGAACAAACACATAATAAAGGATTTTATATCTTATCTCTTTAGAAGAACACCAGGAAAGAGCTCAAGGATGAAGAGCTGTAGCTTATACTCAAGCTGGATTAATGGTCTGCGTGGACTGCATTGTAAATGGTAAGATAGCTTTGGCCATAGTGTCAGATCTGACATCAAAAACCAACTTTCACAGCATTTTTGAACAGCTGTGTAGAAGTGAAAGAGGGGCCAGTGAATGTACCCTTTCTAAACTCCCTTTTTTTTGTTACTTGGACAAATCGGTGGCAGTTTTCACATGGACAACCTCATAACAGCTGCCTCGTAAAAAGAAACACATTTAAAGGATAATCCTAGCTTATTTCAGCCTGAGGCATTTACTACAAAAACTGTGACTGTAGGGTCAGTCATTCTAACTTTTTACTCTTTACTTTTTAGGTTTGAGGAAAAGAGGTGTCCAACAACACAGATCCCTACAGTTCATTTAACCCAAATCATTTTTAATAGTTTGTTTTCGATTCTGTTTGATCCAACAGGGTGTTTCTTGTCATCCCTCTTGAAGTGCTCGCTACATCCACAATAGTCTACCAGCAGGAGTTTCCGAATACTTGTGTTAGGGTCAATTTGCAGACAAACTCTCTTGTGCTCCTTGTCATCTTGTCAAATCTTGCAATCCAGAAACTTGCCAATACAAACCCCTTTATCTTGTTTGTTGAGACCTCTCTAGCACAAACTCCCAAAACAGAAAGCTATCCACAGACCCATACATATCAACAAACTGGCATCCAGAGAAGAGCCTGGCGGGGATTTGGTTACACAAGGTGGCGTTTTCCTTATCAAAAAAGACAGATTCTTGATTTTAAAAATATGTATTATACATAGTGACAAGCAGGGAGTGATGACTCCGGTGGAAGTCTGACATATACAAATTTATGAGAAAATGACCCTATTTCTATCCTCAGTGAACACTTTCACTAAAATCATGGTCCCAGTTCCTAGTTTCATATTTTTTTTTAATACAAAAAGCCCCATTCATTTTGTAATTTACGCTCCCATGAGAGGTAAAAAAGAACTTTTGTAGGTCATGGCTGCTTTCTGACTGATAAGTCGCAGAGGTTTGAGGTCCTCACTTGTCACATCCAGTTTCAAAACTTTAGGAGGGCAAACATGATTAAAAAACATGATTAAAGCAACACTATTTATCTAGCCAGAGTAAGTACACAGCCCACTGATGACACTTGGCATATACAAAAATAGCTGGGCTTTTATTTTGAAGGACCTTGCACTTGTTTTTAATTTATCCTGTTCCTTACATGTGTGCGTGTGTGTATAATGTTTTTCCATTGCATGCACAATAACCTAACTCACCATGCAGTAGAAGCATACCTGGACAGAAAAACACACAATGCAACATTATCACTCATGGACTGGCCTCCCCAGAACCCGGACGTCAAAATTATTGAAGCACCGAAGGATCATCTTGAGAGCAAATGGAGAAAAGAGCTTCCAAGTCAAGTCAAGTCAAGTCAAGTCAAGTTGGCTTTATTGTCACTTCAGCCATATACAGTTTGTACACAGTGAGGCGAAACAGCGTTCCTCCAGGGCCAAGGTGCTACATGCAACATAAATTTACAACATAAATTAACAGAAAATCACTAAACTAGCTAACTAGAGACAGGACAGACTGACCTAACATAAATTACAACATAAATTAACAAAAACTAACTATCTAACTAAAACTAACTATTCTAACTAGGTAAGTAGTGCAAAGGAAACCGTAAACATACTTGGTATGTAGGTAGTGCAGGAACAGTAAACATAAAAATATTGTGCAAAAAGAGCATTTACAGGTTGATGTGTAAGTCCAGTCTCAGTGCTTTGAGGTAGTTGAGTTGAGCTGAGTGATAGAGTGTGTGTGTGTGTGTGTGTGTGTGTGTGTGTGTGTGTGTGTGTGTGTGTGTGTGTGTGTGTTTATCAGTCCAGTCCCTTTTGTTGAGGAGACGGATGGCTTGTGGAAAGAAGCTGTTGCACAGTCTGGATGTGTGAGCCCGAATGCTTGGTACCTTTTTCCAGATGGCAGGAGTGTGAAGAGTGTGTGAGAGGGTGTGTCCGATCAGCCACAATGCTGGTGGCTTTGCGGATGCAGCGTGTGGTGTAGATGTCTTAATAGAGGGGGAGAGACTCCGATGATCTTCTCTGCTGTTCCCACTATCTGCTGTAGGGTCTTGCGGTCCGATATGGCACAGTTCCCAAACCAGGCAGTGATACAGCTGCTCAGGGTGCTCTCAATAGTTCCTCTATAGAAGGTGGTCAGGATCGGTGGTGGAAGCTGGGCCTTTCTCAGTCTTCTCAGAAAGAAGAGACGCTGTTGGGCTTTCTTGTGCAGGAAGCTGGTGTTGAGGGACCATCCGAGGTCTTTCTCCAGGTGGACGCCCAGGAACTTGGTGCTGTCGACGATCTCCACAGAGGAGCCGTTGATGCTCAGCGGTGAATGGTCGCCTCGTGTCCTCCTAAAGTCAACAACCATCTCTTTTGTCTTGTCAACATTCAGAGACAGGTTGTTGTCTTTACACCAGTCCGATAGCCTCTGCACTTCCTCTCTGTACGCTGACTCGTCATTCTTGCTAATGAGACCCACCACGGTCGTGTCATCAGCGAACTTAATGATGTGGTTTGAACTGTGTGTTGCCACACAGTCATGAGTCAGCAGTGTGAACAGCAGAGGACTGAGCACACAGCCTTGTGGGGCCCCAGTGCTCAGTGTGGTGGTGCTGGAGGTGCAGTTCCCGATCCGTACTGACTGAGGCCTTCCGGTCAGAAAGTCCAGGATCCAGTTGCAGAGGGAGGTGTTCAGGCCCAACAGGCTCAGCTTTCCGATCAGTTGTTGGGGGATGATCGTGTTAAATGCTGAGCTGAAATCTATGTACAGCATTCGAACGTGTGTGTCCTTCTTGTCCAAGTGTGTGAGGGCAAGATGGAGTGCAGTGGAGATGGCGTCGTCCGTTGAGCGGTTATGGCGGTATGCAAATTGCAGTGGGTCCAGTGAGGGGGGCAGCAGGGTCTTGATGTGTCTCATGACGAGCCGCTCGAAGCACTTCATGATGGTAGGTGTAAGTGCAACAGGACGGTAGTCGTTGAGACAGGACACAGAAGACTTCTTGGGCACGGGGACGATGGTGGTGGCCTTGAAGCACGTGGGAACGACGGCACTGCTCAGAGAGATGTTGAAGATGTCAGTGAGAACATCTGCCAGCTGTTCAGCACATTCTCTGAGCACTCTGCCTGGGATGTTGTCTGGACCAGCAGCTTTACGTGGGTTGACTCTGCGTAGAGTTTTCCTCACCTCAGCTGTAGTGAGACACAGCACCTGGTCGTTCGGAGGAGGGGTGGACTTCCTCGCCGCCACGTCGTTCTGCCTGTTGAACCGAGCGTAGAAGTTGTTCAGCGCATCTGGGAGGGAGCCGTCACCATCACAGGCAGGTGTTGTCGTCCTGTAGTTGGTGATGGCTTGTAAGCCCTGCCACATGCGCCGTGTGTCACCGCTGTCCTTGAAGTGGTTGTGGATTCTCTGGGCGTTCAATGAAAGACCTTCGATTATCCTTCAAGAACCTTGGGGAACTATTCCTGAATACTGCTTACAGAAATTACAAAACAGCTTCACCATGAAAGTTCAGGCTGTGTTGAAGAATAAAAGTGGTTCATACCAAATATTGACTATCAAGATTCTTAGAATTGTGCAAACTTTTGCTTTTTATGTTTTATTTCCTTGTATGTTTGTACATGTACTGTTCTATTTTTCTGCATTTAGTTTTGTTCAGACTGCAGAAACAGTTTGAATTGAGTCATGTGTTTCTGTCTTCAAAGCTCCACACACATTGCAGCAATTGGACAGGCCAAAAGAAACCCAAAATATTATAAGTGTGATTGAACATAATATTTGGAAAACTACTTCTGAGAAACTGTTCTCGAGCCTTTAGCCCTCTAGCTGCTGCCAAAATGTAGAAAAATTGACGAATGATTGTATGAATCCACTTTCTATAACCTTCTTGAATCAGACACCTTTTGAAACCCTGGCCAAATGTTAATGTTGTTTTATACTGATATGAACTATGAGAGCCAAATCCAAAATACTGGCACTGAGTAAAGTGAGCATGAATGTTTTGTCCATTAAAACAAATAAAAGAACTCAGGGGATAAGAGATTACTGTTGAAAAACTTGGAGCTTTTCAAATAGAGGCATTCTACCAACTAGAACAAAGCTAGATCCAAAATGGAAACAGCCCAACCATATCAACATATCACACAAATGATTTCCAGTGTTACACACAGGCATGCACTCAGAAATTACAGCACACCCAGTAAACTGAGCAAAGGCAACAGGTAACATGCAATCCGACAAATCCTGCCAGAACATAAAACCTCTAAAAATATTTCCATGTTAGATTAGAAAATAGCAAAGTACTGCTAAACAGGTGTGTGCTCACCATATATGCAGTGAAGCAGAGGGTGAGGTTGTGGTTGATGGGTGCGTAATGCTCCTCATCAGATGTCTTTTTATTTACTGTAATAAAGACCCATCTTTTATCTTAAACAAGTCTAAGTCTTTCATTTGCCTACAGACAGTACCTGCAAACGATACTGCTGGCCTTTAAAGTAGCTGAGATGGAGACCTAAACAGTCCGGAGGTAGTGTTCAATTAAAGCTTTAGACTCTCCGAGGGTCTCAGCTCATACAAAAATGGGCCATGTCTCACGAGTGCATGAGACTTTGGAAAGATCTCCCAAGCAAGCTCAACATTTTATAAATCTAAGCTGGTGACATGGCTTTTTATTCAAGCATTCAGCAACTGCTGACCTCTGGAACCACGGTCATTGTATGCAAACACTTCAGTTCAATTCAGTGTGATTTATTCAAAATGTACAAGGTGCTTAATATTGTAGACTACAAATCCTACAATATTAAATGACCGAAACAAAACCAAAAAGTCTTCTCCCTCCCTGAAGAAAATTTTCAGCAAAATGAGGCTCAGGGAGTCTGTCAAACACTTTGTGCTACTTTTTGTAGTAAAATATTGTATAAGTAGCCTTTACATATGTAGAGGAAGGTTAGGAACCTTTTGTTTAAATGTACTATATAGATAAAATTTACCTTGGCCTTACTGTCCTTAGCTTACTCTAGATGAAAAACCAGGCATTCAGTCAAACCTCACTGATTCCTGACAGTTAATGCCTATTTTTAAGCTGTGAAGTTTGCACCTGAAGTTATCTGAAATGAAACCCTAGCAATGAAAGAGATTTACCAGATGCCAGAGGTGTGAATTAATCTGCCTAAATGCTTGAATACACATAGCTCACTCCAGCATTGGAAGGAACCACAATGTTAATGTCATGAAATACCGGCTTAGGTAAACTAAGCCACCCATTGTCTCAACTGCTTATTCAGTACAGGGTCGGAGGGGGGACTGGACCCTATCCCAGCTGTCACAGGGCGAGAGGTAGGATACACCCTGTATAGATTTGTAAACCACTCCTTTATAACAAGAAAAAAATAAAACATTTTAGTTAGCTAACCAACCCTGACATTAGCTTAATCACACCTGAAGTCCACTTTTTCCATAACTGTAACCTCACTTATTATGGGCTTTCATGCAGAGATTGATTTTACTTGAGCAGAAACATATTGATTTTATTAATTAAAGCTCCAAATTAAATAATACAAGGCAATTAAATGGAGAGGATTTTGGACGAACTGGTGAAGGAAGAAACTTCAGTAACAAGAAATGTAAACTCTGCAGAAAACTTGGAGGTGAGTGAACTTTGACTCTTTGAACTTCTACTCAGCACAAAAACCTTGCTGAACTGGACTGGAGAGTAGTGTTCTGCTTCTCATAACACAGTGCACCATATTTCTGTTTGCCCTCATCTGTTTTCAGACAGGCTTTATTATTATTTCTCCTTTGCACACTTGTGATATTGACTGTTATGACTCGAGTTATGAAAAGGCTTGAAGTTGTCTTGAAGGGGGCTACTGCAACAAATAGACCTGAAGGAGGAAGATCAGAATCTTTGAAGTCTCTGAAAAGCAAATACAGAGGTTTGCTATTTAAAAGATGAAATCAATGTGTGTTGAAAAACAACTGATGAAGACATGAAAAGATTGAACTATGTAGTAGTGTTTTTCATCATGGTGTTTTTCAGGATTTTTGAGGAGAGCTGAATGGCTCTAACACTATAAAAAGTAGAGCTTACTGCCATCAGTCCTGCAGTTTATTAGCTAGCTGTTCTGTCAACCTACAAATCCTTCTTCCCTGCAAGCCAAAATTTCCCAAACTGCTCTTTGTTTAATCTTTCCAAAAAACACTGAGATGAAGAATATGTGGACTGATTTTGTGAATCATGTTGATCAAGAGATGGAGAGTTGATAATCACCACCAACACCTGTTCAAGAAGTAATTATCTTACACTTTATTGTAAATGGATACCACTGGGATTCACTGATAAACAGCTGTCTGATCACAGCAACTTATCTGAATGTGGAAAGTCCTGAACGATCAAGCCACATCATATCTCATAGTACCATAGCCCAATAAAGCCCCTTTGTGTTTGTGTTTTGTCCTGTCTCTCTATCCTTCTGTAGTGTTTGTCTGTGTATTGTTTTTGTATGAGTGTGACCTTTGATGATCTTTGAAAAGCTGTCTACAGTTCTCTTCTTGATTGGCTAAACCTGGCTGGCTGTTGAGATGTCAACCTTTGATTGGTCCCTCCTAGAACCCTGGTTAGGAGCATCATTGTGGTTCTGTCTTAGCCTTTAAAAGCATGGAAATAAGTAATGAACACATCCCCTGGGACTGCTGCTCGGTAACAGAGGATGTTACGCCCCTCTCTAAGATAAGCTATTTTTATACCTGGTGTTTGGTTTAGTTTTTCTATTTTGCATGATTTTCATTATTATATTATATTATATTATATTTGAGATTACATTTCGTTTATTTTTATTTGAGGTTTTACTCATTGAGCTTTAATTTTTGGTTATGGGCTATTTAATCTAGCTCTTTCTTTTATTTATTTATTTTTTTGTTGTGTTTGTTTTATTTTAATTTCTTAAGCTTATTTTACTTTGTTTAAAATATTTTCATGTCAGTTGTGTGTACTGTGTTGCCTGTTGTAAAGGGAATTTTCCAGTGTAGTGCAGTATTTCTTAATAACAAGCTTACCTCAACTTTATATTTGACAGTTAATAATACAATTGATGTTACAAACTCTGAATAAATGAATTTAGTACTGCCTTATGTGGACTTAAAACATGATATGACTGTCTGCAACAAACTGGACTCTACAGCTCGGTTTGGTAGTCACAAAATCCAGTTATAACTTCTGCATCATGTAACATCCAAGCTTTCCATTGAAAGCAATAGAAGATCAAATCTTTCAGGCTGGTTTATGAGCAGCGTGCCTCCTCCTGCTCTTCAGCAGCAGGAAGAACTCTGAGCTGCAGACTAAACCTGGGATCAAACAACAGGAGCTCTGAAATCTCTCTTGCAAAGGGCAGCGCAGACTGTTCACAGTACGCGATAGGGCAGAGATGATTGTCAGCCCAAAAGGGCTTAGTCATTCAGACTTACATTACCATTTCAGTTACTTAATAGTATCATTTTTTGAATTAAAAAAAACAAACAAAACTGTAAATTCAACCAAAATTCATTTGGTAAAAGCTCCATGACTGTGAAGCCACAATTAACAACCTTTGTGATCCACATTTGCTGAGTTTTTTAACCAGCATAAAGAAACGTAATAGCACAATACTATTTCCTGATTTCCTGCACTGGTTAGTAAGTGCTGGAGCCAAATATGACATTTAATTCAATTCAAATCAGTTTAATTTTATAGCACCAAATCACAACAGCAGTAACCTCAAGGTGCTTCATGTTGTAAGGTGGAGACCCCACAATAATACAGAGAAAACCTCAACAATCAAACAACCCTCTTTGAGACAGTGGAAAGAAAAAACTCCCTTTTAACACAATAAACCTCCCGCAGAACCAGGCTCAGTGAGGAGCAGCCATCTGCAGTGACCAGTTAGGGATGATGGTTTGATTTCAAGGGATGCCATGCAGGATATTTAATGTTTTACAGTTTACTCTTATGTGCATTGTTTATTGTAATCATAAACTTAAATTCTTCTCATCAGTTTATGGTCAGTTATTTTCAATTTTCAAAAAGTCTGAAAAAAGTCCATATGGAGAAAAATGATATTAAACAATGTATTAGAAAGCATAGCAGGATAAAGTTTAAGTTTCTACATTAAATCCATAAATCTCTCTCCTTCCCCTGATGGGCCTGAAATGCAAGACAGAAATTCTCATTTTTATTCATCTTATTCATCTTTGTCCTCTTCCTCCTCCCTGAGGGGCCACCACAGCAGATCATCTTATGTAATTATTTTGATTCACATTTTCAATTTGACAAAGATTTTACACCTGATGCAACTCTCTCCATTTATCCAGGCTTAAGAGCGACACGAGAATTACATGTATATAGTGCAGCAGTGCGATTTCAACAAAACTGCATAAACAACAGGTCTCTGCCACACAGGCCTAACAACTTATCAGTGATGTCCTGGCAATCTCCGGTCACTAGGGAAAAATGGTGAGTAGCTGCTAGAGGTTACTGGCAGTCATTTGAGGTAATCGGCTGCAAAGAGGGTGCTGCACAAAAAACATCTTTGCAATTGCTTTGCTCACTAGCAGACTGCTATATTTCCCACAGTTTCTGTAAAAAAAAAAACCTTAAATGTCTGTCAACACTCACCATTTGCTTTTCTTGCTGTAGTGAAAATTGAAAAGATGTGACACAAAGTAGAAATGGAAAAAATTCACCCTAAAAATAAATGTTTTGCCTCAGCACTGCAACCAACAGATTTCAAAAGGCTCAGCTTTTATGTTGAAGGTGAGCGACCTCTGTTTCCGCTTTGCATTACGGCTTGGAGAGTATGCTGTGTGTGTGTTTGCAGACAAGCTGGCATCTGCCATGCAAACTTATGGTGACTATGGCAAACTGCTAGTTACCAAAGCAATCACATGGGAGGTATTCAGTGCAGTGCAGTGGGGTATATCTCACTGACTGGTGACTGCGGCGTTTCCCTATTTGGCCCATTTTTAGCAAAATTCTGGAGTCTATATGTATTCTTATCATTTCTGAGTGACTGAGTGATCCAGAAAAGTAAAGTTTAGTACATTTATTGCAGAAGCATTTTGGCTGAAGACCAGCCCAATTAGCTGGATAACTATAACAAGAAAATACAAAACATTCTGCCTAATAAGGTAACAAAGACTTATTTTCTTAGAAAATAAGACCAACACTGCATATAGTACATATGGCTAGGAACTGGCCTTTTGCATATAGAGTATAAGTGATCTTGTCTCCATCACCAGGCCCAAGTGAGATTTGAAAAACTCCAACAAATAATAACTTCCTGAACCTTTTCTTAACATTTTTAACTGCTGCCTCAACAAATAACAAAGCATTGGAGTTACTCAAATGCTTTTTAAAAGAATTTAAGATGCAAATGAAAATTTCCCAGTGGTGCAGCTAATGACCATAAATTGCTGCCCAAATGCCGAAACCTAAAAAGATGTCATTTCCAGAGATGTAAAGTAAGATGGAAAACAGCAACAGTTTTCTGTTTTAACTGACTTAAATCAAGCAAAAGCATTCTTAGCTAATCACCATCGGCTAATTAGCTTAAAGAATTTCCCGCATTATAAGAAATAAGTTTATTTGCTTTTTCGCCAGGACACCAGTGGAGACTCTGAGTGTTTATTGATCCCCACAACAAGGAGTAAAGTGTAAACCAAAACAGAGTTGATAAACTACCCTGACTTCCCTTCCAGCTCTCTTTCACTGTTGTTCTCCTCATCTGCCATTAACATTTGCCAGCAAACTCTCAGAACTTGGTGAGCCTTGGACTGCTTCACTCTGCATGAGCCCGGACAGACTGGGCTTGTCAAAATCAAACAATATTATTGTAGGATTTCAGCTGCTCTGGATTTATAATAAACCTATCTCCAGAAAAACCTCGACACCAGACCTGATGAGTTGGAGTGGGCTTAGAAAAACTTCCTACATGGACTTTAGTCTATTAAAACCAACCCGCCGGGACAGTTGTCCTGATTTGGTCATTCCGCCAACCTCCGTATTGTTGTTTTAATGATATGCTTCTCATCTAATCTGCACAATAGCACAAGAGTGTTGTGCTGATTATGGTTGACCCTAAAAGTAATTGGCAGGCTGCTTGCCAAAGCAGGGAATTAATCTAATGTTTTGGAGCAATGATGATTCAAAACCATTCAGAGGAGATAAATCACAGGAGACCCAACAAACAAATAGCAGTGACTGTAATTATCAGGAGGACTTTGTTTTGCAGCTTCACCTAAGAAGTCCATGCACTTTGAGAAAGACAATAAACCTCCTTGAGACTAAGCATGCAGTCTCAGCACACTACCAAGCTATTGTGTAAGAGATGCCCAGCAATTACTTTTCTGCGTTGACCACAATCGACACGACACTCATGGCGAGGCTGCAGATTACAGACGTCTGCTGAGAGAGGTCAGTGTGAGATTGCCAGTTCAGCCAGGGCAGTTAATACAAAATCCTCTCAACCTTTTGGGGGACGTATTTTGCCTATATTGCAAGGCAGCAAACAGAGAGAAACTGCTCAGGGGCAACAGGTCAGTCTCAAAGTTATGTTGTACCAAACTACAAACTAACAAACTACTCTGATTTATACATTTGTGCGGGCATGGGTGGGCATTTCATTTGTCCAAGGTGCCACACGAGAAACTGGAACTGTTGTTGAGGGCTGCACCAAGATGATGAACTCGGTTCTGCTCAATATTAATTTGATTTCTTTATAAACTGCTGCTGGTAAGAGTAGATGTTACAATTATTGAAAATGTAAAATAGGCAGAGTAAAACTATCGCTATTTGCTATTTAATCAACACCCACTGAGTGCATCACTGCCAGCTCATCCGTAATCGTAAACTCTTTTATTAATCCACAAACAAAGATAAGTAACCGGGCGGTGTCACAGACATCACAACTGTCCTCCAGAAGCAAGGACAAAATTCAAAATTGTGCATTTTGTTTTTCAGCTGAAGCTCCAGATTCCCCTTAATCTGTGTTCTTATGGTTTGACTGGAGAGGGTCACATTGTCAAATCCTTTGGGTCATGCAGCGTACAGAAAACACTCCATTACATTGTTCCATTTCAAAAAATAAACAAAAGTTTGCATATATATGATTTTCCAGAAAATGTACTGATTTCTTACAGATTCTGTGGAGATAATAAGTGAACGGGTACCTTTTTTAGCATTTAGCATCCTAGCTTACCATACTGGGAAGAGAGGCTGGACCGTTAAGAGGAGAGGCTATGTCCATACATTATATTAGCATTGCATGTAGACAGAAATAAGTGCCAATTAGTACTGAAAAACATAAAAATAAAATAGTATAATTTCACTTACAAAAAATGCTGTATTCTGTATCACATGAAGCCACACATTATTTGCCAGATATTACATAAAAATGGTCAAAAGTACCAGCAGCACATGTGCTGTCAAAGTCCAGTTTTGTGCCTCTAATTAGCCTAGCAGACAACTAGCTACTTTAGCTTCCTGTATCAGCAAACCTGTTAATACCAGCATAACTTTGAGCCTGCACAAAAACAAAAACTAATATTATGTTGAGAAATTTAGCTATAAATATTAAAACAGTTTGTTTACTGTAGGTTACAATAAAGGTGTTATATATTTATGGCTGAAGTTGGGCATTTTAACATGGGGATTCATGGGGACTGATTTCCTTCTGGGTTGAGGTTGACAGCTGTTACGCTCCCACTTAACTAGTGGGCTGAGATGGGTTCCAGCTCTCTGCAACCGGAGTTGACTAATGGATGAAGAGTATTCTTAAATAGTTAATTAAATTCCAGCAAACTAAAAGATATTAAATATTACTTTAGCACAGTTGATTTCCATAGCTAGTAATCAAAATAAGTCTTGGGCTTATCATAAATTTAAGCAAGCATTATTGACTTTGATAATTGGTATTATTCAATTTTAAATGTGTTTTTCGAACTTGCAGAGATCAGGTGTTCCAGTTTAATGATTTTTAACTATGTGAGACTCATGTATGTTGCAGTATTTGTAGTATCTGCCATGCAAAACTAGCAGGAGAAAACATGTTTTTTTCATGGATCAAGTTTAACATATTCAGGACTTGAGCTCATTAAACTAAATAAATCAAGTAACAGTGGGGGAAATATTTAGAGAATCAGCAGCTTCTCCATCTTTAATAAATAAAGGTTAACAAGGACACATTGGATGATTTTGTATCTGTGTTTTCCACCTTTTTATAATCAACCTCTATTCTTTTGCATTATATTATCAAGTGTCATCATTCGGGGAATGCAAATCAGGTTTAAATGGGTAGTTGTAAAATCAAACACTGATTTTTTTTGTCTCCAAATCTAACAATAAAAATAATTTGGGATCCAATTACCAATCATGAATGATGAATTATGAAAATGTGTCAGCGGGCAGAAGCCAAAAACTGGAACTGTTAGTCGACACGCTGGGATGTTTTGTTTGATGTGCTGCAGTTCGCTCTATAGATGTTGCAGCCACCAACAGGAGAAGGGTTTTCTCAGTAGACGTTGGTGCTGAAGGTGCTGCTGCTGCTTGTGGATCTTTCTGAACAGCATAAAAATGGGTATTTGCAGGATTCTGGAGAGTTTTCTGAGATGCTGCAGAGCTGTCCCTCTCGGCATCTTAGATGGTCACAAAACATCTGAAATTAAAGGATGTCGGGCAAACACTTGAGTGCGAATGGGTAGGAGGGAGCAGATAGAAAAGAAAGAAAAAGAGGGGGAAGGGCAAGACAGGATGTAGCCAGTGCTTTCATGTCCATCCAGTCCTCTCGTTCACATAAGGGTTTACTCAGAGAAAGCTGCTGCCTGTACTTCTTCATACAGTTCTGAATTGACCCTTAGGATGGGAACTCCTGCAATTCTGAACCAAATCAGATGATATGTAGCTGCAGTAATAATGTTTAAAGATTTTAGAAGTTGGCATATTTGTTGATAGAGAAGAGTATAAAATAAAATGAAACATGTTGTCAGAGATGTGACTGTTATTTTCCCTGTCATTCTGACAGGCTCTCAGATTTCACACTAAATATTTAACAAATTTAAGGTGAGTGCATAAACCCTCAGTGAATATGCTGCTAGCATATGAAAAACAGTCCAGACACCATTTTTTTGTAACATAAAAATAAAGTGTTTCAAATTTTGAGAAAATTAGGTACCAACATTGCAACACAACTCTGCAAGTTGTTGTCATGGGCAACATGAGAAAACGCTAGAAGCAGAGTCAAGAAAAATAACCAGTAAAAAGAAAACTGTATTTTATTTTTTTTTTTGGAATTTTCTAACTCAGCCAAAAAATTCAAAGTCTAATGAGTAAACCAAAATAGGAATGCACAAAAACCAGGCACAGAAATGAGTAATAAGGGTTAGATAGACAGTCCAACAACAGTAAGAAAAAGAACACAGAAAAGAAAAAAAAAGAAAATGAGGCTAAAAACTAAAAATGAATGGATACCATAGCAACCATGATACAATAAAAAGAACTTTCCTTGAAAAGCACACAGGAAGTCAGATTTTTTTGTTTTGTTTGTTAAACCAAGCAGAGACCTAACTCCTATGGCCAATCCAATCAGCTGCCAGTCAAAGTGAATATGTCCCGAACTTTTAAATCCTTAATAAATAAAAAACAGTGAGTAATAAAATAAACTTTGGGTCAGGGGTTCTGTCGTTCTAGACAGACAGTCCTAGTGGGAGGAGGCCAGATCGAGAGAGATTATATCTCTCAGGAGGTCGGAAATCTTTCTTTAGACCGCTGCCCCTGAAACCGAGGCTCGGATAAGTTGCAGAAGATGTATGGATCACAAAGATGAAAGTGAGGAAACCAAATTACACTTGTCTGATTATGCAATTAGTTAGTCATCTTTATCCCTTAAGGGGCTATTTTTTCTTTTTTTACTCTTTGCTCCAGTTGACCTGCGTTGTATTTGATGTTTCATATATTCGACATTTCAAATTAAAGCTTTCAGCCCCACCGCACTATCTTTCATATATTTGACATCCTGTTTTAGAGCTTTATCAGAAGAATTCAAGTTGCCACTCGGTTGGCTTAAGTCTCTGCACGCTCTGTGGTGGCAGTAATCCTTGTTGTTTCCATAACTTGATGTTTTAACAGGGTAGGTTTGTTGGCCCCTCACCTAATCCCAAACCTAGAGCACCAGATGCTGATTTTCATTTGGTCGTTTCCTCTTGATCTGTCTGTCTTGGTTAGAACTGCAGAGTTTGGATTTTGGGGATCACTGCAGCAAGACAACACGAGTCTCCATGCCAACAGCATAAAGGGTGTTATCATAGATTATGTGTCATTTATTTATGTCTTTAACATTTCATCTTTTTGTTGAGGAAGCAAACTTTTTACCTAGGCATCATTTAATTACAGCTTTATATCTTTTACTATTATAAGTTGATACTTGAGACTCATTTTAATGTTGCCGATATATAATCTCACACTGAGAAACATTGAAAATTCAGCCACAAACAACCAAGTATGATACATATTTGTGTCTTTCTATGTGAAGTCGTTTTTATTTATGTCAATATCTGCTGCGTGAGAAAAAACTTTTAAAGCCTTTCAGCAAAAAATGGGCCTAGCTTAGCAAATGGACATTTCCTCACTTTATGACTGAAAGCAATTATGTTTGGTCTGAGGTCAATAACAATGTTGTTATAATTGTCTTTTTTATCTTTCTAATGATGAAGCCTACTGTAGCTGCTGCGCAGGGACTGCATATGGAAATTTGCAATCTGCTGCAGATCATTAAGCTATTGTTCTCCGTCCCTGTTGAGAGAATAAATAAATAAAAGTGTGAGGATTGGCTCAGGAGCCTCTCTGAATGTCTGTTTTCACTTGTTCATTGCCATCCTGTCCTTTGAGCTTTTCTTACTTTGGCCCTTCAGTTCATTTGCAGCTTTGCACCGTTCCTTTATTATTAACTGGAGAAAGGAATTCAAAATAGAGATTTTAAACATCAGTGTTTTCCTTAGATAACTGGTGCCATTAATCGCAATATTACTGTGTCAACATCTTCTTTTGCAGTTGTGCCTCAGCCATCTGCCGCGTATCGTCGAGCCCGCTGCGAACAAGAAAACAAGCGAGGGAATGCGCTGATTAAAAGAAATTTAGTGAAAAAAAATAAAAATAAGAGGCTCTCATTAATTTGAAGCAGCAGCAAAGACGCCTGCATTTCCTGGTTGAGCATGAAATGATGCAGCTGCTTATCCAGCGCCAAAAATATATGTACACAAAAAAAGATTACTCTTGTGCGATAAGATGCCATTGCATCATATCTCCCTCTCAGAAGCATGAAGATGTGTACTGCACGCCCAGCTTTGGGTTTTTTCAGGGTGAGGATCTCTCGCACTGAGAGCCACAGCAACAAACATAAATAAACAGATGAAATGTTGTGATGCTTGTGAGAAGAGGGAAAAAAAACCCTATTACAGTTGGTTTTAAAGCACAGCTGCGTGTCCTCTGCAAGGCTCGAACCCCAAAGTCTTTCACTCCCCTTTTCCAGACTTGTGCTGCTGCCCCTTCTTCATCTTCACATCATCTTCTCTTCCCCTTCATCGCTCTTTCTTGCTGTTCCAATTTAGAGCACTGCTATTGTGAGCATAATGGCCTCAGATGCACAAAAACAGATTTAAAAACACATTAAAGGGGGAGGTGGAGAAAGACAGAAAGAGGCTCTAGAGGTGGTGGCGGTAGTGGTGGCATATTTTTGTTAAGCTTCTTTACTGCGTGCCCTGCATGCCCCACAGATGTACAAGAGGAGATGTAGCTACCATGGAGCAAAGACCTGGAGAATATCATGTTTGCCTCATTAAAAACGACACTCTCAGTGAGGTGAGCGCCAACAAACAGACAAAAGGGATAATAAGAAGCCCTGCAGCCCTTCACATATTCAAATGAGTGGGATACATGCAGATCTGCACTTCATTATTTAAAAATGTTCATCCATGCTCAATAAATACACCCAGCCATCAGGATAAAACAAGCAGTGGGGGAAAAAAAAAGAATCATTTCCAGAGTAGTTCATAGCTATGAAACCCATTAGTCTCCAGACAATTAGGCTACATGTAGTCTGCATTATGTGGTGTGAAATATGAAGCAGAACGCCCTGAATGCAGCTGCTAAAAGGTGAATTAATCAGTTAATTAATCTGAGGCTTTTCACTGAATTACACACAAGTTTCAACGACTCAAAGGGGATGAAAAAGATACGAGAGCGAGAGAGAATTTAAGTCTCTTGATATGACTGAATATGCATAAGGAGCAGTTCATTGTTCATATGCAAGAGGAATACTTTCATGAAAAGTTTACTCGCAGAGACGATATTTAAAATTCACCGGTTGGGCATGAAGTGCGATCAAATTCATAAACCACCAAAATAGATAAAAAGTGAGAAGATTTTCACACCGTCAAAATTAAATTACCACAAAAGAAATCAAGTTAAATATATTAAAGAGGCAGTTTTTTTATTATTACTATTTCAATAAATGTGAATCCACTGAAACGGTAATGTCGTGACCAGGTTATTTCCTGTTCTTTTTCTTTTCCTTCATGCCTCTGAGTTGCAGTGACGGGCTTCGTTTTTGGGCGGAGTATTGGTTGGTTCAGTCAGTCCTTCCCACACTAATTCAGGGTCAAGTTGGGGCTGGAGGCTATCCCTGCTACCATAGAGCGAAAGGCGGGGTACCAGTCGCCAATCTGTCATCGGGCTAACACAGAGACAGACAATCATTCATTCATACCCACTCTCAAACCTCAGATTCTTCTTGTCCTTGGAAAGCCCACCCTGGATCCAAAATTTCTTCTTTTAAAAGTAACACAGCTCACCCCAGCCACTTTAAATATCCTACTTTCCTCAGCTTCTCAGAGCTCACAGCTGTTGACGTGGTTAAAATCCTGTTTAAGCTTCCAGTGCATTTTTCCTTTAAACTGTCTTACGGTGTAAGCATCCAAATTCAAACTTTGCCAAGTCCAATCCTTGTCATCGAGACGTATATTTATTATAAATTTCAGTCATGAATTGCTTTCCAGTAACACACTTAGCCACATTTTTTTTCCACTTGTGAACAACTACAACAAGTCCGAAACACATAATCTGTAATTGTGAGCGACAAATGTTTATTGACACATCCAGCAAAAACTGAAAAATATTACTACAAGCCGTCTTTTACCCGTGTTTGCTTAGCACTTCCCAAAACCAAAACACTGAACTGAAAGATGATAAAATCACCAGTTTCAACTACTGTTTTAGTATAAACATGTTTTTGTATATACAATGTTTTAACATCTTTGACTAATATCAGCTACACTCCAGCCCTGCGACCCTGATAAGGATAAATAAAAGAGCATGGATGGATGTAATTAACATCAAAATTTAGCAATAAACCAGTAATACAAAAGAGTAACTATGTGAAAATTTAATATTTTACTATATTTTACATTTTTTTACATTAAGTATAGGCTGTCAGATACACTTTTCTACTCAATTTGAGTATTTTCTGCTACAAGTCAGGGGCGGATCTAGAAGGGTGGCATGGGGTGGCAAGTGCCACCCTAAAATGATCCCTTGCCACCCCAAGTGCCACCCCAGTTTTGCATATGACAGTGTTGTTTATTAAAATAGCATTAACAGTTTGAGCGTAGTTACAGTCAACAGTGAATATAAATGCTAAAACTGAATATATTGGATAGTGTTCCCCCCCTCCACCAGTAACAAATGGTTCAGTCCATAGCAGGACCGGCTTTTTTCTTGTTTTCAGTAGCAAGCGATGCTTATGATTGTGCCAGAGCACATTTTGAACAACACCATGGGAATTTCGGATTTTACACAGGTGGTTGGATGTTACACTCTGGAAATGGAAGGAAGGTGAGTGTTATTAACCCTCTGTGGTCCACGGACACGCTGCACCTCCAAATCACATGACTGATTTAAGCTGACATAGCAACAAGCTGCAGCCACGCTGAGTTTCTATTTCAGCCCACATTGAAAGTTCGAACTTCAAAGTTTTTAAATTTTAATTACAGGCCAGTAAATCCAGAGTTATGATAATATATACAAGCCATGCTTTTTTCTAAATACTGTCGTCATGTTTTTGTGTTTTAAGCGTTTTCTAAGGACAGTGCGAAAATAGTAAAGAAAGGAAAAAAGCCACCTCTTTCCTATCGAAAATGTACCATGTCGAATTTTTAAAAAGTCAACACGTAGGATTTGGTTGTTTAGGAAGAGGGGAGAGTTTTGGGAGTGACGGTAACCGCAGCGAGACAGAGCGAGCGAGTGAGAGAGAGAGTTTTTAGATGTGGGAGATTTGTGATGTTTAGTGTGGAGTGTATACTTAGTGTGTTGTGTTGTGTTGTCTTGTGTAGCTGTTCTGTTGTGTAGTCGTTTTGTTTTGTGTGTCAGTGAGGGCACTAATGAATGTCACAAAGGCACATTTGCAACGTAAACACTGTCACTAAGTAGAAAACCAGCGGAGTGATACACCTCCTGTTGTCAGGCCTACAGCTTTGTCCCTGTGCTGTTCTGTCTTTTGGTGGACAAACTTTTGTTTGTTTTTTTTACTGTGACACATCATTTGTGGGGCATCTTATTGCGACACCTGACTGTTCTCTCATTTTGGTTTTAGTAATATTTTTAAATGGTTGTACAAAATGAAAAAAACGGCAGGTGTATTGGCTGCATTTTTAGATAAATAGTTGTATATGTTTACAAAATGTACATTTTATATTTGCATTTCAAGTTATAAAAATTTACTCAACATGTCTGTGGGGGGTTTTTACAGTAAAAAATACTACTAGGATTTTAAGTTCTTTGTGTGATTTCAGATCAGTAATAGTACTATTAATAGTAATAGTAGTACTAATGCAGTATGTCAGTGAAAAAACAACTAAATTCAGTTGAGCTGAAAAGAATGATACCAAACAAGGCAAAGGGGGAAAAAATAAAATGAAACAATTTGAGGGTGAACTACAAACGTAAACTCAAAAGGAGTCAAAAATGTCCGGTTGTATTTCAGACCTCAGTGGGTTAATCCAACAAATCATGAAAAATTAGGTTTAAATTTTTGTTCATGACAGTGCAGATTTCTGACATTTTGTGTAATTTAAGCTGTAACAATTTGATTGTTTTCTAACAAAAAACAGTGAAACTTAAGTTAGACTTGTGTTTGTAAATGAACCGCCCCATGTTGTGTAGCTTTCTGGATTTTATACTTATTGGGCTACATATTTATTTATTATACAGGCTATACAGTACATAACATCAAAACTCACATGTTTTATGTAACTAAAGTGTGTAATTATGTGGGCTACAGACAATAATTAAGTTATAGACTATTTTTATATGAAAAATGTGTATACTTGCTGCATTTGAATCATTTTAACCATATGTAACCACCTGCATATGTGTTTGGGGGAAAAAAGGCTTTGATTTTGCCACCCCATTTGATTTCTCTGCCACCCTCATGCCACCCCAAGAAAATTTCTCTAGATCCGCCCCTGCTACAAGTTGCATTCACCCAATCACACACAGATTTGTAAAGGATTTTATTGATGCCTAAGTACCTTTTTCTAACATTCACACTCACATCAGGAGCAAGGTTCAGTATGTTCTACAAGGATACTTCAGCACATGGACTGGAAGCTAGGGATCAATCGATCTTCAGCTTGGTAGATGACTTGCTCTACCACAAGAATCAGCTGCAGTATTAGATGACAAGGCCTATTGCAATAGTCAACAGGATATTTGTAGGACTGGGCTTGTTTAACTGGTTACTGTATGATTATCTATTTAAATCTCAAGAAAGGTGGTAGGTAAAAATTCTCAGCAAGCATGGGGTTACAAGAGGTAAGTACTGTATTGTCTGTTTACAGTGTTGTCCATGACATGTGACGTTTAGACCTAACTAAGAAAAAGAAAATCCCCAGATTAACTCATAATAACAAAACAAAAGGCTCATGATCAGGCAACACACATCACCCTCCATCGTCTAAAACAACCTCTAACCACACCTAATTAGTCTAGCCAGTACCAATATTATTGATACTATTGCTGGTATTGTTATTGGATCAATACTACAGTGACAGGATTCATGTCTATGTTGCTCTCGTTCATGAGAAAGTACACACGTCTGTGCAAACAACGCTCCTCTCGTAATAGCACTCTTTGCTCCATGCCCCTCCCCCCTACTCTACGTGACTCAGTGGCACTGCGCAGCAACATGTAGGCTGCAGTGAGTGAGAAAGTGCACCATTGTACAGAAGCACTTCACAGACGTAAATAAGAACACTCCAAACAGTGATGCATATTGGAAGGAAATTTTCTATTGCGGCAAAACCATCAACTTGTATAAAGACATGAAAGGCCACAAAAAAGAGAGAAAGGTGGACAATAAAATGTGTTCAGAATTTCGCAAATTAATGACGACAATTCATCATAAGTCATGACACACTGCTCTCCCCTACATAAGCTGCTCGTATAAGTTCAAAGTATCGGTGTTGGTATTGGCAATACTGGTCCAGTATCAGATCAATAACAAAATTTCCTGTATCAGACAACACAAGCCAGTAAATCCAGAAACCACAAGGAACATCTGAGAATCACATAGCACTCACTATCAAATCAGCAGTTCAGTTATAAAGCTAAATGGATCTCTATAAGGCATTAATATGCTCTTTATTTAATAGTTTATTCCATAATCCATAAAATAAATAAAAGAAAACATTCCCACAAATAAGAACCCAAATGTTAAATGTGACATCAACAACAGTATGAAAGTCAAGAAATGTTGGGCAGGCCATTTTTTAAAAGCCTTGATCTATGTGGAAACTCTTATCAAAGAGTTAAGAGTACAACATAACAAAACAGACTGCTGAAACGTGTGAAGGTGTATTTGCATTTTACCTGCTCAGTAGCTTTGGTGTTAATCACAGCAAATAAGCACATGTAGAAAAACCGCATGTTGTGGTGTGTCAGATTAACATGTATGAGACAAGTGCTGCGTATGAGTGCGTTCTAAGTGCTCATCCACTTTGTTACAGTTGGTTGTGAATAACATTTGGGGGGTTAAAAATAAACCCCACAGTTTTTGTCACATCAGTAAAAGAAAAAAAAAAACAAAAAAACCACATCTCACATTTGTTCCTGATAATCATGTAATCTTTCATGGATACAAGAATTTACACTTTCAAATTTTAACAAAAAATGTAACCACTTTTCAATCAGTGGATTTTCATACTTATAAAGGTAAAAATAACAAAAGTGTTTTTCTTTTACCCAAGTGGGGTTAGAGGTTCATTTATTTATAATTACAAAAAAATATCCTGTTTCATGACAAGCTTTTGTGCAACATGTATGTGATCATAATACATTGCAGTCCAGGGTCATTTTAAAATGGACACTGAAGGAGCCGGGGATTGAACCACTGCCCCTCTTGAGTTTTTAAAGGCTAATAGGTTTAAAAAAACCCCCACTATAGATAGACTGTAACTCAGTGGCTCTCACATCTCTTTCTGGTTTGAGTAAAATGGTTTGTGCATTGGCGTTGCATTTAATACATTAAAAAAATTAAAACTTGTGCATCAGTTTTATTATAGGAGCAATCTGTGATTACGCATTAGCATGCTTTCCTGGTTGTTCGACTTTTGGTCTATTCCTTACATTACTTACACTTTCCCATACTTACGAACTGAATGCTGACATCATTACTTTGATCCAATCACGTTCTTGCTTGCTTTCTGCTAGCATTTAAGCTTAAATTCTGTGTCGTTTAGGCATCTTCACCATCTCTGCCTCATCCAAGCCTCCATCTTCGTCCTCAACACCATTAAGCATCTAGACTCCAGGGTGGCCTGTGCTAATTCCTATCCTGTTCTGTTATGACTGGTCATCAGAGTCTAATTGCCAAAGAGCATAATTGAATTCTGTATCTCAATACATCATGTCCAATTCTTCCAAATGATCTTCCCTTATTGAAATATTAATTACAATAATTCACTTAAGTTTCACTTCATATTTTTCACCTGGTTGTCAGTGTTGCACCTCCAGGGAAGCCCACCCCACACTGAAAGGCATCATAACAACACATAAGTGGTCGAAGCCAGTACCATATTTCATGCATTTAAACCAACATCCAGACTGTGTTTTTGCTGATGCCTGACCTCTACGCAGAGTTTAAGAAATGTGGGATTTGTATTGTTTTCCTTAAATTGCCAGCAAAGAGGCAACAGACCAAGCGGCAAGAGCCAACGTTTATGCAAATGGGGAAGCCTTTAAATAAACAAAACTTGTGTTCAATTGCTTCTTAAACAGAGATGCCATGTGAAATATAGACATATAGGTCCTAATGTGGATTATTAGTATACATAAGGAGACTTCTCTTCTCCTACACGGCTTGATAGAAGCAGACAGAACACAGTTAGTCCTCAGGTTCATTTATTTTTGAATAGAATAACGATCACACACACGCACACGCACACACACACACACACACACACACACACACACAATGAGAGACTTTAAAAGACTTTCTCTTTCTTCCATATAAAAGGGAGTCTTTTACATATCTATGCCCAAGAGGCCTATTGGGCCATACTAACAATTTGCCTTGTACTATTGCATCATCTCCAGACATCACCTCCATTTCATGTCCTTAGAAATTAATAATTGTATTATTATTTTTTTTATATGTGCATGTTGAAAAGAATGCAATTTGTACATGTAGAAGTTATTTAACTTGGAAAATTAAGTATAATGTTAATGTGTGTGATGTCATGTCAGGGTGTGCCGATGTAGATGCTGCAGGAAACGGAGCTGGATTGTAAAACAAAGTGTTTATTTTGGGCTGAATGAAGGCAAACGACAAGAGCACTAAGGAGAAAACTACAACTAAGCTGAGTACAGGCTATGAACAACTATGGTGTGGCATAACAGACGACCTGACAATGAGTGAATGGAAACACACAGACTAAATACATACTAGGGATAATTAGGGGGAGTGGAAACACATAAGGAAACAGCTGACACAAATTAACCCAACGACGGTACAGGGGAAGTGAACCTAAACACAATGATAAAGACACAGACTCTTACAAAATAAAACAGGAAACACTGAGAACATACAATAATCAAAGAATAAAAATAAAATAAACAAAACACTCAGTTCCAGACCCAGTACCTTGAGATGTAATCTACTATTACTTACTTTTATTAAAACTAGGTATGGAACATTTTATATGGGCAAAATTATAATAAAAGCATACAATTTTTTATTATATACAATTTCTACCCAGGAAAGAACAGATCTGTATAATTTAGTTGCAACAGGCAGTAATAACTTTTAAGCAGGTAGTGATTAACATGTCAGGAGACAGATCACATGAGTAATGCATTGTCCTCATAATGATTTGACTTCTACAGCTCTTTTGTGTTTCTATATCTTTTATCCGCTTACCTGTGTTTGTCTTTTACATTTGGTTTTATCGTACAGCTGTGTTGTTGTTTTTAAAGTGCTTTATAAATAAAGTGGTATGTTACTGTATTTACATTGGTTTGTAAGACAATAACCAGCTATAGTGAGTATTACTGAGCATTGTTACAGTAAATTATACAAATTGGCAGCCTTTGGATAAAGTTAGAAAAGTTTACGGTCTGTCTTAATAGATAACAAACATACACCAACCATAATCTCAGAGTCTGAATGCAAGTTATCATTATGTTGTGGGTGTTTTGTGTGCCCATCGCGAACCCCAACCTCCTCCTTCCAACTGCAGGAGGCACATTCCTAAATGTGGCCCTTTCATCATCTATTTATTCCCACCTTGTTTCTCCTTATTTCCATTAAAATTAAAATTCTGACAGGGCCCGACCTCAATGTTCGGCGTAGCAGCAAAGCAATGTTCAGACAGTTTGCTGTGGATTCAAGTTTAAACACTGTACGTATAAAGTTTATCCCCTCTGTTGTTTTTATTGTCAAGATTTCTGTTTAATATTGCCTTTCAAAAACAACAATATGCCCCTTTTGTCAAAACAGAGGTGAAAAGGTAAAATGTATGTTTGAATTATGCATATGTTAGGGAATTGCTGAGAGTACAAAGCATTGAAAACATACTGGATTTTATAATAGAATACCACTCAATATGCTAATGTTTTCCACGTTTTTGAAGCAGTTGCAGGTACGCTCAGTCGTTGCTCTTTGTTTTCCTCAGCGCGGTCTGTTTTTGTGTAGAATGGAAATGTGTTTATTTTCTGAATTATTTTTTCTGCTCACTTGAGTGTACAGTATCCAGGCTGAGGAAGTGGATGCATTTTTTTCTGGCACAGATGAACACTAATAGGGATTTCAGGAAATAAAAGTTGTCACATCATAAATTGATTAAGTCTCTGCTAAATTTCACTATAACCCAGTTTTCCTTCCTTCCAGTCTTGCATTTGCTGTCGACTGAAGAGTTGCAGGCCTCACATACTGACAGCAGGACAAAAATCAAAACAGACTCCAAGTCCAAAATATCCAAAGCAGGAAGAACCACATGTGCTTTTGTCAAATCGATATTTTATCAGGCAGCTCCTCTGAACCTATGACAGGCCTCAGAACACCCCAGTGGGAATGGAAAAGTCTCACCAAAGGGTGCCATTAGACTGACGGGAGAAATGAACGGTCAGATTCAAAGCTTCCTTTGTGTGTAATTAAGGGAAATTATCCTTCACCATTTTGGCAGGGCAACGGGCTGATGAAAATTTGCCTCTCCTGCGGTCAAACTGACTGCAAAGTGGATACTAAATAGCACCGCTGCTGAAAGATGTGTCAGAATGACTTCTCAGACCACCTAATGTTTTAAATTGAGCTTTTCCTTTTGGTTGAGGTGACATTACAGTGACATTGAATCATGTAGCATAAATGGAGTTGGTCTTATTCAACACTTTTTACTCCAAAACTTTTTACAAAGAGAGGTTGTACACTTTTACAAATGTTTCTTCATCTGAAGGTAAATATTTGACGGGGACCTACAGGAAACAGCTTGTTGGCTTTGGCAAAAGAACGCATTAATAAAATGTTATTTGAAGACATAAGCCAAATTTAATGAATTGTTGAGCTGGGTGTTTCCCCACAGTGTAGTAACCATCTGTGCAGTCTAATGGTAAATAAATAAATCCAAAGCTTCAGTATAGGCAGCAGTGCGGACTAACAGATGTGAGAAATGCTACTTGATATTAAAATACTGACACAGTTATGTGTTGTCTGACTGCACACAGCATGTTTACCAGTCAGCCTGGACATTTTCACGCTGAAGGAATGAGATCAGAGGTGTATTGGTGCGTATAAACAGGTGTGCAGCATCTGCCTACCTCTAAGTAGGTGGGATTACACACAGTATGTGACAGTGTGCATCTTTTGAGGTTAAAACCTTGAGTTCTGTGAGGACAACGTTAGCTAAAATACAGTTTGATTGATACTCCAAATGCAGTGATTTATATTTTCTGGTCTGGCTCTATTTTGAGGACTCTATGCTTATACATTGAAAACCTAAAAAAGACACAGTTACACCAGCTCTTACGTCGTTTCTCCATAACAAATTATTTACATGAACTCTATTCCCCAATCCATCTATCTATCCATCTTGGTCCAGGTTGTAACCCTGGTGCACGGGCATGGGAGAGTTGCCCAGTGGGCATAAAATCTTTGTCAAATCAACAGGCTGATCATCAATTATTTTTTATACCAAATTGCTCAAGTTGCAATCTAACCATCACCAACTTCAGTGCAGTTTGCCAACAGCGTGCTAACTTTGCTACCGTTGGGTAAAGACGAGAGGAGAAAGGCATTTTTTGATGGAGCAAAGAAGGAGAGTGGAGGTGAGAGCAGAGACTTTAAATGTAGAGATTATGACTGATTAAAGGAGAGTTCTGGCTGATATAATGGAGAGTATATCTCCATACCTACTGTATTAAAGTATGGAGATGCCTAGTAGAGAAAGCAGTGGACCTTTTGAACATATTGTTCAATACAAATTGTACAGATTTTTAATAACAAAGGTGATGTAAAGAACTGTAACTTCAAAGATAAATTTGATGAGTCATACTGTGAAGCTATGAGAAAGAGTTGTTTAAGCTAGGTTTAGAAGAGAGGAGGTGATCAGTGAGCAGAAGCATGGCTTCATGTCTCAAAGGAGTGCTGCAGATGCAATGTTTGTTTTGAGGGTGTTGATAGGGAAGTATAGAGGAGGCCAGAGAGAGCTGCAATGTGTCTTTGTGGATCTAGAGAAAGCATTTGATATGGTGCCAAAAGAGGAGCTGCCAAACCTCATGAGGAAGTCAGGAGTGGCAGGAGTCGCTTGTAACCTTATATTTTCAGTCACTGCCCACAGCTTGTAGCTACAGTTGAGAAATGTTGATCAACAGTTTTGCCTCCATGATCAGTTTTCTTTAACACAACAGACTAGTACAGTGTCTGAATCAATGTAAACTCCAGGCACACTCTTCTTCCTCCACTTGAGGTATGAACTCATTCCTAGCCTTAAGTAGGAACACCGCCCTCTTCTAGCTGAGATAAAGACTGACTATAAATAAAGGGCTACTGTCATGGAAGTCTTGCAAACTCAGCAGCCATCTTGGAAGTGATGGTTCGTAGGTATTCGAAATTAATTCGAAATTAATACAAAGAGAACTGTACGTGTAATTAGTTTAATTAGTGTCACTGGGACATGAAAACTGCATGAATCGGATTGGCAGTCAACTCTTTTGCTTCAAAAGTTTTTGTTTCCACAAAAAAGGTTTCCACAAACAATTCACGCTTTCACAGTATTACAGCTTCATTAACAGCTCCTTCCATGGTGCCAACAATGCCTGGATGCTAACAGCACCTTTGCTTTTGCAGAGAGAACATTGAACAAATGCTTATTCATACTGTGGCTACAATAAAAAAGTTTTTTTTTAAAATGCAGTCATGAAAACGATTTCTCAGGAGACTCCATGTTGTCCTGTGAAAAAACATAGTATACCATATGATTTAGTCACTTGTAGAACTACTTTAGGCACCATTAACTCGCATTCATTTTTTTGTATGATTTTATCAGCCTCTCAGATTGCTGTGATAAAATTTCAGCCCACTTCTTTTTAATATTTTTTTTCCTGCCATAGCATTTCAGTTATTTTGAGGTCTGGTTTTCGACTGGGCCATTGTAAGATGTTGACTCTATTCTTTCCGCCTTTCTGTGGCTGTGGATAATGGCTTAGCGTCGTCTGCTCAAAGGACATCGCTCCAGATGTCGTATGGTCTGTTCAAGTCCAGCTTTGCGATTCTAAACTGTTCTTTCTAGACAGAAAAAGCTTTCTCCCGGCAACTCTTCCAAACAAGTCATATTTGTTCAGTTTTTTTCTTATTGTGCTGTCATGAACTTTGACTTTTAACATACTAACAGAGGCCTGTAGAGATAACTCATAGCATCCAATATAAAACAATACCTGTATCCCTCATTTTAAGAGGAACTCAGTCTTTCAACATTCAATATTGCTGCAGCCGGTGCATCAAGACATCAACGGCAAAAGAAAGTTTTAACCATTGAAATGCTTATGAATGACATATCTGATGCTCATGTCACTGGTTGCATCTTGAGGCTTCAAAACAGAATTTAAGAAAGCATTGTGTTATTTTCATCTTGCTAAAAGACAACTTGTTCAGATCGCTGTGAAGTCAGCAGCATTTCACAGATAACCTTGATGTGTCTAAGGTTACAAAATACACCTATCTAGCCCTGGCAGAGGCTCATTTCCCTCTAGCAATAAAGGCTGCATCTGCCATTGTTTAGACATTTTCCTCTCCAGCCCTAACTGAACCAACACCAGATGTATATCCAAACCATGAAACATTTTACAACTCCTCTGATAAAGAGAAAGAGGTCCATATATAACAAGTCCATAGTACAGAGCCTTTACCTTGGCTGTGAGGATCCTCTTGATGCTTTCTCCATTGAGAAAATTTTGCAGTTTTCATTTTTAGACTGCATACTCAATAACAGCCGCAGAAACTACCAGGGGAATCTTTTCATATTTCATGAGCGCTCTTACTGGAAATCAAGTTGTAATCCAGCTGCCTGCAAAAGAAATACAACTACTATTGTTGCTTCCTTTATTTTCTTCCTCCAAGGCTTACAAAAAGGTGTTATTTCTTCAGTGCCATTTTTTTGTAGTAAACACAGGTTTGTCAGAACCCCTGCACACCACCTCCACCACCGTGGTTGCCACACTTACTGATTTCTTTTGTCTTCCCAACAATACCGCCTTTGGCATTTTGATCAGAGCTTCAAGGTCCCTCATGCCTGAGCTTATGTTAAAAGCAGCAAGAGAAAGGAAGTCCAATTAGTTTTTCCTTTCTCCTCTCATAATTCATTTTCAATCAAACAAAAGACTCTGTATAAAAAAGAAGAGGATAACATCAGATTATGTACAGCTGCAGCTGAATAAGTTTGTGAAGCCTTTAGAAGAAACCAGGATTTCTGCATTGATTCCTCGTATAATGTGGTTTGATATTAATAACTGCAGACAAACGATCTGACTAAATAATGACACAAACTGTGAAACCCACTGAGTAATCAAAGTACCAGATGGAAAAAGTAACAACTTCCATCAGAAACTGGAGACTTGCACAAAAAGATTTTGTTTTTTTTATCATTCCTCCAAAAATTGTTTCAGTTCATCAGCATTTTGTTTTAGCGATTTGATTGTAAAGCCCTCATCAGAAGTCTGTATTATGATGAAGCATGATTTCGGCTTATACAGGTAACATTAGGGTTAACCCTGCTTTCTCAGTATTACAAGTTTCTTCACGCAGCTAACTTGGGCTACAGATCTAACCTGCTCCCAAACAGGTAAACTTCAAGATTAGCCACAAAATCACCATCTACTGACCGGTCAGTTTTCCAGAAAATGTAAAGTATTGTTGGATGATCCCTCAGACCTCTGTGCATGGATAATATACGTTTCAGGTTATTTTTTTAACGATTTAAATGCTTTTCTATTTCCCTGATGAACTTAAGCAATAAATATAGATTTTTATAGATGCAACTTTATTCCTGGATTGCAAACTATTTTACAGCAATTTTAAAGCACTATGTATTCATATCAATCGTACAACCGAGCAGCTACACTCACTGGATACTTAGTGACACCTTGTTACTACCTGGTTTGTTGAGTTTTACCTTGAGAACTGCCTTAAATATTCATAGTATAGATTCAAAAAGGTGCTGAAAACATTCCTTTGAGACTTTGGTCCATATTGACATGAAGCCATCATACAGTTGCTGTCGATTTGTTGGCTGCACATCTGTGATGAGAATTCAATAACATTCTATGGAGGTCATTTGAGTACAAGGAATTTCTTTAAAAGTTTAAGAAACCAGTTTGAGATGATTTGAGCTCCATGTTTTCATGAAATTCGGGCCAAATTTTGACTCTACCATCATAAAGTTACAGAAAAAAGAAAAACCGAGATTCATCAGATCAGATAATGTTTTTGGTGATCTCTAGCATCAGAGATCTGTTCTCACCTGACAGAAGTCTGGTCTTCAGCTGCTGTACCCCTCTGACATCAACAAGGCATTTTCATCCAGAGAACTACCGCCGACTGCATATGTTCATTTTTTACAACAAATTTTGATTTATATTTAGTCATAGTCTCTTGACACTATGAGTTTGTTTATTTATTTATAGTCATAAATTATATATTGATATTTTTTCGTTTAATGTTGACTAAATATCATGAGACTATAGTAGACTAAATCTAAAGTTGATTAAGTTCACTAAAAGTAAACTGTTTGGCGTGTTTTTACTTGTGAGAGTTGCTCCACAGTTTCCAAATATATTTTGCTTGACATCAAATGCGAAATGTGTCCATGTGTCTAATCTTCTCTCCCTTCAAACCTTTAACATTTTTTCTTATTTTCATGAGAAACAGGGAGCATTGAAGCTAGTTGCATCGCTGGGTGCAGATTAAGTGTGCCCATCTAACCCTACTGCACAATGAGATTACTTCTGATTGGATCACTTCCAAACTTGTGCCATTTTCCACAAAACTTAATTAGTTCTGACTGGATCTCCTCTCACTTGAATGTTTTCACTCAAGTGTCAATACAGTTCATCATAGTTTTTGTCCTTGTTCATCAATTTTTATTTGGGTATCATCTGTTTTTTCATCAGAAAAATGAAGATTGTTGACAAAAACTATGACGAAAATTATTGTTCGACAAAATTAATATTGCTGTAAACCATGGAGATGGTTCTAGGTGTATGTGGAAAATCCCAGTAGATCAGTGGCAGATGGCCCCGCCCCTCCCTGAGCCTGGTTCTGCTGGATGTTTCTTCCTGTTAAAAGGGACTTTTTCCTTCCCACTGTCGCCAAAGTGCTTGCTCATAGGGGGATTGTTGGGTTTTTCTCTGTATGTATTATTGTAAAGTCTACCTTTATAAAGCACCTGATGTTATATGTTTATAAACTTTATAAAGAAACCTGATGTTTGTTTATAAAGTGACTGATGTTGTGATTTGGTGCTGTATAAATAAAATTAAACTGAATCAGCAGTTTCTGAAATACTCACATCAGTCCATATGGCACCATGTTCAAAGACACTAAAATTGCCTTTTTTCCGATTGTATGATGGTACTTAAATTGAATCAGATCATCTTGATCTGCCATATGATTGGCTAGTAAAACATTTGAGAAGTTAAACACACACAAAGTGTCTGATGAGTTGATTTGTACTTGTGGACCTTAAATCATATTGACACAACCCTACCTTTGAATTCTCTGATTATATTTATTCATTACTTGCTCTCAGACTGTTAAATACTACCAAGGCTGCAGCTGTAAGAAAAAAAACTGAAACCGTCTTGCACATTTAAACATTAAATGAATATTTTCACCATTATAGTCCTTCAGCTTCTCCTGAGTCTCAAACAGAGCTGTGATACTGAGACTCTTTCCTAGTTTCCTTCCTAGCTTCAGACAGGTTAAACTTTATTAATATATTAAGTCTTTTCCCATCTTACTGACTAAATGTTTTAAACCACATATTTATACAACACTTTAGAGTGTATACACTACTGTTCAGTCTTTTCCCTAACACACAAACTTGCACTCTGAAACTGAGACAGCTGCTGTAGACAAAACAGCAGTCTATATTATGCATTTAAGCTCTTCTTATTTTTGTTTTTAGAGTTTTTATCTTCCTTTGTAAAACCAGCTGGTCCGCTCTCAGGATACTCACCAGACAAAACAACTAAAGGCAAACATTTATTAGGCCAGTGGCAAAAATCCTAAAAGGCTGAAGCCCCAAAGAAATACAAAAAACACACAATTCAAACAAGAGGCACAATAAACAAGAGGTGGGCTACAGGAACACAACGAGAAAGTACAACAGACAAAAAGACAAACACAGGAGGGGAAACAGGAATTCATGGAATACTAATTAGGGGAACAAGATGGACGTGAGGACAGAAAACAGCAGGAACCATGTAACAGCAGGTGAAAACTACAATATCTGGGAGGAACAGGACATCACAGAGGAGGGAAAGGCAGAAACTAGAGCTAGTAAGCAAAGGACAAATAACACAAATACACTAAGTTTTCTATATTGTTTACTGTTATTGTATTTTTATTTTTAGTGTTTATATTTATTCTTATTTGATGTTCAGCACTGCTTGGCTGAGTTAACCTTCTGTCACAGCGGGGTGCATCGATTGTGTTTATGTCCAGATCCAGATGCAGATGCTAACAGGAGTGCAGTTTGAACAAAAAGCAATCTTTTATTTGGATGATGGCAGAAGTTAAACATGAAACACTGTGAAACAAACACTATGAAACTCTATGACTGACTCTGACTATGGTGGAGAGAACAGACGACCTGACAATGACATACAGAAAACACAAGACTTAAATACACACAGGAGGTGATCAGGGGAAGTGGGAACACAAGACTCCATCAAAATAAAACAGGAAACATGGAGAAAAATACAATAATCAATGAAATAAAACTAAAAAACACACAACACTGGGTCGCAGACCCAGTACCATGACACCTCAGGTCTAAGGATGTTTTCAGACCCATGCAGTAGATCGTTTACTCTGGTCCGAATGAGTTGATAAGTTTGTAAACTTGTAGCTTTCCTTGTGATTAGTTTCTAAATCCAAGTGAACTCCTAGTGAACCAAAATGCAAACCAGTGGCTCAATGGCCAGATGTGCCTGGGCGGGACCAATAACAGCTGCTGTGTTCTGGACTCTGGATAAAAAGAACTTACACTCATCATGACTCTCATTAAAATTAAATCAAAACAGAAATAATCAAAACTTAAAGGCCACAAAAAAAGAAAAAATGGAACAATGACACTTGTTTTATCTGACCTCTGGTAAGAGTGAAGTGCTACACTTTTCCTGTGTTTAAAAAAATAAGAGGAATGACTGATAGAATTTTGAATTCATTGTTCCTTCAGAAAGTCCAAGTCGAGACAGGAAAAAGCCCAAACTTTTTGCCAACACTGTTGTAAATGTTCCCTCATCTGTCCTTTGATTTCACCTTGATTGGTAAGATTGCGCTCTCTGTGTGATCTTTCAAGGATACTTACTCACAGGAAGAGCAGCAATAGCCCTGAATTCCCTCCATTTGTAGAAATTTTACCCTACTTGAAATGTAATACTAAGGTCTTTGGAGATGCTTCTGTAGCCTCTCTTTCATATTTCAAACAAAGACTGCACTCCTTTTGTGCAGACTTTGTATGCTTGTTATTTATAGGGAGGCCACCTCAGTAACACACACTTCCACTCTCATTTTCTTAACTTGAACATCTGCCCCCAAGTAAATTTCGAAAAAGTCATTAGCTTAACAGGTTGTACATTTTTCATCCTGGACTCTAAATGATTACTCAGTTTGTGAAATAAAGACATAAAAGGTGCCACTGTTAATGAGGCATCAACACCGAAATCCGGGCAATATCAAACCTTTTCTTGCATTTGTACGTGACTATAACCCATCCCAGCTGTCAAATGACAAGCACTGCCAGCGTTGTACACCTACAGTGAGGAGCTCTGTGTTGGTATTATTTCACAGCATTACTATTTGTTGTGATTTATAATGTATCGGTCTACTGTGTAGCGGGGGGTTGCTTTTTCCCCACAGGAAGCCTGGGGATTTCTACACTGAACAAATTACATTAAAGAACTCAGTTATTTTTGGTAATGGTTTTAAATACGGGAATTTGAGCCAGATAATAATTTCCCCAGGAGCCTGGATCAAATCCAACTTTAAAACAATAGAAGACAACCTCCCTGCACAGTTACAGAAGTGTAAATGCATTTATAAAAAAGTGCTATATTTTTGAGGTTTGGATTTGATTGCTGCAAAGCAACAGGTTTCAGCTGGCCTGCATCATTTGTGTGCTTTTTCAGGCACTTTGAATTATGAAAGACTTATATTGACTTAAATGTTGAAAACTGATAAGATGGAAATGTTATCAGCCGTTCCACCTTGTTGTTATCATTTTTTATTGAATGCAACACAACATATTCATTTGCAGCTGCAATATGGTTTTAGCAGGGTTTACAATCCAGGACATATTTGCAGGTTATTTTAATGAGGATAAAAATTCAATCATGACTTCTTATAGTGAAAATACAGGAGCATGCTGGACAAACATATGCTGAGTAAAAAAAACAAAGTGCAACAATCCCATCTTTTATAAATTTGCATTGTAAATACGTTCCTTTTAGTCCCTAAAAACATGAAATCTTCAAAGGAAGATGAAATTAAAGTGCACTTTTGGGCTCAATTAAGCTTAACAATTATTTAGAGATGGAAGCACAAACTTCGCATGCACTTTCTTGACTTCTCTAATTGAAGGAGAGAAATTGGCTTGTTATGATTCAGTGCAAAGAGTGGACCCAACAAAAGAAAGACTAAACAGAACTTAATGGCAACAGAAAGTACAGCATGAAACTGGCAAGATACTTTCAAACAGAAATAACTCACAAAAACTAAAAGAGGGACCAAAAACAGCAAGCTTACAGAAGCACTGTAGTTTAACAGGATGTTAAACAGAGGGGGAGACACAGATGGGAATAATTAAGGTGAGCCAGATGATCGGAAAAGGGGGAATACGGAACAAAGGCAGGAAGTAAAAAAACAAAAACAAGAAAAACAACCTTCAAAGTAAAAGTGCCAAACAGAAAGACATGAGAACAGAGGGCAGCAGAAAAGTGGAAAAGTAGAAACAAAAAGACGTAAAATTGAAAGAATACAAAAAACCAGGTGTTTGCTCAGGAGAGTGATTGGCTAGCTGAATACAGGTGCCTGTCTGTGTAAACCTGGTATAAATCTGCCCACTTGTAGATGTGCTCAGTCTTCTGAGAAAATGCAATGACAAACCACAAAATGAGGCGCTGTCCTTCGAGGTTGAAGTTGTCAAAGTAATTGTTCAGCTGGTTTTCTCTGAAGTCAGCATGAGAAGAAGCTCTGAAATTGTTTTATTGTGGGAAAATCTGTACAGTCCTCTTAATTTTCCACATTATAAAAGTCTCCAAATCCTGCTGGAGAGACTTGAACAGTTGTTACCAAATAATCCCACACAGAGTCCACTAATTTTAAGCAAACGACAATGTCCGGTTCAAGGTGTTGACCAAAACGTTCTTTATGAATAGTCTTTAATTAGCAGTGATGGCATGGCAACCTACTGTACCATAATATCCTTTTTTTTTTCCATTTTTCAGAAACGGATGAAACTGGCCTCATGGTTCGTCTGTTGTGCCAAGAATATTTTTTATTTTTCGTTGCAGTGCAAAAGTAAGTCTTTAAAACTGCATCAACTTCTGTCGGGAATTCTTGAAGCAGGCAATGCTGATGGGATAAGGAAGTGGATATGTTTCATCACTGAATTTATAACCTCTGCATGTTGGAGAATAAGGGTAGAATACACTGATGGATAATACAGTGACAGGAGTAACAGTCTGGGTTATCCTGTCTTATAAGATGCACCTCTGCATTCTCTTTTCCTGTCATCGGAAGGTCTTTCAGGATTCCCTATTCTCTTGTGGCTCGGTGTTAGCGTTCCACTCCCACTCATGTGTGTTGGAAGAGCTGTATCCTCACTGAAGCATTTCATCTAATATACAACAAAAGCGGAGCATTGTCATTAGTTGATTCATCGGCCTCCAGAGCTATGTAAGGTGCACTCTAAAAAGCATCATCAAGCTATGGCTGTACATCCTGTGCTTATATTTCTGTTCTTTTTGTGGCTGAAATGGGGATTTTGTTAATGTTTTCACAGTTCATATCTTTTCTCTTTTTCATAACAGTCTCCAAGCACTCCTTTACTATTTCCCTATCAGTAAAGGTCTTCTTATATAGTCCTAAAATACACGTTATTTGCAGCAGACACTTGTGTGTTTGTCCTGTGAGGGAAAAATTGAGGCCCTTTGATGAAGAAGACTCACATTGGCCTTGGAAGCAGCTGAAGATTCACTTACAGACTCACTTTTATCCAGTTTGAGGGTGCATGATATATGTATTCTGTTTTATACTTTTGTCTTCTGTGTTTTCTTTCACGCTGGTTTTTACCGTAAAGCACTTTGTGTGGGGTTTTTTTCACCTATGAAAAATGCTGCATAAATAAAAGTAAAATAAACTATATAATTTATTTTTTGACTGTTGCCCTTCAGTTTTTTTTGAAGTATCTATATCTAGCCTCAGTATGAAAATTATTATTTGCACAATTACAAACAAGCATTTTGTTCTCATAGAGTGCAAAAGGATTAAATGTTTATTTTTTTCTCTGTTTATCTTACATACAGGTGTTAATAACTGCACATGTTTTCATGTTTACTTTTTCTCATACTACAGTATGCACAGGACAGGACACTGCAGAGAGGGAAACATTTAAAGTGGCTATAAAAAATTGTTGCAATGTTAAAGTACAGTAATATCCTCATCACTGGAACACTTCACATTTAAGCTTCCTTTCACATTACTATGATTTACCTGGTCCAAACAAAGTCCAGCTGTTCTCAACTGACCTTTATGACAGCTATAATACAGTTAACCTGATCATAAATCGTACCAGTTTAACAGATTCTTAAACAAAGGTGCAGTGACTTCTTTAAGGAAATTCTGCTAAAAGTTCACCAAGAGTTTGTTCACATTGCTAAATGTTGTGGATAATATTTCAACACAACCCAACAGCACAACTAAATTATAAAATATAAAAAAAAACAGCATAATAATTACAAACTTAACTCAGTCGCACAAAACAACCAAAACCGATCATTAATAACCTTCATCACTGTAAGATTTATTGCATGCTCGCCATATTAGACAGCATTTGTTTCAGTCAGCTGAACATAATAAAGTGGAAACTCTCTTTAAGCCTTAAAGCTGCACTGATCAATATATAATATTAACAAACTGACTGATAGGTATGAGTAATGTTAAAGAGTTACTCGTAGTGAGAAACCCACAGGGGATTATCAGTGACCTCACAATGTGGAGCAACACTAAGGCTAATTATTTTGGTTTCCTCACCAACACTGGAGTTGAGCAGGAACTTATTGGAGCTTCACAAAAGAAAAATAAACAAAAAATACAACCAAAGGGAAAATAAGTCCCCAAATCAAATCTATAAATGTATCTCTGGTCTGTATTAGTCATCCATTCATCGATTCATTTGTCTATGAATTTGGTGTGAGTGGCATAATTTTGGAGATAATACAACCACTCCCAATAATTATGTAATCACCACACATGGAGGATGTTTATTCATTTTTTAAACCTTTGTTTATTTGGTGATTCATACTTTTTCCACTAGTTGAAACCATAATGTCAGCGTCTTCAGTGTCTCAGCATCCATCATGACAAGATCTACACTGAGAAATCTTTGAATGCCTGAGCTCCTCTCTCTAAGTCTGATCCCAGAGGAAACTCTAGCCACTTGTATTAGCAACCTTACCTATTACCCTTATTTCATGACCATTGGTCATGTATCTGGGATGTAGATGGACTGGTAAATGAAAAGCTTCACCTCACCTTTGGCTCAGCTCTCTCTTCACCATGGCAGTCTGGCACAACACCCACATTACTGCTAACACCATCCCAGTCTGACAGTACAACATGCTCCACTTTCCTATCAGTTATGAAAAACTTCCCAAGATACTTGAACTTTGGGCAGCCTCTCTTCCCCAGCCCACAGGAATGAATCCAAACATTTACATACCATTTATTAGCTTTATGTATACAAATACAGAAGTGTGGTAAAATGATAATGTATCCTGTGGTGTGTTTATAGCTATTTCTACAGCCCCCAAACATCAATTAATCGACCTTTAATAGTTCCTTATTGAACAGTAGCATTCAGAACAGGCATCACATGTTTGTAAGAAGTGAAATTACCTTCTGAAGTCATTCCCACTAGTGTGCAAAATTCCCCCTAAGTACCAAATAAACTCACCTTGAATATCTCTATAGAAAAGTTAGCAATTGCTACATACAACAGACTATATAAAGAACAGCTTCTGAGGGTCCCTCAGTATTTAGATTACTGTATTTTTGGTCTGCTTTTATTAATTACCACAGCATTTCACAGTACTTGTTCTCCCCATTCGCTGTATAATAACATCATCCTTTTGAATTTCTCTTCTCCTCACAGTTGCACTCAAAGTCTATCTTCTTATCATGTTTGGAGATGGAGAAAGATAGCAGGCTGAAAAGTCTAAGCCAATCAGTGTTACTCGGTTCCTTGCAGGATGTTCACTACAAGGTAGCCCGGAAAGCTGACAGAGCCAATCATCGCCAAAAGACCACGCATACCGCCGGAAACTTCCCCCTCCCTCTTTGGAAGCAGGCACCTCGTCATCTCATATTAGCCCCCTGCAAGGAGCAAAGACGTGCACGCACGCACCCCCAACCAAGAGTCATCTGGCATCAAGCTTTATCTGAGAGCTTTCATGAGCCAAATCAACACGCCGCACCTCTTCAGCCCCGGAGGCGAATACTGTACCTCCTCTGAATTACTTTGTCAGATGTTCATACTGCCTCAGAACAGGTAATGTCACTCCTGAGATCATCCAGCAAGTCTTTCATGTCATCACTTCATTTGTTGTTTGGAATGAACTGAATTCAAATGCCTAACTTGATGTTATGTTTGCAACCCACAAATTTGAAAATCAAATTGTTTGTTTGCACTTGCCTCTAATGTTTTTTGTTCAGTTTTATAAGAAAACCAGGGAAGCTTTTCAGCTCTTTATGGCTGCTTTAAACTGCTGTAGTTGAAAATATTATTCAGGGAGCAGAAAGCCTTTCCACGCAAGATGTTCCAGGAAATTCAACTTTTTCTCATGATTTACTTAGAAAAGAAAACAGTGATTCATTGACAGCTGTTAGTACATCTAATGGTAAATCGCAAAAAAAGAAGTCTTGAGAGTGGATTCTGAATTTTCCGAAATGTCAGCGATTGTATGCTAAAAGAAACCTGACTCATCCTGCAGCCCTCAGTGTAGCTCACAGCATCCACGGCAGCACCCAGTTGCTTCTAAAGGTTTACAAGATTGAAGCCCATTAATGTGACACAAAAAGAAAAGCATTTGATATTCAAGTTCATATTCATTAAATGAAATCATTGCATTAATTATTTAAAGATCTCTTTTTGAGTCTGACTGGAAGAGAACACATAAATTAGCTGCTGTCGGGAATCGACATTTTGCTAACTGCATTAAGGAGATCAATTCAGGGATACTTGCTGTCCGACCTTATCATCCTCCATATTTATCCAACAACGCCAAGTTACTTACAGTTTTGATGTTCCTTTTGTTTTTTTACACTGTTCCCCCTTAAATAACCCTACAAGCCACAATATAACCTTGACTATCATCTGGTTTAAATTCAAATTCGATTTGGCTAATTTTTTGGTGAAAGTGTTGGTCATGACATTAAGAATACACTGGCTCACTGACAGCACAACACATAAGATAAATACTTTATTTATCACAGAACATGAAAAACAGCCAACACGTCAGAAAGGTAAGAAAATACATTAAAATAAAGCAAGCCACAAAGTGGTTACACAAAAAATATAAGATAAAAGTTAAAACAGATAAAAGCCTAACACAAAAGTATAAAATGTATAAATGTAATTATTAAAAAGGATTAAGAGCAGTATGAGAATCAAAGTCAGCATGTAAACTGTGCAAAAGCAGAACTGGCACAGAGTGTTTTACAGGGATGCCTGAGTAAACAGATATGTCTTTAGCTGGCTTTTAAAAGATTTCACAGGATCAGCAAACCTCAAGTGAACAATTAGAGTGTTCCTCAGCTCAGGCACCATTGCCTCAAAGGTTCTTTTACCAAAAGTCCTTAGACAAGTGAGCTGAACAAACAGTTTGCAAGTGAACCTGAAGAAGCAAAAAAAGCACCACATCACATAAATGAATTTGCATGTCCTTGAATGAAATAAGTATTTGATCCCCGAGCAAAACGTGACTTTGAACCTGATGGAAAACCCTTGTTGGTAATCACAGCTGTGAGGTGTTTCTTGCAGTTCGCCACCAGGTTTGCCAACGTCTCCAACGGGATTTTGGCCCAGTCCACTGTAAAGAAAATGCTATTTGGCAACTGGAAGCTTCCGCTCCCACATTGGATTTTCTCTAGGACTGAGATGTGGAGACTTACTAGGTTACTCAATGACCTTAATGTGCATCTTCTTTAGCCACTCCTTCAGTGCCTTAGCTGCTATTTTGAGTCGCTGCCATGATGGAAGACCCATCAATTACCAATTGCCCATCCATTGGCCCCTCAATGCAGTGAAGACATCCTGTCCCTTACCAGAAAAACACCCCCAAACCACAATATTTCCACCTCTGTGCTTGACTGTGGGAATGGTGTTCTTCGGCTCACAATTCCTCTCGTTTCAAACACGACATGTTGAGTTTATGCTGGAAAGCTATACTTTGGTTTCATCTGACCACAGCACTTTCTCCCAAGACTTTTCTGAATCATTTAGATCTTCACTGGCAAGCTTAAGAAAGGTCCAGATATTTGCCTTGTTGCCTTGTTGACTTGTTTTGTTTTGGGGGGTTTTTTGCGTGGGGGTTATAGTAAGTGAGAAAATGTATATATTCTGCAGGGGATCAGTTAATTATTTCTCCCACTGTAGGTAAAGATGAGGATTTTAAACTGGATCCTAAATGTTGCAGACAGCCAGTGTGGGATGTGGTTGTGGGATGATATGAGACTGTTTGATCTAGTGAGCAGCAACATTTTGAGTTACCTGCAGTTGGTGCAGGTCAGATTTACTCAGTGTGAAGAAAACTGTGGATTACAGAAGTATATACGAGAATAGAAGTAAGCAAAGTGATGCGCATTTCCAGCTACTCTTTGGAAGGTTTAGATTTCAGTTTACTCATATGTGTTGGAGCAGTTTCCTGTGTGGAGTTCGTATGTTCTCACCGTGCCTGTGTGGGTTCTCTCTGGGTACTCTGACTTCCTCTCACACTCAAAATCCATTGTGTACCCCAGCCTCTCACCTTATGATAGCTAGGAGAGGCTCCAGACTGAATTGGATGACCAGAAGAAAATGGATGGATGAATATGAAGAGCTATTTGTAAGATGGGTATGAAAGAAATGCTTAAAGATAACCCTAGATTAGATGACGAGAGGAGGACAAAGGCACTATATTGTTCTATATGATCTATATGAGAATCTCAGTCTTATAAGTTCTAAAGTGGGAAATTTTTCACTGTCCAGTCCCTGACATTAAGGTGAATTAGCCTAGAAAACTTCTAAACCTCGACTGGTGTGAAAGAGAATAAACCTGGATACCATCAGCAAATAACTGGCACCACCAAGCTGTCCAAATAGTCCAAATAGATATAAAGCCACCAGTACAGATAGTGCAGCTAATGTAATTAAAATGATTGAGCCTGAGGTTGATAAACAGTTATTAATAGTTTGATTTTTTAAACAAGGTCAAAACACTTTAGTTAAGTTTTATTGCCAAAAGGTGAAAAAATGGTAAAAACCTTCCATCCACACCTGAATGACAACACTTACATGCTGCTGCTTTTTATTTCCTTTTTTAAATCTCTACTCATCTTTTAATCAGTGGAGAAAACTTTTCATTTTCCACTTACAGTATTTCACATAACATGGGCTCCAAAAAGAAGTGTTTTCTTTTTTTATCTGGCTCTTTCAGCAGCTAAAACAAATACATGTTTGTTGTTTTACCTCATTTCACACTTTCTGAGGAGACTTGAAGAATCTGTTAATAAGTAAGACAAGCGGCGGGTAAAATTCCGCCTGTGTTTCTTCTTTTGTTTGTTTTAGGGAAACATTGTTATTGTGATGTCTCTACGGTGAATTGGGAAAGCATGCCGAAGACAGGTCACAGCTCTCCTTGTATTTGCACATTAAAAAGGCTTGCGGTTTCTTCTCATTATTATTGTTTTTTTTTCCTCCTGTATAACAGTGAAAAAGGTCCCTGCAGATGTTCCCTTGGCTTTCATGGCAAAAGCTATCTGACTGATACAAGGAAATGTCAGCCGAATCCAAAAGTTTAAAAAAAGAAAAAAACAACCTGATTATTCCTTCCCGTGAAAGGTCAGCGGCGACATGGGATCTCAGAAATGTAAGATGAATTTGTACAACATTAGGTGTACCCAGCCAAACCTGAGCTGGTTATATGTGTCTGTCCTCACCCCCTGGTCTCACTTTTTTTCATTTGTTTATGAAATCTATGGGTTTCTGATAAACTCCACGCAGCTCGACAGCATCTGCAGCTCATCTTGGGACTTCTGTTTTGCCTTCACAGTGAGCGGACACAGTTTATAGCAGCTGACACAATCTGACGTCTCCATCAGGCTGATAGTTCACATGCAGTCATTTTGTTTTCTTCCACAGGTGACCGCTTTGCTCACTCACACAGGCAGTGGAAGATGTAAGAAGCTTGCTTTTTATGGATTGCATTCTTAACAGTTGGCAGTGGGGTTTTTTCTCTTTCCTTTTTTTTGGATGCTCTTTTCAAAAACACAACAACACAGTGGGTGATGGAAAATGTTTTGAGCTGTGCATCACTTGAGGAGCTTTTAAAAAGGTTCTCCTCTGATAGCCAAAGGCAATTTCAAGTGGCATATGCAACCACCTTATATTATCGTGCATATTTTTTAACAGTGTACTCTACTCTAGGTAATAAAAAGAAAACAATCTAGGGCCAGAGCAGGTAGATGAGAGTGTCTCTTGTCACTCCCTGTTGAGGATCTTGCACAAATTTCCACTGGAACTTGGCACAGCACGCCTTTGCTCTTGCCTAATGATGCAAATTATTAAAATGCTTTCTCTCCACAACCTGTTTCATTGCGTTTCCTTCCAGAAATAATTGAGGAATCTTTTTATGTTTTCAATTAGCTGCTTCACCCTCCTCTCTCCCCGTTCTTCCTCGCCAGTTGACATTCCTTCTAATTGCCAAAGATTCAGGCTTTTCTTGGAAATGTTGCGGGGCATCACAATAGCAGTCGCTTTATTTTCCCCGTCAATCTTCTACAATGGAAAGAAGGAGTGAGAGGGAGTTTACAAATAATTACTTGAAGAATAAAAGCTTTAATTTTTTCCCGTTTCTGCATCAAAAATAGTGCATACATATTCCTCTCAGGGAGTAATTACACTGAATGTTGACACAGTTATATTTTTGTTGTTTTCATGTATCTCTGGGAATCCTGCAGAGAGCCTCCTAAAATAATCCCTCATGTTAGCTTTTCATTACCTAAGTAAAAGTTTGATACCTAGCAATAGACTTATTCTGGGGAGTTGCATAATGCTGTTTAGATCAATGCTGTCTGTGTCTCACCATGAGACAAACAGCCACAAGGCGGTTTTTTTGTTTCTTTTGGCACTGATGCCTTGGTGCTCTGGCTGAGAGATAATGGCACCGTTTTATAGACCAAGAAAGTCCATGTTCCATAGATTGGTGAATGAAGATGGCATCAGATGTTTTCCCCACTCACTGATTAGGTTAAGGCACTAAAAGCTACTTAGTTTGGGTTATCAAAAGATTTTGGTTTGGGGCATTGACAGTCGTGTTTCCCTCATACATCAGGGGCCAGCACAACAGGCTTCCTTGTGTATAACTGGCATCTCTCAGTTATGCACAATTTGCCTGAACTTGTCCTCTGCTAATAAAAACTTGGGTTTAACTTCTTTAAGGGCCTCATTTTTCCCCCAACTTGCATTCTTGGAAGATCCAGCCCTCCCCTGCCGTTTGTCTCTAATGCAATATCATTTCCCTAATCATCTCCCTCATATGCAGCTTAGCCATAACACAGTAGGGAGTAGGGCAGATTTTCCATAACTTAAACGTTGCTTGTTTGGCCTCTGCGGAGTATTTCCCATCTATCATAACAGCTCTGAGTGAGATAGATTCATCTCTTCTACCTGGATACTGAATTTGACTGACAGGTTTCCCCACCATTCACCAAATGAAAGATGGAAGTAGCTACTATGACATCACCCATGAGTTTGTGAAGTCTTGTTATAAAGACTTGAGATGAATGTCTTTGTCGTTAACTTCTTTGTGTTTTGAAAACAAATTTGGAGTGTGCCTATGTACTCATTCTTACACAGCACACCTCAGATAATCCTCATTTATGACACTTAAATATAATGAAATAGAAATAATGAATGAAACAAAGTCCAAAAATATGTCAGGAAACTGTTGATAGAGGTCAGGGGCAACGGCTTTTTCCCCATAGACTCCTGTAAGGCCCTAAACCACAGGTGTCGCCCCCTGGTGGACGCTGAAGGAGCTTCTATGTTGGCTTAACCTTTCACACCCAGAGGCCATCGTTCATACCTCTATGATCTCCCAATCAAGGCTCTGTGGGCCATTCTAACTTTATCTTAATGAAAACTAAATCTGTCAGAAATTATATTACACATTAGATATGCACATGCACCGAGCCTGTTTTCTGTGAATCCCTCTTCACACAAATCCAGTCTCCCTCATGTGAAAGAATGGTTAGTTCTGCCAGTGACAATTAAAACGCAAACCCAAATACCCTGAATGACATTTGCAGAAGTGTCGACTATAAATTCTATCAAAAAATGTTTTATATGTTAACAAACTTGCAAATTATAACTTGTAAAAAGCTGTTTAGCATTTCTAAGACACCATGCACATTGCCATTCATTCATTCAATTATTTGTTTCCCCCCAATCCTCCCTCAGATGAAGACTTATTGGATAATTTAAATGTTCCCCATGCTGCTGCCCCAGTGCTGATAACGAAATTAACCACTCTGGATGGACAGTGGGCTTGTGTCACTGTAAAATAGCCTTTGTAGACCCTCTGTACGGGCTCCATATTATTTTGTCTTTATAGAAAAGTAAGACGACTCTAATAAAACCTTTTTATGGAGTTTCTCACTGCACTGGGGTTGATCTGTGATTTCTTCCACGGTTGGAGGCTTTTAAATCTGCACTCTGAGACTGCAACAATTTGTTTGAACCCTTGTGGAAAGAAGAAACAAGTTGTAACACTACACAGACGGATTAACACATTAAATTGATTGTGGACTCATTCAGCAGTTGTGGAGCAACATAATCAATGTTTTGTTTCCATTAGTATATCCAGTATATGCATCTATATGATTATTGCCTTTAAAATCTGTGACTACTCTAATAGTGTTTTTCTTCCAGCTTTTCCCTTTAGTGCCTGCTATAGTTGATTATCTGCCTCGGTCTCACCCCATTGCCAGCATGCTGCTCTATCACACCATCTCTTCGCATGTCCTCCTTCACTACATCTATGAACTTCCTCTAAGGGTTTCCTCTTTTCCTTCTGCCTGACAGCTCTATATTCAACATCCTTTGTCCAGCATATTCACTATCCCTCCTCTGCACATGTCCAAACCACCTCAGCCTTGCCTCTCTAAGTTTGTCTCCAAACTTCTCAACCTGAGCCGTCCCTCTGATGAACTCATTTCTAATCCTGTCCATCCTGATCACTCATAATGAAAATCAGCTCTGCCACCTCTGGGTCAGCCTCCTGTCTTTTTGTTATTGCCACCATCTCCAAACCATACATCATAGTAGGTCTCACTACCACCCTGTGAACCTTCCCACTTGCTCTTGTTGGTATCCTGCTGTCACAAGTCACCACTGACACTCATCTCCAGCCTCTCTACCCTGCCTGCACTCTCTCTTCGCCTCCTCCTTGCACAGTCCATTGCTTTGGATAAAAATACAGTATTTATTTAAAAAGAAAGGATAATAATCTAACAAAACTATAGATAAAATAAAGGCTACACACGGGGCACAAGAAAGTCAGGTTTACACAAGAAAAAATAATAAAATACCAACCACTGCTTGCTGTTTGCTTGTGCTTGTGTTTTTGTTTAATAGATAATTTGCCTGTAAATAATAGTATAGTATAGTATAGAACCAGTATTTCACTGAAGCTGTGCACTAGTTTTTTATCGAATGTTTGCAAAATATATAGATGATAACAGCATCCAACAACCAATCCAGTTATGTTCACAAGGAAAGCAAAGGAGCATTACAGTATGCTGGAAGAGCATGAAAAACTAGTGTTACCTCATTCTTACAGACACACAACACTCCATAATGACAAAATGAAAAACGTTTGCTTGAAATACTTGCAAATTAATTAAAAATAAAAAACAAATATATAAGATGTACGTAAGCCTTTGCCTTGACACTCAAAATTGAGTTCAGGTGCATCGTCTGTCAGATAGCTCTACAAATTGATTGAATCCATCTGTGGTAAATCCAGTTCACTAGACATGATTAGGAAAGGCTCACAGCTGTATATATAAGGTCACACATTTGAAGTCTAATTGTCTGTAGACCTCCAAGACAGGATTGTATGGAGGCCAAGATCTGGTGAAAGGTATAGAAAAACTTTTGCAGCATTGAAAGTCCTAATGAGCACAGTGGCCTCCATCATCTGTAAATGAAAAAGTTTGGAAACCACTTGGACCCTTCCTACTGCTGGCTGCCCGGCCAATCTGAATGACTGGGATTAAAGAGCCTCAGTCAAAAACAAAGCTAACAAAGCTCTTGGATTGCTCTTCAGAGAGGGGAACCGAACCTTTGCCACATGGAAGCCAGTCCACCTGGAATTTGCCAAAAGACATGAGAAACCAAATATCTAGTTTGATGAAACAGAGACTGAACTCTTGGCATGAATGCCAAGCGTCATGTCTGGAAACCAGGTACCGTATCATCACCTGACCTGTTCCAGTACTTCATCCATCCATGGTGTGGGGATGTTTTTCAGCAGCAGGAACTGGGAGACTAGTGAGGCTCGAGTTAAAGATGAATGCAGCAATGTACAGCAACATTCTTGGGGATAACCTACTCCAGAGAGCTCTGAACCTTCGACTAGAACCAAGGTTCATTGTCCAACAGGACAGAAACTGAAAGCACACAGCCAAGATAACAAAGGAGTGGCTTTGTGACCATCAGTGTCCTTGAGTGGCCCAGCCAGAGCCCAGATCTGAACCCAGTTGAACATCTCTGGATGCACCAGCGCACAAGTGCTCCCCATCCAATCTTATGGAGCTTCTGCGAAGAAGAATCAGAGAAACTGCACACAAACAGGTGTGCTAAGCTTGTAGCATCATGATCAAAAAGACTTCAGGCTATAATTGCTGTCAACGAGCAAAGGCTGTGGATACGAATGTACCAAGTTATATTTATTTTTCATTTTTAACAAACTTAGAAGAATTTTAAATGATTTCTGCTTTGTCATTATGGGATACTGAGTAAAAGTTTGAAGAAAAAAATGAATATGATCCATTTTGGAATAAGGCCTTAACATGACAAAATGTGGATCAAATGAAGCACTGCGAATGCTTTCCGGATGCACTGTACTTCCCCTGGCCTTTGTTTAATTGCATCCTGTGCTGCTCTTCACTGGGCATCTTTCTTCTCCCGCTCATCTTTTTCTATTCTTAAGTCAAGCAGGCTGAGCAGCAGGGATGACAACTGCTGACTGAAACATTCATAATAAGAAAGAAGCAGTTAGAACATTATAAATCTCTTTGACTTCAAGTTTACCACACCAGTCTGTTCCTGCCGACTCTGTGGCATCAGTGGTGCAATGCAACTAAGAAAGCTATGAAATTAAAGGTATTTTTATATGTCTGCTTTATTACATTTGAGAAGAAAATGTTGGAGATTATTTTTTTAACCAATTAAAATTCATTAGCATATTCATAATATAATATTTTTGGCTCCTTTTTAGCTTGGAGATGGTCCCCAGCTGTGTCTGTCTGCTGCTTGCCTTCTTTTATTATTGAAGACAGTAGTTAAACACTTTAATAAACTGTAACGTTTCCTGACAGAATGCTAACACTAACTGTAAAGCTTAATAAAGATGAAGGAAACTGTAGTAAAAACATCAGTTATAGCGGTCTAATTTTAGGCAAACCAACAGGCCCTGAAGTAAAAACTGTATTTGTGACTGTAATTAATAAAGCAAACACATATAGAACCCCAGTGGGAAAAGCACTGAGCTACACATGCCATAATAAAATCTAACTACGAGTAGTTTACTGTACATCCTCTATAGTCCCAGTTGGTGAGAATAAATTCACCCTTCTGTCTCCTGCAGTGTCCTGATGGAGGTGAAAACTAGGCTAACCTTCCTGGCATTATCCCCTGGGAGGAAGTGGCAGATGTACAGAACCCTACTTGCCCTCCCCAGCACAAATGAAGCACACATACACACTCACACACTTCTAACCCAAAAGCTCTCCAGGGTTCTGTCTCAAGCCGAGCCAAATACCCAAGCTAGGGTAATCCCAAGGGAGCTCAACTCCACCAGCGGCTCTCCCTTCAAATCCGTGTGGGTCAGAAAATCCAAAGAGAGACTGCTGAACCTCTGGAGAAAGAGGGAGAGGGGGGGAGGCTTTTGCTTTGTTCACCCTCCTATATAGCACTGCTACTCCTGAGGAGAAAGTAAGGATAGCAGAGGGAGCCTGGCCAGCTATGCGCACCCTCCGAACCTTTGAAAAAAGAGACACATTGCATATACAGGCCTCTGTGGCCTCTCTCCTGGGGTTCAGCAGCACATCACAGATGTTTACCATTAGAGATCCATCAGCCATGATTATGCCACACAAGTGAACTGGAAGGAAAATCAACACTCACAGCATCCTGGAAGTACAACAATCAATTACACACTAATCCCATAAATCGCTCCAGTCTTCTGATCAGAAACAAGGCTTCAAGGTTCGCTTTTAAACATGGCAGCATTGTGCTGGATGCCTGGTGCTGAGATAGAAAAGCAAGAAACACATCAATGAGCCATAATGTTAAACAGCTGTCAAAGAAGCTAAAATGGAAAAAGTCAAAGTTACAATTACAATAAGCCAAGCTGGTTCCCACCCCCAAAGATGGTTTTTGCCTTCCTTAAAAGCAAAATCGTCAGGATTATGGTAAAAATATTTTGGCTTTTTAAAAAATTATTTATTCATCCACTGACTATTATCCATCCATCCTTCCATCCATCTTCTGATGTGTATCCAGGATGTGGCAGCAGCAGCCTTGAACAGATATGCCCAGGTCAGTGCGGCCAACTCATCCAGCTCTTCAACACTCAACTGGCTGCTTTCTACGCGAATGGCTCTACTTTAAAGGGGACATGAAACGCTATTCATATAAAGGTCAGTTTCCACCATTGACCCCTGCTCTCAAAAACTGACATAGATGTAACTCTAACTTTAAACACTTATTTCTTAAATCCAGCTTCACAGACAAAGTTTTAAAAACATGTTTAGCGCCATCTTCTATGGGTACAGAACGTGACGTCATGCGCTTGGCTGGTTGGTTGTGGCTAATAGGCTTACAATAGTTTATGCTAACTAATGACAGAATCGATAACTCAGAGGAAAATAACGACACTAAAACTAAGAATCTGTTTAAGGAAATCACTTTTGGGCGTTCCCTGGCAGCAACAATGACTTTTATGTTAACACGCAAGGATACACCGTCCACTTTCACTCTCTCTCTTTAGCAGTAAGTTTCTGTTTGTTTGGCTAGATAAGATAACTCTTTATTGATAAGATGCACTCAAACAGGAAAATGTAGCTGTTAGTCATAATGTTTGGGTTTGTAAAGCACTTATAAATGAGGACTGTGTATAGATGGTGTATATTAGCCTTTATATGTGTAGCATTTCATGTCCCCTTCAGTTATTTTGGTCACTACATAGAGCTTGCAACCATAGGTGTGGGTGGGGAAATAGACTGATAAATTGACAGATCATTGTTTATGTTTGTTGCAAATATTCAGCGCACTGCAGATGGTGCAGCAATCTGTCTGTCTCCAGGTTCCTTCTTCCCCCAGATACTTAAACACCTCCACTTGGGGCAGAAACTCATTCTCAACTCAATGTGGGCACCCCACGCCTTTCCAAGTGAGAACCATGGCCTCAGACTCGGAAGTGCTAATTCTTATCTCAGCAGCTTCACACTTGGCTGCAAACCTTGATGAAGCCAACAGAACAGCAACAAGAGTGAGATCCTAAGACCAACAAACCCTAGACTTTAGACATTCTGTCCATGAATATTATGAATAGAATTGATGAAAAAGGGCAACCCTGCATAAAATCAGTTTTTGTTTACCAAAATATCCTGAAGTAACGGGAAAACATTTTCCTTATCAAGAAAACCACTGTAAAGGCGCTGTAAAAGGAATCAGAAAAAAAATAGCCAGGAACTCAACACATGTAGCCATGTTAAATTGGTGTTTTGTGGTGCATAACATACACAGAAATAATTTTTGGTTGAATATAAAAAGAGTAAAGCAGTTTTATTCCTTGTACCTCATCCCATATTTTGATCGGTTCCTGGACAGGATCATTCTGACCAACAATGCAGCAATAATGTTTAAAATTTACAGGGATATTAAAAGTAAAAGCCTTCATACGCCAAAGAAAAATTAGCCTCCCAAAATGGAAATATGCATGACTGAATCAGCTTTGGGGAGTAGCTCCTAAAGACCGAGTCAATATGATTTGCAGTCATGAAATATTTACATCCAATATCCACATACAAGCTGTGAACTGATGGAGTGGCCTAATAACACCTCATTCCTCGATCCCCCTGTGCAAAGCAGCCAAAGGTCAACATCTGCTCTCACCAGTTTGGAAAACACTGGGATGCACAGGATGACTGGGAGGAGGGAATGCTGTCATTAACTGGAAACCAGAATCAGAATTGTAATCACTTCATTTGAGCGCTCTGGCAAATGGATCGATGTCAGTGGTGGGGATAGTGTTGCAGGAGTACATGAACAATCTGCAGATGGATACTTAATGTATAGCCTGCTTATCAACAATCCTGCAGGATCATATTATATACATTTTAATAAACTGACATTAGATCTACAGAAATAAAACATTTACTATAAAATTCATCAGTATTTGTTTAATGAAATGAGTAAATCACATCACATTATCCGAAAAATGGTGAGTGAAACCCACATCCTTTAAATCTAAAACACTAGTCATACATCATTTTTCTCCATTTTTCTCTTTCCAGTAATGAAATGGAAGACTTGCTTTATTCTTAATAAAAAAAATAAATCTTTTCTTTCTGGTTAAGAATGTCTAATATACATCACCAGTTAAATAGAAAATTACATCTTCCTTTTCAAATCTACTCCATGTCTTTGAAACTGATTTCATTGCAATGAACAAAAATGCTAGATTAAAAGAAGAACTGTAAAAAAATTAATGAAATGTACAAATATTTGTATACAAGGTTAGCGGTACTATGAAACTCACAGTGTACATATTTTTAACACTATGCATGTCTAAAGAGATATTATGAGTAACAACACTGTTTCAGCCTCAGCTCGTCATCAGATGTCACTCATATGGTCAATCGGTGAGGCTTTATAACAAACGTGTGTCTAAAATACACTCATAAGATCGAGGTTTATTTTTACAGGCAAATCTTTGCCTTTGTTTCCCCCATCTGCCTGGGTTGGCAGTTATATTCAGTATGTCTGATCCACCATGTAACATTTATTCCAGTACAATTTTAGATATTGGATTTGATTTGCATCCTCATGTGCGCAGCATGTATGGATCAGTCTGCGTGGCATCTCGCATTTCACACATCTCATCTTTGTGGAGGAGAGAGACGGTTCCCGCGGTGAGACGCAGCAGCTTCTGCCAGGGGTCCACACACCCGTATCATAAATACACAAACACACCGGAGCACAAACACACAGTCGCTCAGTCATGCTGAGATACGTGGAGCAGACTGACGGTGTTTAGCTAAGGAAGAAAAAAGGCCATTCAGTCTATTTGCTTGTTGATTGACAGGTTGTTGCATATCAGTTCTGTGGTGCTGACAGCTAAACATCAGCAGACTAACGGTAGAATCGGGTTATGATCAAACCCTAAAAATCTCAGCTTGTGCCATATCAAGTCTGATCTCTTCTGATTCGTCACCTGCAGGACCAACGCAGAACTCCTCTCTGAGCATCCGAATTATTCATCACACCAACACCAGACGATCCACTGGAAAATGGGAACCAAGAGAATGGTAACTAACTGTCAAGAAAGAAATTTGTGCAACCCTTTTTTCTGTCTCCTAAAGCTGAAAAACAAACCAACACATCAATCTTGCATGAGTTGTTGATGGATTTTGGACACCTTTTCAGGGAGATTTTGTTTGTCATTTGAATTTGTGCCATTGTTGTTTTACAGCCGGACCTTATCAACAATTTACAGCGCCTCTGCGGGTCTCTTTTCTCTTCTCTCTTCAAACTATGACAAACTTCATGTGACAGTTGTGTTTGCAGTGCAACACTGATCCAATATAGAAAAGTGTGAGGCTTCCAAACCTAATTTGCTGTATATGTTACCCCGGTGGCTCACTTGTTTCTTGTGCTAACCGACGATTTTGATTTATTTTCCGGCTACACAGCCATGACTCACATTTCACACCGCAAATTTCAAATTTTCCTTAAACTGTGAAAACACTGGATGTTTTTCATTTGTTATTAATATGTACCTTGAAACTTTTTATTGTGTATTTTTTTTAAAGCTTCATCACTCGGTGAAGAAGAGCTTGATTTGACAGGTTCTGCACAGAGGCTTCTAACAGTAACAAGGAGCTGAATCAAGAATCAGACAGCCAGGACCGGCAGCCACTGCACATGTCCATCACAGAGAAAATGGCAGCTGGCCCAAAAAGCCGCCATCAAAACGCCAGCCGGTCCCCAAGCATGCAACTGTCACAAGGAAAGAACTACAGCTGACAATTAGGAAGCAATCGTCATTCCCAAATCATTCTCATATGAGATTAGCCAGCGGTCCAGAAACAGAGGATGGATTTTAACCAATCATGTTCAATCATTATCGCTCACTGATGCTTCGCAGAAACTTTAACCACCTGTCAATCCCGGAGATTTGGTCATCAACCACGACACGCTAGGGGCATCTGGCACATCCTCAGTGCTTCCTCCATGTGACTTTCAGGGAAACTGCAATGTCCCTGCACAGCGGGCAAACCAGCGGGGAGATGTATGATGTCATTTAATACCAGCCTGATCTCTGCACATCTGCATTAACTCACAGAAGATGTGAGAATTTGAACGAACAGCTTTATGTTGCTCAGCATGTTTTCTGTCTGGATTGATGATGCCCGATGCAGTGTTGTGTCAAAATACTGGATTTTATGACGACAGTCAACATAAATCTCTACAGTGGAGTGCATCTGCAGCTACTGGTGACGAGTGCCACAGCACACAAGTTGTGGTAGGAGCAGCAAACTTCACAATATTCATGCCAATCAAAGAAATGTTGATTTAGAGTTTTTAGTTTTCAGTTGTTGCTCATTTGCAAGCTGCTTTGGAATATACCTCCACCCCAGGTCCTTCTGTTCACACTGTGCCAGACTTAATTAGTATCAAATCTGCTCACACCAATATCTTCCCTTTTCAGTATGTGAGTTTTGCCTCTGCTCTCTGAGCCATAATATAAAATGTAATAAATTAAAATAGCTTTCTGTATACAGAACTTCAACAGAAGCTCTGACGACAAAAGCCAGATCACTTTTGTTTGCGAGCCGAGACCTTGGAATAACCAGCCGAGCCCCTTTCACCAATCTAAGTAAACACCCAGGCACACAAGGGATTAATGTTATTAATTTATGGGATAAGCTCATTGAAAGCTTTGAAATTCATTTAATAACAGTTTAAAATCCTAGTGTACGTTTGTCACGGCAGGAGTTATGTGGTGATGTTTCTTGGTGCAAGTTGAAATCTAAACATCTGAATCAGCTGAAGTCGGTCAAGTGAGCTTTAACTGATGATGTGGTGAAAATCATTCCAGGTTGAATGAAGACTGACTGGATGACATTTTAAAAAATTTTAAAATTACTGGAGAGGAAAACAACAATTTTCTTTTGACTGTAGTAGTCCGGCATGAATACAAGACACATAATACAATCAATCTCCAGATTCTAATTGATACTCTCTGACCACTCCAAACTCTCTGCTCTAATAAAGGCTTTCGGTTGCTTCTGACTTTGTTGCATTGTAAGATCTTAAAATAAATAGAGCATGCAATGTTATGAAAATGTATGAGCTGAGCTGAGAACTTCTTGCATTGTTTTATTCAGAGAAAGTTTGTGAAGCCTGAAGAGGGAACCCTCTAACACCCCTAACACAGGACACGAAACAAAACAAACCTTCAAAGGAAAACTGCAAACAATCAAAACGACACAAATACTAATAATGGAGACAAGGAAACACTCGAGGAAGAAGAGATACATTTAGGGCGCTAAATCCACAGGAAATAACAATCTCAAAATAAAAACTGTGGTTTCATACACAAGTTGAAGGGAAATAACTCTAGAAAATGTAAGGTAAAAGGTAAAAACTCTAATTCAGTGAGTAGCTGCTGTACAACTGTAACAACCAAATAAATAACCTTGGGCTCTGTGAATAAGACACTTGAGAGATTTTTTCAAATACAATACATCTTTTTAAACTAGTGAGTAAAAATGAACCTTTTAACAAAGAATCAGTGCCACTGATATTGAACCCGTCACCTGCAGCGCTACTAAAGTGAAGAACAATTTGTAGTAGTTAGTAATAGAAAGCCTCGCCAGTGAGTCCACCATGATCTGCAACTTTCTCCAAATAGTGTAATATTGTGTTTCAAACAGTGATTCAACCTTTTGCAAGGTTAGAGGGTTAAATGAGATTCTATAAGAAGGATAGTGAGGACAGGCACAGGATGTACCAAGCACGCAGAAACAGTTGCAGGGCCTTTTACTGTAGAACGCCAAAAACACAAGCTTGCAAGCAGGAAAAATGAAATGATAAAGTAAAACTGAGACTGCTGGAACAAACAAAGCAAAGGCAAAAACCAGGTTGGGGAGAGCAAGTAAGCTGTGTGCTGTATAAGGCAGCAGGTGAAGTGGGCGTGGCGACAGATGACTAACAACACAATGAACGTGCAAAAACGTGGTGGAGTGATACATGAGCTGAAAGTCAAGCTCACAGAGAAACTGTAGCACATGGTTGGTGTTATCTTACATATTTTTCTTATTGTCAGTAACTGTCATTATATAGCAAGAGTGTCATGTAGTTTCAGGACTTTCCAAGTCACAAATACAATGTCCTGAAAAGTTTCCATAATATTCAGAACACTGCAGGGAGCAATTCCAAGAGGAGAAGATGATGCATTTGATATATGGCAGCTCAATGAGGTGGTTTTTATTTCTTTTTGGACACTACAGCTCTATCGCATACACATTGGATTAACATAGAGTGGCAGGAGGTGGAACAGTTTGTTACCAGGTATTGTTGTGTGATACAGAAGCTCAGTGAATGTGACTTGTAAAGCGCCGTGAGTGCTTGATTATCACTAAGAGTAAAAGAAGCGCTGGAGAAATGCAGTCCATTTATTTGCTAGAAGAATACATGAGTTATTGATTTGGGTCCTTTCATAGGATTTTGTTGACAGCCATATGCTTCAGCTGAGAGGGCCTTTGACGGCAGAAAACCAGAGGTTATTAGGCATCTTCAGATCTCATTTATTAAGGTACTGAAATGGTAAAACTAAAAAAATAACATTTTGTTACAAGAATCATTCAACACTCGTGTGAAAAAGAAAGTATGCCCTGTTTCAAGTCTCAGGTTTTATGTTTCAGGACATAATAAAAACTGTCATCTGGTCCTTCAGGTTCTAAAATTACTTAAATGCAACCTCAGATGAACAACAACACATGACATATTACACCATGCCATTATTTCTTAACAAAAACACAGAAGCCAAAATGCAGAAGTGTGAAAAACTAGCTTGTAGAAACACCTTTAGCAGCAATAAATTACAGTGATCACTTTCTGTATGACTTTTTCAGTCTCTCACGTTATGAAGGAATTCTAGTTGACTACTTGTCACAATGTTTCTTCAGTTAAGTGAGGTTTGTTTATTGAGTTAATTAAGGCTCCTGTTTATGCACAGCTCTCCTAAGGCTCTTTCAGTCAGGTTGTTGTCTGAACTTTGATGGGGTCACTGCATCAAGTTTTTTTTAAATCAGCTATGCTGTTGTATATTTGCTGATGTGAGTTCATGGTCATCTTACTGATTGCGTACTATGCAGCTACGCAACAAGCCCAAATCATCACCCATTGACCACTGTGCTTGACAGCTGGTATTAGTGTTTATGCTTATATGCTGATATGCACTGTGGCCAGAACCTTCAATTTGGTCTCATCTTTACAAAGATGTTGAAGTTTTGCGATTTATTCAAGTACAGCTTTGCAAACCTAAGTTGTGTTGCTATGTTCTTGAGCATGTCTCCTAGGAAACCTTCCAACCAAGCCATCTTTGGTCAGTTTTCGTATTATTGTACTGTTATGGACTTTAAGAAGCTAAGTGAGGTTTGTAGAGTTGTGGGTTTTTTGCAGGTTCTTTGAGTATTGCACAGTCTGACCTTGGGATAAATTTGCTAAGAAGGTTGCAGACTGTCTTGATTATTTTCCACTTAAGAATAATCTTGATGAGCAGCAACAATCATTGTTGTCTGCCCTGTTTTTGTTTTTTTTTGCATTTTGTTAATACATACCTGAATACTCCAGAACTACAAACTGCAAAAACGTCTGATTTTACAGAGGTGCACACTCTTGCTGATGATCAGGTGCATTTGATTAGCAGCACCTGGCTGCTACTTTTAATTCCTATGGAAGCAGTAGGGGTGTATTTAGTTTTTCACACATCGCTTCTACTTTTGGATTATTTTGCATGAAACAACACTGTTAAATATCATGTGTTCCTATTCATCTGAGGTTAAATCATTATAAATCCTATTTTATTATATGCACACTAAAGGTGTACTGTCTTTTTCACATGAGTCTATATAAATCTCAAGTAACACATCCGACACACTTATGTATATATATATAAAATATGCTTATTTTACAGTTTCTTATTTTGCAGAAAGTCTCTGCCTTCCATTTCATATCTAGAGTACAGTATTTTGAGACAAGTTAGACAGACTCCACAGGTCAGGGTTAGGAAAAAATGTCAGCAACAGTGTGAGAAAGATATAGAAAATAACCCGCTCTGCCCTATATTTAATGACTCCTCTCTTTGACACTTTCTGTTTCTGAAACTCTGACAGCTTGCAACAGCATCATCTTCATTTTGCCTTTTTTCTATTGCCTTTATTCTTTATCCATCTATATATCTATTATCTATCTATCTAGGTCTTACTTCTGTTCCATCGCCGTCTCTGTCTTCCACGCTGCTCTAATTGTTTTCCCACCTCACTCTCCGGGGATGTGTAGGCATGGCCTTGTTATCCCGGCTGATCGATGTGATTTATAGGTTTAGGGAGCGAGACATGCAAACTTTCTCATCTCCCGGGGATAAACCGGGGAAATCAATCACATGCTTTCACTTTGTGTGGGCCAATCCAGACCTGAAAACTACTTTCTCCAAAGACCATCAGGGAAGCTTTTCAAATCAAGCTCTTTTCTTATCCCAAATACTCAATTTAATACTCATACTCCCAGCTCGGTTTTGTTTTCCTTTTTTATGCACATCTGCTAAAAATACACGTTTATTCGCTTACGACTGAAGCACATTTTTTTTCCAAAGTTACCATTTTCTGATTGTCTCTACAGTTCCGCTGCTTAATATCCTTATACAACTGTACTTTGTGCTAATTTGCTATGATGCAGTTGGCCTTCCTAACATTATTGCTCTGGCCCTCATGAGGACAGCAGAATGTAAAATACTGTAGCTGTGGAGAAATAAATCCACCAAGGTCTGAAGATAACTGCTGTCATTTTTTTTATCAAACATTTTTTCTTTAAGGAGCTCGGCTTCATTAGAGAAAAAAAAGGAGCATCACAACTGAGTCAGGCACACATTGACTGTAGATTTGCAGCTTGTTTTTTTTATCGATCTTACACATGACTCAAGCTGGCTGATAAAGGCTTCAGGATACAACCGTACTATCACATACTGTATTGGATTAAAGATGCTGGGATTTTTTTTTAAGTCTCTCTTGTCCTCGATAATGCATCACACTGAGTACCTGTCAGAAAGGTATGTCAGATAAGCCACTGGATCAATACCAAACAGTTAAGCATTCAGAATCAGCCTTTGGGCTCAGCAGAAGAGTCGTAATGTTTGATGCACATATTATAAAAAAGAAAACATCTCCATCAAACTCAGCAAACACTTTAAAGAATATTAAGAAATAGGAGACAGAAGGATGAATATATGTCAGTCTGATTTCAGTCTGCTGTATATTTTATTTTTGCCAATGCATCTGCAGTACAATACAGTAAATTTCTCAGTATGGTTTTGGTGAGGCAGAAAGAGGAGCAAACAGCACATAAGAGAGCAGGCATCAGAGACCAACAGCCATGATTAAGTCGGGCATAGCATAAAAACGAGATGACGATCTGGTGGGCTCCAAATTTGCTTGCAGGCTGTGAGTGCTTAAATACTTGACATTTGCCAGTTGGAAGTGTAGAATAACTTTGGCTTTGTGGCCTGCTTAAATTTTTATCCTGGCTGATTATGCCTCAAATGAGGAGAAAATCTATATTATTCTTTTCACATTTTACTTTTGGGACCATTTGTAAATTTGAAAAATACCAAATATTGACATTCAAGCTTGTCAGAATATGGCCCATGGTTCATGTGTCTATATATAAGCCAGGCTTTAATAATAATAATAATAATTTCGGGAACTAAGCAGAGCCGAGACTTTAGTCCTTCCATAAGCAACAAGTACTTGTTTGAGTAATGCTGCTTTATTTGAGCTTTTCCAGGTTTAAAACAGTGCAATCCACACAGCATCAAACACGAGACATAGTTAAGTGGAATATATGGTCCAGTAAAGCCAGTGGGTTCGCTGTCCACTCCACTCCAGGGCCTGTCCACCTGCCTGCAGTGAGGTCTGTTGTCAGATGGAGGCCGTGTAGAAGTACGACCGGTCTTCGAGTCACTTTGCTCGAGGTGTATAACACACAAATAGATGAAGTGAAACTGAGAGATAACAACAATGAAAAGTGTCACTGCAGTCGTCATGCTTTGTTTTATCAACTTTGAAGATATTCGAAGGTCGTGGAGACCAAAATAGGGCTAAAACTAAAGTTTCTGTGGGCTTCTGTGTGAACAGGAAATTAGATATTATAAGTTTATAAGATTCTGCTGCCCTGAAGTAAACAAAAATAAATTCTTCTTCAATAAATCAAACACTTTTTGTCATGGGGTATATCTGCTTTTTCAAAATGCTTTCACAATTAACTTTGGTTTTCAAGCCATCTCCTGCTTGTCGTTTCTCTCTTTTGAGACATCATTGATTCTCCAACATGCACTTTCACTTTGTTCTCGCTTGTTTGTTACATCTGCACGTTGGTGGTAATGGCTTGTTATAATAGCTTTTGATGCCATGCAATTGATCAGTCGAACTAGGATTTATGTCCTATTCAGATCGAGTGGGATGGATGGTAGAGATGGAAAGGATTTCCATGTTGTTTGTCTAAACATTATATACTATGTGTTGTGCACAGACAATACATCAGTTTGGATATACCAACAACAACAAATTTGATGTGAGGCACTCGCAGTGTTTGGTTTCAGGTATTTGCATTGCATTACATGCCACATTGGACACTTTGAAGGAAAAATTTGCTTTTTAACTTAAGGAAACAACATTTACAAGTCAAAACCTGCTGGAACTACCGTGACTTCAATGTAAGGTATTATCTTCAGATAATGGTTCCAGGAAGTTATCCATAAAACAATGCATATAACACATGAGCTGCAGCAGAACCCTGCAGTGTCTGCATGTAATTAATTTGCTCCTGCTAGAATTGTGTGTCAGAACACCAGTAAGCTTAAACATTGTGAAAATTCACAGACAATGTGAATAATGTTGATTATCTCTAGAGAATACCAAAGTCAACTTCCTTGTATTAATCTTTTTGTTGGAGAAAAAGTCAGGTTTAAAGGCCTGAAAGTGAAATTTTGATGGCCAGACTACTGAGGGAAGCATCTGTGAAACTAGTGAGACTCATGGTGACAGTAGCCCAATGAGAGAAAAACTGATGACAGGGTGTTACAGGACCTAGAGGATTTGCTGCTACCATCTGGTTGACCAACAGGACATGGAATACTGCAAATGTTTTGTCAGATGGTGCTGACATCTCATAAGGTGTTCTCTGGCATCTGTCCCTCGACACAACAACCAAAGAAATGTCAAGAAACCGCTCCTCGGCATTAAAAGGCTGGAGAGGTGGCATTGAAGTAATTTGCATGTTTTGTGTTTTGCACTTTGTCTTGCTTTTTTTTTCACTTCCTTTTTACTGTCACAGTAAGGATTAGGCATTAGGCACCAAAAAATTGCTGTTGGTTTTGGAAAGGATTTTGAATTGTTTTGTTTTTTGTTTTTTTTGTTTAGTTTGTTCAAACATCCACCCATTGTGATTAAATGTGATGCTAAGGGTTCTTTTTTTGTAAACATTGATTTCTGATGAGTTGGACGTGAGAAATCTATCTCGGTATTACCAAAAACAACATTTTACACTTTAGGAATGAGGGTGGGCTGGATTGCCAGTTACCACAGGCAATCAATAGGTATTGTTCGTTGTCATGTTGAATACTCATACTACATATGGCCAAAGTTTCAAAGAATAAGGTCTCAGATGGTTTTTTTGCTAATACATCTACAGGAATAAACAGTGTAATTGGCAGTGTGGTTCTATTCTGGGGTCTAGCATGAAACACATGATGCAAGGAGGTTGTTGACACCAATAATCCAATTAAACAACGTTAATTCTGTTAATCTGGATGCAATGGTTTCAGTAGGAGAAACATTTTATCACTTGTCCAAGTGACCTCTTCAGTCATCTGACTTATGGTTACAATCAAAACCAGCACCATTGCATCACCTGTGCTTCTTAAATTGCAACCCATTGCAATGCAACCACCATTACATTGCATGAGGCAGGAAGAGTATCAAAGACCAGCGGAGAACAGATAAGGTATCAGAAACCTACAACACTAATGCTGATTAAGTCAGGTGGAGTACGAAAAGAAGAAGGTGAAGCTCAGCTGGGTTGCAAAGTGGCTTGTAGGCTTAGAAAGCTTAACTTGGCCACCGTTCTACAGGTATGAACTACAGAATAAATTTTTTTAGACTAGTTTTAGAGTTTTGTTTTTTACGCTTGTGTCTATATAATGTCAGAGAGAAAATCCTTAATATGGTCATTCCCAGGCTACCAAGGAGAAGTGGAGAGGTCAGCTTAAATAGAAAGGAGCTAAAATGTCTGGCTTCAGGCAATTAATCAGCCGAGGAACTTCACCAAGGCTTAGTAGACAATAAACAAGATGATAAATGATTGCTTTAAGCTGGGACTCATGCAAAGCCACCCTAGAACAAAAATATAGATATAAAAATAAGCACGTCTCCTTTTTTGTTACTTAGCTAGTGTAGTGAAGTAGATTTTGGGTTGGGATGTTACATGATGTCCCTAAACGCACCACTGACATCCACACCTGTCAGCCGACAATTACCTGGCTATAAGAAACAGCTGCGCTTCACTACTGGGAGAAGGCATTTGGCAGTCTTGGCAATCTAAGGTGGCTGCAGCACTAGGCAGTTGAGCTCCACATATCTCTTAGGGAAAGCTACTCAGTTGCCCTTAGAGAGTGGTAAGTGCGACTTTTGTTTATTATACTGTGGCATAGTAGGGTGGACTTTTGACTACTGTTTCCCTCTCTTGCAGGTGTGCATTAGACTGCTGCTGTCTTGTCAGATGCCGTTTTGTTTGTTATGCACTACTTTTATAAAGTATAGTGATTTGGGATGTGGTTTTATGTAGATCTTTTATTGATTGTTTAATGTTTTATCTTTTCCTTTATTGCTTTAGTGGAGGTGCGGCCGCTTGTTCAGAGGCTAGGCACGTGAGGTGGAATCCTCCCGATGCATGCGAGTGTACACACCGGGCATAGGCAGATTGCACCCTTTAGAGTTTAGTGTGAGTGAGGTTTGCTGTGAAATCACACGGGTGAGTAATTGGTGGCACCCTTGGGCACTCCTCCCTGTAGGTTGCCTCCTCAAGTGGCCGGTCTCCACCATTTTGTTTAGTTGCTGCTTTTTAATATATTGTGCTTGTTTTAGGGTAGCATTGTGGCAGGGAGTATGTTGTTTTAATTATTGTTTGGTAATAAAGGGTTTTAATTTATTTTACTCTCTTACCCCTGCTACCCTAGGTGCCTTTTTAATCTTTTAGTTATGTTTTAGTAGTTTTTCTTAATAAACTTTGCATTATAAACTCCCTTTGTCTCACCTCTGCCTTTAAATAACGAGTCTGTGGGCTTTGGTAGCCAATACAATCTTCTCATTGGCTAGAGAAATCTTTCCTGGGGTTGTAGCGCCCTCCCCCAGGTGGCGTTGTCACTACTTTAGTAACCGTCCCCGGTTATATCTTATTTCCGCGACACCACAATCTGGCGTTGTGTCGACAGGATATTTTCAGGCAGAGATCTGTTGCATGTTTTTTTTGTATTTTGTTTTTGGGGGGGTTAAATCTGTTCGGTTTGTTTGGTTATTGTAGTGCAGCGGCAAGACAGCAGCAGTGGCAGCGTCGGGACGGACTTCTGGGTTTTATAAAGTGATATTTAAATACTCTGGCTTATTATGGAGGAAGAGCTCACAGAGCTACGAGACTTGGTCGAGCAGCTGCAAGCAGAAAATCGGCGGATGCGGCAAGAGCGAGGGTCGGCGCAACCTGGCACCAGTGCTGCTGCTACAGGATCATCCACCAATGGGCATTCTGCTGTTTCAGCTCCCGCGACTGAGAGACTGATTTATATTCCTCGGGAGAGGAAGTGCCCATGGTTCAACGGTAAGACTGGTATAGGTATTGCCGAATGGGTGGAAGAGGTGCAGGCCTGTTTGAGGGCACGACATCTTTCACCAGCCGACCAAGCCCTTTTCATCTATGATCATCTAGAAGGCGAGCCCAGAGAAGAGATTAAATATCGGCTTCCAGAAGAGAAAGACGATCCCGAAAAGATTTTGACTATTTTACAGGAACTGTATGGATGTACTACAAGTCATATGTTTCTCTGCAGGAGGAGTTCTTTTCAAGACGACAGCAGGAGGGAGAAACATTGCAAGAGTTTTCGCATGCTCTTATGTGCCTCATGGACAGAGTTGCGAAACAGTCCCCTTATGTTCTGCTGAACAAAGATGTGTTGCTTAGAGACCAATTTGTTGAAAATGTGCTTGATTGTTTCTTACGCAGAGAATTAAAACGGTATGTCCGCAGCCACCCTACTGCCACCTTGATGGATGTTCGTCATGAGGCTATATTATGGGAGCGTGGAGGTATGCCAGGGGCGGGAGGGATAGAAGTTACTCGGTTCCCCGGCGCTAGGCTTCCAACACACTGTCCAGGAGGTCCTTTTAGAGGTAGTCCGGCAGGTATTGCACCCTATGCCTCTGAAATACGGGAGTTAAAAGAGATTCTTAAAAGTCAGCAAGAGCAGTTGAATCAGCTCGCAAAGAGTCTTGCTGCTTTGAATAGTGCTTCCACACCATATCCTGCCTCACGTAATAAGGCTGTCATTTGCAGACGGTGCCAGAAGGTTGGGCATTTTGCCAGGAGTGCCCTGGTGAGCCCACAGTCATGCCTGTGCAGTCAGCTGGTACAGCAACGCAAGCCAGTTTGAGTAATGTCGTTTGTTCTTCCATGCAGGAAAACTTCCACCCCTGAACCATTGAGCCGAGATTCAGGTGGGGGCATCCTAGGCTCAGAGTTTGTATTACCTGACCCGTTGCCGCAGGTTACTGGTGGGAAACCAGTAACTGGTAGGAAACCAGTAACCCCGCTGTCAAAACCATCACTTCACCCCTCTCTGGGTACGCATTGTCTGACCTTCGTATGTTGCAGGAGACTGACCCGTGATCCGGGAGTTTCTGCCCTTTTGGAGGCGGAGGCGGGGCCCTGACGCTAAGGAGCGTGGTCGCACTTCAAGGCTGGCCCTCGGGTTGGTCAGGCAATGGAGTAGGCTAGTGGGGCGGAATGGGGTGTTATATCGGAAGGTCTGTCATCCAAGGAGAGGAGAGACACTGCAGGTATTGCTGCCAAAGTCCCTTCAGGGTCAAGTTTTACAACATGTGTGCCAGGAGCATGGTCATCAGGGTGTTCGGAGCACGGTAGATGTGGTTTCTCAATGGTGCTACTGGGTAGGGATGTATAGAGACGCCCAACGGTGGTGCCAGGAGTGTGAGCGATGCCAGTCGGCTCAAGATGCACCAACCCAACCGAAGCAAATCCCTGTAGCTGATTGGCGAAGAAGCGCCACGACCAGCAAGCTAAGGATGCTCCCCTGCGAGAAGGTCAGTTGGTCTATCTGAAGAAAGTTGGACTCGGAGGTTGTGATAAAAGTAAGGGTGCTATGAGTTCATTGGCGTATAAAGTGCTAAAGGCCCTCACCAAAATGGGTCCATGTATACTACTGCCCTGTAGAAGAACCGATGCACGGTGGCGAGTGGTTTTATTGGTCTCTGAACCTATTCCAGCCCCAAGCAGTTGCCAACAAAGACCAGAGACTCCTAGCCCTCGTAGGTCAGATGAGCTAGAACCCTCAACGTCCTCCGCGAGGTCGGCCTGCCCTGACCAGCTGCCAGTTATGGCTGGTGTTCATAACGATATAGCCCCTTTACGCAGGACTAATCGTGGTAATGCTGGGATGCACCCAAATCCGCACCATTTGCCCCAGGCAGCAGGAAGTAGAGCAATAGAGGCCGTGAACTCACAGGCACCTGTGCCTACTACAGTTACCCTGTTTAGACCTTGGCAGTGAGTGTCAATCGTCGGGACGACGATTCAAATCTCGGGGGTAGATTGTAGTGAAGTAGATTTTGGGTTGGGATGTTACATGATGTCCCTAAACGCACCACTGACATCCACACCTGTCAGCCGACAATTACCTGGCTATAAGAAACAGCTGCGCTTCACTACTGGGAGAAGGCATTTGGCAGTCTTGGCAATCTAAGGTGGCTGCAGCACTAGGCAGTTGAGCTCCACATATCTCTTAGGGAAAGCTACTCAGTTGCCCTTAGAGAGTGGTAAGTGCGACTTTTGTTTATTATACTGTGGCATAGTAGGGTGGACTTTTGACTACTGTTTCCCTCTCTTGCAGGTGTGCATTAGACTGCTGCTGTCTTGTCAGATGCCGTTTTGTTTGTTATGCACTACTTTTATAAAGTATAGTGATTTGGGATGTGGTTTTATGTAGATCTTTTATTGATTGTTTAATGTTTTATCTTTTCCTTTATTGCTTTAGTGGAGGTGCGGCCGCTTGTTCAGAGAGCTTAGGCACGTGAGGTGGAATCCCTCCCGATGCATGCGAGTGTACACACGGGCATAGGCAGATTGCACCCTTTAGAGTTTAGTGTGAGTGAGGTTTGCTGTGAAATCACACGGGTGAGTAATTGGTGGCACCCTTGGGCACTCCTCCCTGTAGGTTGCCTCCTCAAGTGGCCGGTCTCCACCATTTTGTTTAGTTGCTGCTTTTTAATATATTGTGCTTGTTTTAGGGTAGCATTGTGGCAGGGAGTATGTTGTTTTAATTATTGTTTGGTAATAAAGGGTTTTAATTTATTTTACTCTCTTACCCCTGCTACCCTAGGTGCCTTTTTAATCTTTTAGTTATGTTTTAGTAGTTTTTCTTAATAAACTTTGCATTATAAACTCCCTTTGTCTCACCTCTGCCTTTAAATAACGAGTCTGTGGGCTTTGGTAGCCAATACAATCTTCTCATTGGCTAGAGAAATCTTTCCTGGGGTTGTAGCGCCCTCCCCCAGGTGGCGTTGTCACTACTTTAGTAACCGTCCCCGGTTATATCTTATTTCCG